>NC_085027.1:11734367-12058337 GCF_963692335.1 Osmerus eperlanus | reverse complement strand
AGAGGCCTTGTGAAGGTTAGAAGTGCATATATACAGCTGAGAGAATAAATCTCCCAGACAAATGGCATTCCCTTCATGAGGATGACAGAACAGGGGAAATAAAATTTGCACAACACAGAATTTGATTTCCCAGCATGCAACTGGAAGGAGATAACTTTCCATGAGGCTGGGGAAAGACAGGATGCAAAGAGTAGTTTAATCCAGAATGATGCTCTTATTACACATGCTACAAAGTCTAAACTGTTTAACTAGGTTGAATTATGTTAGTATCCTTAATGGTTAGTGTTGTTAATCAGAGCTATTCAATGACAGTATTCTGAGTCACAGGCCCTGAAAGTACAGAGGAATGCTTTATTGGTCATAATTGGAATTTGACAGGAATGCAAGGGTGTTCCTTCAATTGTCGTTTTTCTTAAAAAAAACTTTTGTAAGATTCCATCAAACTGTGAGGGTTCTATTGGTGTGGACTTAAGGCGCATCAATATTCAAATCTTGACAGTTCTTGAAATAACAATGCCATTTTTGTATCTGAAGGACTGCAGTGTGTATTAAAGTAAAAAAAAAAAGACAATTACTATTGAATCACTGAATCACTCCCTCCTCTCCCTACCTGTTGGCATCCATCCTCATGTCCAGAGGTCCGTCCTGGCTGAGGGAGAAGCCACGCTCTGGACGGTCCATCTGCATGGAGGAGCAGCCTGCATCCAGCAGCACCGCGTCCACACTGGCCGGCCTCAGGCCCCACTCATCCAGCTGGACCTCCAGCTCACTGAAACGACCCAGCAGGGGCCGCACTCGACCCCTGGGGGGTGGGGGGAGCGGAGGGGGAGGGAGGGAGGGAGAGGGGGATGGATAGATGGAAAAAAGAGGGATGGGGATGGGGTAGGCAGAGAGAAAATGAATTAGGGGTGAGGAGGAAAGGAGAATGGGGAAAAAAAGGGTTTTGATCAAATTATCAAATGTCACAAAAGACCAGGAAAGAACTGCATGCAGATGACCGTACACAAATACTGCACCAAGAGGTTCAGTTCAATGTTCAGATAACAGCACTGCAGTAATGTACACTGTATTACACTGGATTGCAGTTCTGTACATGGGACAAGCTGACGTCTGGAATGTTCTACTTCATGACTTATTAAATATTAACATAGAATTGATTGGCTATGACAGTGTGGCTGTAAAACCAGTCCATGCTTTTAATGCCTGTCTCCTTGGAACTCAGAGGAATGTCCAGGTTAAAGCACTCATTTCTCTGGTCGTAACACCTGTACAAGACAGAGCTACACACACATACCCCTTCCAACAAAGACTAAGCTACCGCCTAACACGTCCTGACACACATACATCTACTTCCTCACACACACACACACACACTCACACACGGGATACTCCAGTCACACTCATGCATTTTTCATGTGACCTTTTCAGACTGTGAGCTGGGAGAGGAGGGTTGAAGAGAAGGAGGGAGGGACACAGGGATGGAGGGCGGGAGGACTGGATGGAGTGACGGAGGGAGTCTCCATACGTCGGGGGCGTGGGGTCATTAGGGCCGCAGGGGCCAGGCCTGCTGCTGGGTGCTGACTAGGGCGTGGGTGCAGACCCAACTCATCACAGAGTCACATAGTGTGTCCTCCGTCCTTGACACCTCCACCCTTCTCCGTTCTCCCACTCCCTCTCCTGTGCTCTGCTACTTTTTTCACCCCTCCGCTCAGATTCTCTCGTCTAATCCACCCCCTCGCTTCCATCCTCCTCCGAGACGTCATACTAAAATGAAATAGCAAACTAAGCCGCCACCCCCCCCCCACCACCCCCACCGTAGTTAGAACGATAAAGTCTTTCAGGAGCTGCGCTGTCCACTTCTAAAAGGTCTCCCACCAGCGTCTCAGCCAGGGGTCTTTCCCAGAAGGCCTTGAGGGTCTCTGTGTTTCTCCGCCCACTGACAGAAGAGAGAGCGGGGAGCGAGGGAGCGCCTCGCCCACGCTGCCAGGACTTCCCTGCAACAAGCTCTACAAGTTCTTAAGACTTTTCCCCGTCTGTCATTAATTTGCTGAAAAATCTATAGCAAGACAGTCTACACACCCACCACCGACTTACCCTGCCCCCCCCCGCCCCCCCACCCCTTCCCCCCATACACAGACAAACCTCCCCTACCTCTCTGGGTCCCCCCTTCCCCCCACACACAGACAAACATCCCCTACCTCTCTGTGTCCCCCCCTTCGCCCCCTCCTAGATCCGTGTCTTCAGAGCTGTGCTTCGACACAGAGATAAACATATGGTGAGTCTGCCTGCTGTTTATAAAGATGTAGTAAAGTTTCTGTGTCTTCATGTCCGTAAAGTCAAACTTCTGAAACTGTCAGTGCACTGGCCATATTGGTCAATCTAATTAGAGAATAAAAATAAATAAATAAAAGCACATATCCCAATATAATTTCACCTGCTAACTCTGTGTGGAAATGTAACTATGAGTAAGGAAAATCCACACACACACAAATGTATTCATATTTGTTACAAAATCAAAAAAGCGAAGCACGGAGTGAGTGTGACTAAGAGAAAAATAAGTTTATTTGAAGAGAAACTTGGCACATATGGTGCCGTCTCTTACAGAGGCCTACCACTATGAATCATACATGGTTTTGACTTGAGCAATATGGCAGGATGAGAGAGGAGGTGGATTAACAAGTAGATCTCGAGATAACAAAAAAACAAAAATCTACTTTTGGGGGAGCTGCTTCTGTATTGATGACTAAATATTACACCCCCCCAAAACATGCTATTATAGAAATATGACTCTGGAACAAAGAAGTCCTACACTGCATGTCCAAATGTAAACATGATACTGATACTGGTAGCCCGGTGCCTTGCACTGCCATCTTGCAGCAAGAAGGGCCTGGGTTTGATTCCTGCTTGGTGCCTGTTGGTGCTCAGGTGAGCCATCTACCGGGCTATTCTGTGTGGAGTTTGCATGTTCTCTCATGGGATCCCTCTACAAAGAACCCCAATAATAAAACCAGACTGCTCTCCTGCCCATGTCCCATGACAGGACACCCATGTCCCATGACAGGACACCCATGTCCCATGACAGGACACCCATGTCCCATGACAGGACACCCATGTCCCTGGCCGGGACACCCATGTCCCATGACAGGACACCCATGTCCCATGACAGGACACCCATGTCCCATGACAGGACACCCATGTCCCATGACAGGACACCCATGTCCCTGGCCGGGACACCGGTGAGCACTGAACCCCTGGGCACTGCTGATGTGGCTGCTCACCGCTCCAGGCTGCCCTGGGAAGAACGACAGTATGAAGATTGGATAAAAGGGGACACCCTGGTGTGTGTTCCACTGACCACTGCACTGGTGTGTGTTCACATTGTGTGGGAGATTAAGGATTTTTCGTCTTCTACTATCAAATACTACATCAACTATGCAATTTTTAATTGAAAGTGTGAAATTGTGTCCAAGTCCCCTAAATGTGTCTTAAGTGGACTTGTTTAGGCCTTTTATCATTTTACAGATTGTGTAAATAAGAACAAGCTCCTGGTTATTTCCCATGTGCTGCTATGGTCAGACTAACAGCACATGGGAACACTGTAAGAAGAGCCCTTGACTGGAGGGTTGACTAGCATTCCAGACACAACCACAACATTTCCACCACACATTACACATCAGTTCCAAGTACTTTTCTCTGCAGTACACGAACACACTGAAGCTACATCCAGAGCTGTTTCACGAGCGTCCCTCTGCCCCTGAGCAGTCAAAGGTTGACCTCTGATACCAATGCAGAATTTAAACATATGCAAAACACTTACATAATATTTTTTAATTATTAAGGTCTTTATGTGGCTTAGACACAAGCCTGGATGTATCAGCGCCTTATGTAAGATGCTGTATTATTCAAGAAGACAAGTTTCAGCACTGTGTTATGAAGTCCGAGTGTGGGCTTATAATTGCTTAAGAGAATTGAGCTATTTATAGTTGTTGCAACCCACTACATAATTCTAAACTTATACCGTCACAGAATAAAAGAGGAATGCTTTTCTATAAAACCTTCCCATACTGTAAATGTTTGTTATGGGAACTGGTTGCGGGTGCAGTTACACTGTAATAGGAGAATATTGTTAAGCTAGTGTGTCTAGAAGAATTAAGTTGACCCCCTGACTAAAATCTTAGACGTACAGAAAGGTTTGCAGGTGACAACTAGCATTCCAAAAATCAAACCTAACTTGTAATAACACTTCACATAATGTTGCATGTTTAAATCTGTACAAATAAAAATAACATATAAGTGATGTAGACATGAAGTCAAACCATTTTGCGCAGATTATTAAATGACCTGTAAATGAATAGGCTAGTTTTAGCAACACTTGATGTGAAGGCAGATGGTAGCCTATGGCAACACTAAGGAAAGTGCAGCACTGACTGGAGTTATGATGAGAGGAAAACTGTCATGGAGAGAGAGAGCTGTGGCTAGCTTACTTAACTGTTTGAATCAACTGTAATTACATGAAAAAGAAAGTAAAACATTTTAATTTACAGTTTAGTTAAGTGCTCCCCTCCCTCTAATTGCAGAGGGTGGGTATCTCCAGAAAGACTCTCCAGGTATCTACTTGTGTAAAACAAATGCATCCACAAAGACTGAATCTTTGATCACATAAATGTCTTTTTTGTCCTCAAGGTTCAGGTTTTTAAAGGAACACTGAACAGATGAACTATTTTAAGCTGTACTTGAAGACACAAATATATCCTTGGACTCTTATTTTCCTCCAAGCTAAAAGTGTGGGCACAGAAGACATCAAGAGTTCTCTGTGTGTGTGAGAGTGTATGTGTGAGTATGTGTGCATGTGTCCGTGTGTGTGTGTGGGTGTGTGTCTGTGTCCATCGTGACGTGCTGCCTCTTCACAAATCAAGCCTGAAATATTCCCCAGTGCTGACCTGCCAGGTTCCTCTGCCTGCGTCACTGAGGCTGAACACAAGATGCTGATTGATTGCTTTCAGCAGGGGAGCAGAGATGAAAATATCTACAGGACATGTGCAGTTGGGAAAAAAGGAGAACATACACTCACAAGTACACAAGTACCAAAGGCCAGAACCTTTCAATAACTTGAATTTGGTCTGGACGTGAACTTGGGCAACCTCGATTTGTCCTCTTTCAAGTTGAAACTTGAGAAACACATTAAAAACATAATGACCTGATAAGAGATTTTGGATGTGAAAAACAAGATGAGTTACTAATTCCACAACTTTCCCTTCTTGCCCCTCCAGAAGAGAAGACCTGTGTTGCAGATGTATGAATTAATCCCTGAGAAGTGAATTGCTGGATATTGTAAACAAGATACATAAATTTGCTTTCAAAATAAAGGGCCCGACAAACGACTGATGTTAACACTAGTCACTGGTAACTGAGTTAAGCTTCCCTTTGCTCAACATCCAATGGATATAATGCTACAACCCAAAGATTATAGATTTGTTACGGGGTTGCGACTTTTACATTCTGTAGGACACACAGTACACAGATAATGTGTGTACGCAAGTACTTACAAAGACAATTTTACAGGGGAAAATAAAGATGGACTCAAAACTGTGAGATTTCTTGGTGCCACATTCATGATATATCGACAACTGTGAAATGTTATCTGTTCTGTCGGACTCCACAGTTGACTCTCAGTCTCAACAGACGGAGCTGAAGTCATTCCTGACGTGATTTTACTGCCGTCAGTGTGTTGGAGGGGGTGGAGATGGCCTTCACAAAGTCTGGTCAAGCCTCAGCTGGGAACCTTGATACAGACAAAGTGTTTGTACACTAATAGTCAAAGTCACATTCTACAGACGTTCACTTTGCGTCATTAAAAACCTGCCAAAAATAACAAATTGGGATCTTGAGAAGAGAATCAAATCAAATCAAATCAAATGTATTTGTATAGCCCTTTTTACACGCAAGCATGTCACAGAGGGCTTCACATATGCCCATAGAACTGCCCCTCAACCAACCTAAACCCTCAAGGAAGACAAGGAAAAACTCCCAAAAAACTCTCAACAGGAGAAAAAAAATGGAAGAAACCTTGGGAGGAGCAATTCAGAGGGATCCCCTCCTCCAGAGACGGTTGGTGGGAGAGAGGAGCAGAACACAGGCTAAACATAGTCATACAGTGTCGATGGGTTTTTAAAACACCAAAATCCATTATTCAACTTTATAGATGTAGGACAGGACTGGGAGACTCGCGACCAGGTCCAGCGTTGGCTGACCAACGACCAGGCAGGTGCTGACAACTCAAACCCCCCACACCACAAGGGATGTGTGTGGGGGGGGACAGAGAGAGGACAGCAGGGATTAGAGAATGCCAGGAGCAGCTAACAGTTACAGTCATAATAGAATGAGATCCCCACCGGTCAAGTGTGGACTGGTGCAGCAATTTAACAGAGCAAAAAAGGGGAATTTGATGCAACCCCACACACCAAGACAGCGACAGCCCCCCTTCATTTGGAACATGAAATCTGTTCCAGGGGAAGAGAACTCTAAAATAAGTTATACTTAAAGAATAAGGATGGAAACAACCCGTCCCCCGTTGCCTCCAACTAGTAACATACTTACCTTTAACAGTCGTAGAATTGACTAAACAATAACGTTTTTAACCTAATTTTAAACGTCAAAACAGTATCAGACTCCCTAATTGAGACGGGTAGTTTATTCCAGAGAAGAGGCGCTCTATATGAGAACGCCCTACCTCCAGCTGTTTTTTTCTTAATTTTGGGAACCACCAGATAGCCGGCATCTTGAGATCTAAGTGTCCTTGCGGGGCAATAGGGTGCAAGGAGACCGGAGAGGTACAGTGGTGCCAATCCATGCAGAGATTTGTAGGTTAGTAGTAGAACTTTGAAGTCAGCTCTGGCTTGGATAGGGAGCCAGTGTAGAGAGACAAGAGTAGATGTTATGTGATCAAACTTTCTTGTTCTGGTCAATAGTCTAGCAGCAGCATTTTGCACCCGCTGTAAATTTTTTAGGTGGGTAATTGGGAGGCCAGAGAACAACACATTGCAATAGTCCAATCGGGACGTAACAAATGCATGTATTGGTTTTTAGGCATCATCCTTTGAGAGAAATTTTCGTATTTTGGCAATATTACGTAGATGGAAAAATGCAGTTCTAGTAATTTGCTTAATATGGTACTCAAACGAAAGGTCTGGGTCCATTGTGACTCCTAAATTTTTTACTAGCTGGTTTTGAGAGACTTTGACGCCGTCTAGGTCTAAGGTCAGATTGGAAAAATTATTTCTATATTTTTTAGGACCGAAAATTTGAACCTCGGTTTTATCCGAATTTAGAAGAAGGAAATTTGCAGTCATCCAAGCTCTCAACCTAGAAACACATTTTTCCATAGCATGTGGAAATTCTCCAGACTTTATAGACATATATAGCTGAGTATCATCTGCATAACAGTGAAAATTTACCCCAGAGCTTCTAATTATGTTTCCTAAAGGCAGCATATAGAGAGAAAATAACAGAGGGCCTAGAACTGAACCCTGTGGTACTCCATATTTTACAGTGGAGCTCCTGGATGAGCAGCCATCATAGTGGACATATTGTGATCTATCGGATAGATACGATCTAAACCACTGAAGTGATGTACCAGAAATCCCAACATAGTTCTCCATACGTTCCAAGAGAATCTCATGATCCACCGTGTCAAAAGCTGCACTTAGGTCTAGAAGAACCAGGACAGAGAAAGAACCCGCGTCAGAGGCTAACAGTAGATCATTGACTACCTTGGCTAATGCAGTTTCAGTGCTGTGGTGGAGACGAAATCCAGACTGGAGAGGTTCATAAAGCTGATTTGAGGAGAGGTGCTCAGTGAGCTGTTGTGCCACAGCCTTCTCTAAAATTTTGGAGATAAATGGCAAATTTGAAATTGGCCTGTAGTTGCTAAGACAGCCTGGATCCAGGTTTGGTTTTTTAAGAAGGGGCTTAATAATAGCTTGTTTGAAATCGTTGGGGACTTGGCCAATTACAATAGATTCATTAATAATACTAAGCATGGGTGGTCCAATAATAGGGAGAAGTTCCCTACAGAGTTTGGCAGGGAGAGGATCGAGAAGGCAGCTAGTGGGTTTCGAGGAGTCTATCAGCTCGATGAACGCTTCCATAGAAATAGGGTTAAAGTGAGTCAGAGCCTCAACATGCAGCATGCTTGGTATAGGGGAAAGTTCAGTGTTGATGGCCACTCCTCCAGGACTAGTCTGTAGTTTGTCCCTTATTGCATACATTTTTTGGTCAAAGAAATCTAAGAAATCATTGGGAGAGAAATCTGAACTAACACAGAGTGTACTTTTCTTAGTGAGATTTGCAACAGTGTCAAATAGGAACTTAGTGTTGTGTTTGTTCTTACTAATCAACCTAGAGAAATAATCTGATCTGGACCTAATGAGGACTTGCTTGTACTCCATTAGGCTGTCCTTCCAGGCCAGGCGGAAAACCTCCAATTTAGTGGTACGCCACTTATGTTCTAGTTTTCTAGTGAGCCTCTTAAGAGTGTGGGTTTCCTCTGAATACCATGGAGCCAGTTTCTTGTCCTTTCTTTTCCTTGGTTTGAGAGGGGCAACAGAGACTAGGGATAGCTGAAGAACCAAATTCAGATCCCTCGTTTTAGTATTTAATGATTTATTTGGGACGTCAAGGACTTCTAGTGCAGCGGGTAGAATATTAGCCAGTTCCAGAGCTGTGTTTGGGGTTATGCAGCGGCTAGTAGAAATATTCTTAGTGCCTCCAAGGCTCTGGCAGAGGTCCATTTTGAAGGTGACCAGACAATGGTCTGATAATATAGGATTGTGGGGGTGGACAATGACGTCACTAATCTTGATTCCCCGCGTGAGAACTAAATCTAATGTATGCGAGTGAAGATGGGTAGGTTTGGAAACCACCTGAGTGAGACCTGTGGAATACATTAGAGCAGTAAAGGCCTTACTTAAAGGATCTTTTGGGTCATCCACATGAATGTTAAAATCACCCATAATCAAGACGTTATCAGTATATGTCACAAGATCAGCACTAAAATCTGCAAATTCCTCCAGGAAGAGGGAATACGGGCCGGGGGGCCGGTATAGAGTAACTATACAAAATGAGGGAGGGGGGCCAGGAGTAGTAGCATTATTCCTTTTTAAAATAGTTGGTGGTTTCATGCAAATTATTTCAAATGATTTAAAGGTATTTACAGATTTTAGGCTGAGGTTGAAGCTAGCTTTATATATCATAGCAACACCACCACCTTTCTTTGATACACGAGGGATGTGTGAGTACGCAAAATCCGGAGGCGATGCTTCATTCAGGGGGGAATATTCATCAGGTTTTAACCAGGTTTCGGAGAGTCCAATCAAGTCCAGGCTGTATTCAGACATCAGATCATTAATCAAAATGGCCTTTGTGGATAGAGATCTGATGTTTAGGAGCCCAACATTCCAGTATGGGTTTTTGGCAGATTTAGACGTAGATAATACTTCTGAGAGGGCGGCACTGTCATCAGAAAACTTAGTAGGAAGAGCAACGGGGGAGCAAGGCTGAATACATATTAAATTTGTATAATTCCTAATACTTGAAGGCCGAAATTTAGAGAAAGGGCGGGGGACCGACACCGTCTCAATGGGAGAAACGACATCAGCAACCTCACTGACTACACTACAAGCTAGGCTATCGGGCCCCCAACAGCTCACAACATACCTATCAGACTCTCTAAGAGACTGAGGCCCGGCTTGTTCTAGTGAGTGTCAGGCCTGCTCTAAAATAGCTTCAATATTCCTAGACAATAGAAAAGCACCTCTCCAGCTCGGATGGAGCCCGTCACTTTTCAACAAGCCAGGTTTGGCCCAGAAACAAGACCAATTATCTACAAATCCAAAACCCTGTTCTGAACAGAAGCGAGCCAACCAGCGGTTGAAGAGAAGAGAAACTTTTCATCAAATGGTCTTAGATGACATAATCATCTTATGATATAATATCAGGCCGATATCAAAGCATCTTGCTTCATGTTTTCTGCAACCGTTTCCAAGACCGTTTCTTTGGCTTGATGATGGCGTGAGTAAAAGTATTTGTTAGTTCTGGGTTTGTAGTTGTGACCGTCTGGTCTCTGCCCTGGCTTGGTCACCATACACACAAGACCACAGCCACTAGAGCTAAACCAAAACGGCTGCATTACTCTTGAACAAAGGGCCCGTTAATAAAGCATTGTTGTTTAGCCAGAACCGCGTTACGGCCGAGACAAAAAACAGTGAAAAATCACACGTTTCATTCCTCCTCTCGGCTGCAATCTAAGCAATTATATAACTCCAGATTTCACATCCCTTTTTGGTAGTTAGCAGCGAGCCGGAGCTTTCTGCAGGGCCTCTGCAGGATGGGAGAAGCCAGAGGAGAACAGCTTCACCAGCCCTGTTGTGAGGAGCCTGTGCGTGGGCAGGCTGGATCTTTCATACAGGCTTCCAATAATATTGGCTAATTGCTAGATTTCTCTAGCTTCTCTCAACTCATACCATGAGTGGGTGTTGAAGGGTTTATAGCAGGGGTATATTGCTGCTGACAGAATGCCCTGGTCTTTCTCTCTCTCCTTCCTCATCCCCCTCTCTCTCTCTCTCTCTCTCTCTCACACACACACACACACACACACACACACACACACACACACACACACACACACACACACACACACACACACACACCAGCGTCTTTCTGTAGCAGTAGTCCGCAGGGAGAGGTTTCCCTGTATGTTGCTACGTAAAAGGATTCCTACCCACGCCATGGTCTTAGGAACATCTCGTTTTTATCCTCCCTCGCTCGCTCCCGCACATACTCCCTCTCTCTCTTATTAAACATCCTGGTGTCTCCCTCCGCTCTCTCTCTCTCCCCCCACCCACTCTCCTCTTTAACTTCTCTGGGCTTCTCCTCTCTGTTTTCCACCCACTCCTATCTGGCGGAACCTCTGTGGGTGGCTGCATCTCGCACACACCAGCGCAGACGTGGGCCCCCTCTCTGACAAATTACGCGCAGGGCCCCCCATCTAGGCGTGGGGGGAAGTGGAAGGGAATTGTAAAAACCAGAATGCTGAGGCAGTGATGAATATCTGTCAGCAAAACACAGAGAAGGTGGAGGAGGCCTTGGGTGCAAGGGCATGTATACATCAGGGGCATGTGGGGAGTACGAGGAACACGGGGGCATATGCACAGTCCAGTACCCTAATGTGTGCTTCTGTGTGTGTGTGTGTGTGTGTGTGTGTGTGTGTGTGTGTGTGTGTGTGTGTGTGTGTATTTTTTGCATGACACACAAAAAGGAACTTACTTGTGCTCCTCAGCCAGTTGGTGGACCAGTGAGAAGGCGGTGGGGTCCCTGTCTAGGGCCAGTACTGTCACATCTGGGGTCGCTTTGGCAATGGCCTTGGTGTGACCCCCACCCCCAAAGGTCATGTCTAGGAACACCTGTGGGGAGGGATCAAACGATGAATGGCAAAGGAAGTGGGTGGACAGGTGAAAACGGGTGTGACATTTGTGAGCTGAAGTGCCCAAAGGATGCTGAGGGGGATCACTGTTTTGGGATGTTTAGATTGGTGTGTCCCAAACACACACTTCACTAGCTAGAGAGCTGGTGAACACACAGCTTTTGGGTGTCAATGTGTGAGTCATTCTGCTTGCCCCTCCTGTTAAGATCTCTCCCCGCTAAGCCTGCAGTCCTAGCTGCTTGCACTCCATCCCCTATTCCCCTGGCACTGTCCACCCACCCACACTTCACACTATATGTACTGACAAATAAAATGCCACTGAACAATAAAGACTTATCCCAATAGCACACTCACTGTGTAAACATTTACAATTAGTTTGACTGCCAATCTCCCTGTGGAGTCTTCAGGCTGGGCTCTGACTAGCCCATCCCCCTCCCCACCTCCTGTCGGTCTATGTCTCTCTCTTTTCATCTGTTAGGGGAGATGATAGGACACCTTGAAAAGGGCTATTCGCTTTAATGACTTATAAAAAATAAATAAAAAAAAGATCAATTTAAAAAAGTTGAATTTCCCATTTTACTTTTCAAATCAGCCCCTCAGGTATTGATTCAAGTGTAATTTAATAGTCCCGAACTTCAAGACATAGCGAGGCAAAAATCTTAAAACAACAGTAGTGTTACCAGCCCACTATCTGATTTCTCTGTTAACTGTTGCTGTGCAGCTGTGCCTGTAAAAATTAGACATTGATTATTCTCAGGGAAAATCATATTTTCTCTCATTCTTCAGCTCCATCTCCTCTGGGAATGATGCACGAGTCATTCTAAACATCTCTTTCAAATAGCAGAAACAGCCCTTCAGGATGACCTTATCAATCATGGATACAACGTTTAGATGAACTGACAAACCGACTAAGCATGAAGGCTAACCCTAGCCCTGCTGCATGCTACTGTACGTGACAAGGGCTAACCCTAGCCCTGCTGCATGCTACTGTACGTGACAAGGGCTAACCCTAGCCCTGCTGCATGCTACTGTACATAACAGGGGCTTTTAAAACGGAAAGAACCCTTTCCGGCGTAGGGTTTTATAGCTGAATAACTGTGTGATAATCACAGTGCATTCACAGACAGTTAATAGTCCCACCAGTCTAGAGCCAGATGCTGGAGGGGAGGAAAAGGACAATTAATGATGAACAGAAGGACTGAAGGCAGCATAGGACAGGGGGTTAAGACTGTCACTGGGTGTGGCTTTTATTAGAGCTCTCCTTAGATCCTGAGAGCTTTCATTTTCTGTGCGCCATCCATCCCCTTGTGGGAGATACTCTCTCGCTCTCTCTCTCTCCCTCACTCTCCCCCTCTCTCTGTGTGCGTCACTTGCTTTTGATTTGTGACCGGCAAACTACAGTTTCAGGAGCCTGAACTTCTCACACAAACAGCTCAATACGTAGGAGGCCTTCACCCGCTGTGGAATAATCTCCACAAAAAAGTTTAGTAACTCACAGATTCGTCATGTATTGAGCTTGTATCTGTTGAGGATATTGTGTGGGTTCATTGTGGTTGTGGTATGGCAAAGATGAGGGAGTCGCTGCTCCGTCCCTGAAAAAAATGTCACGGCTAACTGGTAACAATTGAAACCTTGCACTTCTAAGTGTATAGTTATGCCTGGTGTGTTCCTGTTGCGTTTCAGTGAAATTGTAAAGGAACTTTGGATTGGATTAAGAGGGAAAAAAACACTGCAGTCACGTTTCTATGGCTCCAGATCCAGACTTGCACTGCACTGGGGGAAAAAAAGTATTTTTGGTGGCAAACAGATGGAAAATGACACAATAGGAGATGCCTACCGTTCCCGACAAAACACATGAACCATGCCGATCGATGGTGACGTTGGAGGTGGGGTGTGTGCGTGCATGTGTGAGAGGAGAGGTGATCAATGCCGTTTGCCTCTCCCTCCTAGGGCACAGCAGCAGATGAGGAGGGGTGTGGGCCAGAAGGATGACTCACTTGCATAATGAACTTGCCTGTTGTGCCATTCAATACAAACTAGGGAAGAGAGAAGCACAACAAAAATAGAAGAAAAAAAATCCAAACGCTGCAAAGTAGACAGGCTTTTTAAGAAAAGGTGTAGCGACACGGTACCCTTCTGAAGGCACACCGGTGTGCTGCTTAGGGGGGGGGGGTTTGTATATATGTGTGTGTGTGTGAGTGTGTCAGGGTGTACCATAAGCACCTGGTACTTTTCTACATCGTCAGAGAACATTGCTTTGTTCATTCATACCAGGTCATATTTAACACCTACATCAAATTATGTCACCCTTTCCTGACCACTGAGGATGGTGCATAATAACAGGCACACAACGCTAGCTACTGCCCAGAAAACAGGCATTCCCTGTCGATGAACCCTGGACTTGTTTTAATGATAGAAGTATGCGGAGAACACAACATGCAAAAAGTTGACCAGATCTCAGCTTAGTGCCAGTAATGTCTGTTTGTTCATCTGATGAGTTGTATGATTATTGAACTGTGCCTGATTGTCTGTTTGCCAGAGGAGAGGTACCTAGAGAAAAGGCTCGGCCAGGCTGGTTGTGTACCATGGACAGCGTCCATGCTTCCCTGTGAGTCTTCTTCTTTAAGCAACCTGCCATCAACGCTAGCAGAATGACAAGACAGCACCCTGATGCATGTGGTTATAATGGGCTTGGCATTTGCAATGATGACTGACACTGAAGTGAGTCATTATGGTGCTCGCAGAGAGCAACACCATGTAAGTTGTCTTGTATACTTTGTTTAGTAGTATGTTGTGAGGAAGAGCCTAGAAGTTTATCTGAATTTCTTTCATTGACTAAATTCCTGTCCATCCTTCATCCCTGTGAATCATCAGCCCCCTGCAGTTTTAGACGGTTGAGAATCTGATGCACGTTATGGCTGTTACGTCATACAGGTACCACCTTTACTGTTCTTTGTTTACAGCAAATAATTAAAACATAAAAAAAACATATTGGCCATGGCTACAGAACAATGGGAGTCTAACAGCCAGAATTAAAATCCTATTACACTAAAGGTATACAAATCTGAAAGAGCTGTTCTAAAGCAAGTCCGAAAAAAAGACTTCATCTGACCTTGCCCTGCACTAGCACCAATTACATCATATATAGCAGTTGGCATGGCAACTGTTTAAACAGTTACCCGCGGGAGGGAGAGTCATAATTTGACTAGCCAAGAAGTCACTGGCACCATCTTCCTCAAACCTCACAAAACCTTCGTTCAAGAATTGCATAAAGTAATACGACTGAATATAAATACAATCTTGAATGATTTGACTGCTGTGTGCTAATGCATTTTCACCTGGAAAAGTACCTTCCCAGTGCGTATTGGTATTTCAGACAGGGTTGTCTGAACAGTTCTCACTGGTCGGTCTGAGACAACCAGGATTAGAGTAGAGCAGGAGAGAACGCAGCCCGAATAAAACATCACTTTTCTCTCCATCTGTGTATACTTTAGCTGTGTCTCTCGACTTCATCTACTCTCTCTTTCACTCTCCATTAAAACAAGGACCAGATCATGTCCACTCTGATTAAGAGTGTTGATGGAACAAGACGAGACTTCCTAATATTGAAGCAGTTGGACAGCATTATAGTTGGATGGCCAGCACAGCACCATAAGACAACATAGCGAGCATGGCAAGCTCATGTAGCCTGCAGCATGCACAATGACATGATGACTGAAGAGTCACCCACATCAGTTGGATGTCCAGGACAGAGTGTTCCGTCATCGGGGTGTGTAATATCTGCCTTTCCCAGCAGAGGGGAGAGGAGAGTTAGGAGTGGTTGGAGCGTGGCAGTTGGAGCCAGCAACGTGTTGGCAGTTGAGCTGAGAACAGTGCCCCATAGGATTCCTCTTGACTTCTATAGCTAGAGTCTGTAACATCTCCACACAGCCAACCACGTTTTTTCTCACGCCGAGCCATTCACAAAAAGGAGAAAGAACGTGCTTCAGCCTGCATGTTTAACAACAGTTAAACAACAACAACTCTTAAACAAGTAGCAGTTTTCAATGAGTAAAGTTGCTTTGTTTCATGTAGATGTGTAGACCATGACCATATGGAAAATCCGGTCATGTCCGGTCCTCTTCCTGTGGTTGGGTTCATTAGGAAAAGGGGGACAGGAACCTGAGAGAAGGCAGCAGAGACGACACACGTAAATCCTACTTGTGACTCCCCAGCCCAGGTCAGTTACAGTGAAGCATCTAAAATGTCGCTGAGGGGAGTTTTGACAGATCCTGTTACACTAACAGACAGACCATTAGTGGGACAGATCCACCTCGACAGGATCGCTTTCCTCACCGCGTCCGTCGCCATGGCAGCACCGGGGGGTGCTGGGTTTGCGTTTCCCTCTGTCACTCAAAGTTCACGTCTAGACAAATTACACAGTGGTACACATAAAAAAATTGTCCGATTCCTGGGTGATACCGATGCATTAGCGTGGTGTGTCATGCTTATGCCATGTACCGTACACGCGCATTTACACACTTCATGCTATGCACCCCTTATGCAGCATTCCTTTATGAACAGGTATACCCTTCTACGATGTGTAAAAACAGCTGAAAGAGGTGCTGGAGGTAGATGTGTAAGGGCTGGTAGAGGCGCTGGTGGTAGATGTGTAAGGGCTGGTAGAGGTGCTGGTGGTAGATGTGTAAGGGCTGGTTGAGGTGCTGGTGGTAGATGTGTAAGGGCTGGTAGAGGTGCTGGTGGTAGATGTGTAAGGGCTGGTAGAGGTGCTGGTGGTAGATGTGTAAGGGCTGGTAGAGGCGCTGGTGGTAGATGTGTAAGGGCTGGTAGAGGCGCTGGTGGTAGATGTGTAAGGGCTGGTAGAGGTGCTGGTGGTAGATGTGTAAGGGCTGGTAGAGGCGCTGGTGGTAGATGTGTAAGGGCTGGTAGAGGTGCTGGTGGTAGATGTGTAAGGGCTGGTAGAGGTGCTGGTGGTAGATGTGTAAGGGCTGGTAGAGGTGCTGGTGGTAGATGTGTAAGGGCTGGTAGAGGTGCTGGTGGCAGATGTGTAAGGGCTGGTAGAGGTGCTGGTGGCAGATGTGTAAGGGCTGGTAGAGGTGCTGGTGGTAGATGTGTAAGGGCTGGTAGAGGTGCTGGTGGTAGATGTGTAAGGGCTGGTAGAGGTGCTGGTGGCAGATGTGTAAGGGCTGGTAGAGGTGCTGGTGGTAGATGTGTAAGGGCTGGTAGAGGTGCTGGTGGTAGATGTGTAAGGGCTGGTAGAGGTGCTGGTGGTAGATGTGTAAGGGCTGGTAGAGGTGCTGGTGGCAGATGTGTAAGGGCTGGTAGAGGTGCTGGTGGCAGATGTGTAAGGGCTGGTAGAGGTGCTGGTGGCAGATGTGTAAGGGCTGGTAGAGGTGCTGGTGGCAGATGTGTAAGGGCTGGTAGAGGTGCTGGCTGTAGTGATGGTGCAGAAGGAATGATGGCGGTTGTGGTTGGCTGCAGGGTCACACAGCTGAGCGGCAACCTCGTCTCCATGGATTCACTCGGCTGCACGAGAGGCAGACGGCCAGCTGGCACTGGTTAAGGCCATTAGGACATTGTAAACTACCGTTAAAAATACACGTTAATCTATTAAACACACATTTGCACACAGTCTAAATGAGTTATACTACTCGTGTCCAGTCTTTAATTAAGTAAAGTGTGTGCTGAACAAGGAGGGGCGGGGGAGTAGTGCTTGGGTTACTTCGTTTCAAACTGAGAGGGGTCTTCTTAATCTGATCAAGAGTAGGCAGGTAGGACATACAGAGATGTGCAGCTGGGACCTAGAGTTCAAACAGAATAAAGCAGGCCGTCCACTGGCTCCACACGTCAAGGCTTGGTGCATCAACCAGATGGCAGGTGAGAGCAGCATTATTATCTAAAGGAGGAGAAAGCTTCAGGCTATCGCTCTGTCAATAGGTTATTATGTTGATAGCAATCAAGATGGTGGCTGACATGTGTGGTCTTCTGCCTCTCCTGCCTTTACAAGTCCTGAGTGGACCCACCTGAATAGGTAAGGCCTAAATCTTACCCCTGTTTGTACACGCTACGCACGTGTGTGTCTGTGTTCCAGCGGGATTCAAAAAAAATCTTGCCAGAGGGCTGTTTTCCTCTGTATGCTAAGATAATCTCCCTTTTGTGAATGGAATGCTGCAGAGCTACAACAAATAAAACAAATCCCATTCAGAGGTGTTTTAAAAACTGCAAAGATTATTGGTATTGGCTCTTATTTTGAGAGGGGGGGGGACAGAGGGGGGGACTTGTGAAGACACGACAGAACTGCTCGTCAAACCTTCTTGTTTGTTTTCTAAATTACGTTTACTGAGGAGGTTCTCAGACCATTCCCCTCAGAATACGGCTGCAGCTGATCCTCATCAGGAGTAACACGTCAGTGCACTTAACTTCAACACTAATGGGAGTGTACCGCCCCTGTGCTTCAACTATACCCACTGACTCCCACAGCAGACACCAAGACCAAGACCCAGACCCAGACCCAACCCAACACAAAGAGGCCAGCCATGAGTGGAACCTGTGTCCTGACAAGAACATGGTAATCCTTTGAAGTGAGAGTACAGCTATAGCCAAGGACCAAACAGCTGCCTTAAGTATCTGGGTCATTGTCTAGGTTACTTCTCACTGGAGCATAGGTTGACTGAACTAACTCTGCTAGAATCAATCAATAAACCACCCTCTTCTTCACCAAATCGTATCCCCAACATGTTTTGTAATAATAATAATAATGATAATGATTCGGTACTTTTTAATCCCTCAAGTATATCCCAATTCCCTGTTTTCACATTACAAGTAATAAACTCTGTGCAAGATGGTCTTTAAAGATTTTTCAGCTTTCAAACGCCAGTTCTCAGTTGTCCCTACCCTGCTCGCCTCTAGAAACCCCCTTCATAATTCATCTGCGTGGATCGTAGAGTCTGGCCCGGGTGTTGAGATGGTGACTGTCATAATTTCATGCCAATTAATTGTCTCATAGGTGCGATTGAGACTGTAATGTGCCTACTGCCCACCACCTCTGGCAGACTCACCAATCACGACATATCGACCGCAGGCATTCCCCGGGACTCACAACAAGAGTGGAGGAGGACAGGGGGGGGCGGGGGGTTGGGGGGGTCGGGGGGGGGGATTTACCTCTCCATCACCGCCCCCAGATACGGTGGCTGATGTTAGCAGTGCCATCGACAAGTCCCGTCCCAGCCTACCTACTCATAAAGCTCCTGTCAGGCTGGCCTCCCACAGAGGCTGTCCTGAGACTGGCGCAGGAGACTCTACAGGAAACACTCCATTCTGCCGGGAAGCCAACGCCTGCCGTGCATCACACAGGCTGATCTCAGTCAGCAGAACAACACTGTTAAACAATGGTCTACCCCGTTGACAGCGATAAACAAAAGTTGTATCCATATATTAAATATACATCATAGGAGGAAAACTGCCAAGTTGAATAATTTACGGATGTATGTGTGCACGTGTTTGCATTTGTGCGTGCGTATGTGTGTGTGCGTACTGCGTGTGTCGGATGGTTCTGGAAGTAGTGAATGACAGCTGGCGAGGAAATGTTTGGATACTGCAGGTGATGCAGAGAGAGAGAAGTGAGCTCCTCTAAGTGTGTATGAGTCATCGCTCGCCCCCCTCCTATGAACTCACTGTTTTTGCCTTGCAGGTTGGAGATTCACTGAGCCACTCAGCTATTCAAAACACAGGCAGTGATTTACAGAATGCATGCAGACAAGCCTTTTCATCATCATTATCATTATCATCATCCTCACCATAATGTATGTGCCTCTGGTTCTAGAAGTTCTTTCCTATTATTAAATAACAGAAGCACTGATGTAGATAAATTGATTAAACGTGCATCACACACCTATAGATTGCTTAATCAACCAATATGCGAGTTAGGGACAGTGATATGCAGGATATATAAAAACATACTGATACACTAGCTGTGTGTCATGAATAGATTGACACTTATCTTCCAACATCCTAACTGAAGGAGATGATATGAGAGACCCAAGGTCTCAGTCTCACTGGGGTCTCAGCAGCAGACAGACAGGATGTTAGTCATACCAGCTGTGTACTGACGGGGGAGGACCGAAAAATAGGAGAGAATGAGAAAATCCTCTTAAACGATGAGGGTTCAAGTACACTTTAATAATACACTAACTTTTCTCTCATGCCAGAGTTTGGAATGGTTGCGTTATCTACTCCAGGCCACATGTGTTCTGTCCACCGGATTCTGGCTTGGACATCAGCCTCTCTGGACTGTCTGCGCTCTTCATGTCTCTCCAAAAAAAGTCACACTGCTTTGTTGAATGCCAGAAAGACAAAAGACAAACAGATTCCTCTCAGGTTTGAAAGAAAAAAATGAATACTTTTGTTGCAATTTGGGTTTGAAATGTTTCTTGATGCCTGCGGGAGGAGGGGACATTCTAGAACACTGGAGGAGACAGGGAATATTCTAGAACGCTGGAGGATACAGGGAACATTCCAGAACACTGGAGGAGACAGGGAAAGGATTGAAAGGAATGTACACACACCCACACCAGACCCTCTCCTCTTAATTCATTTTAACAAAAACAAATGAGAAACAGGGTCAAACATGATACAGCGTATCTATTCAAAATGACTATGCGCTCCACTGGTGCCCATGCTAAAAGACTCCACTTAGCCTCGTGGATAAGAGAATGTAACAGTATTGTCAACAAGGCGTGCAAAGGAAACAATACAAACTATATATAGCAGCTCCTAATGAAAGCTGCCTGAAAGGACAGGGGGTCTGGGTCGGAATCCTACAACTATATTCACAAAATGCAAAGAAGCAGTGGGAGAAATGCCTTCGTCTCCTGAAGCTGAATTCCGTGCTACTAAAGGAAGACAAAGGAGGCCAGGGACCAAGTCCATTAGGGCCTGTGAAGGGGAGGCAAGCTAAATGAAGATCTTGCTGCCTGTGAAAACCTTGCGAATAGATAGAGAGAAAATGAAAGAGAGAGAGAGAGAGAGAGAGAGAGAGAGAGAGAGAGAGAGAGAGAGAGAGAGAGAGAGAGAGAGAGAGAGAAAGAGAAAGAGAGAGAGAGAAGTGTATAAGGAGATGCTTCCGGTAGTTGAAGGCTGCTTTGACAATAAGCTATGAAAGAAAGGGAAATGCATGGATGGGGTGTGTGTGGGGGGGGGGGGTCGTTAATAGTTGAGGGAGTCTGTGTATCACAGCGGTGTAAAGATCCCCTATTAAAGACACCCCCCCCCCCAGGCAGTTACAGACAGGATCACCACCATCAGTCCATCACCAGTCTGTGTATCTGTTAGAAGGGCGGAGGGGGGTTTAAGTGCATTAGTACCTCAACGAGTTCAAACCCTGACAGACTAGACTGTTAGACCTAACTGAGATGTCAGACAGTTTTTACTTTGTATGAAAGTTTTGCTGACTTCTGTGATAACTGACAATAGTACAGAGCTACCAAATGTATACTGTTTTATATATTAGAGCACTAGTGTGTGAAGCATAAAGTAAGCAACATTTCTGAAGATCCAAAACTGCAGCCAAGCCTACATTAAGTTGAATTAATTACGCTTCTTGTACTTTTTAAGTTAGCTGTGATCTATAGTGTACGGTTGGGCTTGGGAGGAGTTCCAGACAGAACGACAAGCCACTTCGTGGAGCTAGACAATTTTCATCAGCGCAGTTTCAGGGGTAAGCACTATCCCCAATATCAGCTTACGACTTCAGTATGGTTCACTCACAAGGCACCCAAAGGTGTGGGTATTGTTACAAAATATGGCTCCCCGGCGACCAGGAGCCACATGGGTAAATCAGCAGAACCGGCCAAAAGATGAAGGTCAGAATGTCTGACTTTGAATAATATAATTGTCTGATTTCTTTGAAGTGAAATGCAGGCTCCGCATGATGCACCTGCCACATGCTCCGCCTCAGACCTGTTTTCTGGGCTATAACAATAAAGGCATGTACCAAGGGGATGAAAGAGTCAACCCAGCCCCACCTACAAGCCAAACAGGAGCCATTTCAATACCAGTCCGCTGTTTATTTTGCAGAAGCTTCAGCTGAACACAGCATGCAGTGACACAGATACAGTGCAAACAGATGACCTACCGCCAGAAACAATAAGCCACAATCACTTAAGCGGAGATGGTAAGCCTCGCAGGACAGTTTCCTACATGCACGCAGGCCGAGGGCACTGAGGGAGAGACGGGGTAGGCCTACTACTGTAAACATCGCTAAGCAACAGCCTAACAGCTCTACGAAGGGCTTTTACCTAGAGGACCCTGTCTGAAAGACCTCAGTGTTGAAAATAGTTACGCTGTTGTAGGAGAAGACCAGTGAGGGCTATATACATAAAACCATGGGTTAGGTGTGCTTTTGGCAGCTACCACTGAGACCATGGGTAGTTTGATCCTATAATATCTGTGCAGTCATCACCCCCCGAGTGAGGCAGACAGGTGCTGTATGTGATGGATGGTTGGAGGACCAGGGCACCAGCTTCAGCTTCCTGCTCCCACCATGCATCTGCCAGACTGAGAATATGCATGTCGTTATTCCTGCGTTCAGGATGACCGAGTCCAGGTGTAACCCAGCACCACGGGGGGTAATGCATCCCCCCACTCACCTTCCCATCTTCCCTCCTTTCTAACCCCCCCCCAGCCCCCCCATCACCCTCCTTCCTCCTCCATAACCGTAGACCAGATCATGTCCATAATAATAATCCTAATACCGTACCTAGCGATCTAGGTACTCAACCCAGGTCTGTCGACTAGGCTCTTCCAGGAGCCCAAGGACACACATTTTAAGCCGTAGTAATTTATATTTAATGCTGCTGAATACTAGAACTCAAACAGTTGTCAAACTGTTTCTTTATAATTGTGGATCTCCTGTTTAAGTAACACTTCACAGAAAAAAAAGTTGAGTGTTGCTGAGTAACTGTATTCTCTCAGTCTTTTTTTCTCCATTGTGCGTATATCATTAAGAACACAGAGCGTTTTTCTTTTTTCATCCTGACTATTTTAAGCAATGTTTTACATGAATAAATAAATTAGTGATGTATTTAATTAATCAATTTGCTCCTTCCCATGGGAGAGTGAGCTGTGTGGGGGCTGATTGCTGTTGCCGAGAGGACTAACAACACTTAAGTGCACGGACATTTTGATAAAATACGCAAAGACAAAGGACGCATTTATCAAGCCTCTCAGCTATACTTCAAGTGCTATCCATTAACGTAAATTTGAACTATTAACATGTTTGTGTGTGATACCACATAGGCTAATATATATTTAGAGTCCAATATTAGCCTATGTTTACAAAAGGTGACACTTTGGATGAATAAAATGTGTTTATTTACCTTGAGTGCACTTTTATTTTAACTTGATGCAACAGTATTTGTACCGACCAAACCTGTCTAATGATGGAGGTACGCAGTCAACACCTGAAGGGAGCCTCCTCCAGGAGCACAAATGGACATACGATGATGAAATGACTCAATTAGGGTTCACAAACTTTTGGGGCTTGACAATCAGGTGTGAGGGTCTAACAACTGCACTTTAATTAAATCGGAGGCAGTTTCCAATTAGTTAGTGGAGGCCAGGACACTCTGAATCAGGCAGGCTGACTCATCCACACGCCTAAAACTTTTTTCACCTCCCTCATTCTTCTCCTTCTCCCCCTCGGAGAGAGGACATATCAGCTGCAGGAGATAATGCAGGAAGAAGTGAAACTCTGAAGTCCAGACTCCCCGCCACTCTCTCTCTCTCTCCCACTCTCTCCCACTCTCTCTCCCACTCTCTCACACTTCGTCTGTGTCTTTTTGTCTCCATCTATCCCTTTACTTGTCCCCCCATTTGAGGCCACTGGGTGGGAGTCAGTAAAATGACGCAAAAGGAAGCAACACAGGAACAGGTCTGCATCTGAGTGTGCATGTGTACAAGCCATCTGGCCAGAAATGCAGGTTTTTCCATAAACCGGCCATCTCTGCACGTGATCCGTCATGTCGCCAAGTTCAAAACATTTGTGTATGACCGTTGGAACTACATATGGTATCAATACTACTGTATAGCAAGAGAACTATAAGCTTTGTTCACACAGTAAGGGAGTGGACTGTTGAAGGAGGAGACTTCATTTCCTGCCATCTCATCACACACATCACACCCCAATCACAACCAAACCTCCAGCTGCCAGAAGCTTGTTCTCCCAGACCCCCTACTCACCCCACCCTTAATAAACACTCATTAATAATAACCTTGATCATGAAAATATTTGTGAAAATCTCTCTCCCACTCTCTCTCCCCTTTTTTCCCCATCTCCAGCCTTCACCATCTACTTTCCCAGTAAACAAAACAAAAAATAACTATCTTTGTTATGGAAATCTACCGCAATAACAGTTAAAAGCTTATTGAGGTAATGCAGTTTCCAAGCCTTCATACAAACCCCAATCAAGGACATGTTGCAGAGATGAGTCATCCGCTCAATCTAGCCGTCTACAGGGCATACATCTGATTAGCATACCCACGCTCACGCACAGGGCGCAAATGTAAATATTGTAATAAAACCCTCAGTAATAACACAGCTCCAGTGTCTTGGAAGAGACTCCGTTTTGTTTATTTTTCCCACTTTCAGCAATTTTGTATGACCGTGAGCAAGTGCTCAAATAACAGTTATTAAAACTGGATTTCAGGTGCAGCTCTCACATTCATATCCACAGCCCTCACCCCCTTTCCCAGTCCGTTCTCGCTTCTCTCTGTGCACTCACAAAAGAAGACATCACCTCAGCCCTGTGATGAGGAGGAGCACACATATTGCTCAGGATGACATCTCATCAAGCAAACAGCAGCAAATGTGGAGCCCATGATGATCAATAAACCAGTCTAGTCTGCGTCCAGTACCAGCTCTTTCAACTGACAGAGCTGTCTAAATTGCGCAAAGACAAGGACTGAGATCAAATCCTAAACAGTCTCACTGTGCAAGCTGTCAGGCCCACATGCTCTCACTAAACATATCAAAACTGCACTGATGGTTGTTGTGTAGAAGCCCTGTCCAGTGAGGGTATAATTTTAAAACAATACCCTCATCTGGTTTATTATGGTGATTCTCCTGCCACTTAATGCCTGCCATATAAATTGTTATTCAAGTGAAACATGATCTGCAAACAGATGCAGGCAGCAGATAGGCAGACAGATAGACAGACAGCAGGCAGACAGGCTGGCAGGTAGAGAGATAAGGCAGACACAGACAGACAAGCAGACAGACGGATAAGGCAGGCAGACTGTGAGGCAGGCAGGTAGACAGACAGACAAGGCATGTAGACAGGTAAGGCAGGTAGGCAGGCAGGCAGACAGGTAAAGCAGGTGTGCAGACAGACAGGTAAGGCAGAAAGGTAGACACAGACAGACAAGGCAGACAGCCAGACAAGGCAGACAGACAGACAGACAGACAGACAGACAGGTAAGGCAGGCAGACAGGCAGACTCTCAGGCAGACAGGCGGGCGGGCGGAGAGGAACAGGACGGTGTGTTCGGTGAAGCGCCTACAAGGGGGTTGTCTGCTCTGCTGGTCCTAACCGCCTGGTGCACTGGCGACCCAAAGCCATGCCATTTGGCTAATGAAGTCCCAGACTATCTTTCACACCACGCCCCCAGAACGCCGCCATGAAACGCCTCTACTCATGAAAGTAATGAGCCAGGGAGAGAGAGACTCCTCTGGCCACTGATAACCCCAGACTACACCTGCAACCTTACGAGACAAGGGCTTAATATCTGGCCGTCAATCAGCCGCCACGTCCCTAGCTGGAGTGTTTAATTACAGAGATCAATTATTCACCAGCCTCCTCTTTCACTACTCCGTGCTCCGGAAAACAATGGAGGAGTGAAGAGAACCACAGGCAGGGCCCCACAGAGCGGGCCCCGAGCTTACCCAGGAGTAAACTCCTTGCTCCCTCTCTCATACATATGTAGCCTACTCACCTTAAACCTATCAATAATCCAGTGGCCCACCTAGATTTTCTTCTCGTCCTTGATGCATCTTGTCGTCACATGTTTGGAGCTATTTTTACATGAAGGAGTTTGCCTGAGAGCCCTTTTCTGTCCATCTCAGCTTTGATGGACATGAAACACTGTATTGTAAATATTCAATCTAAAATACTTGAGAAAATGTTTGGCGTCAATGTGGACATTTGAAACCTATGAACATTTTTGAAAAATGCACCCAACCTTTGTTGACCCAATAATATAAAGCAAAGTGATTTAATCTCCTAATAAAGCAAATGTTTTGTGTTGGGAGAAACCAGCAGAGGAACTGGCAGAGGAGCAAGTGCTCTACGGGGAGGCCATGTTAAATCCACAAGGGGGAGCGAGGTGAGTCTGTAAGTACACAGCCAAGCAGGTAGACACGCTGGCTGGCAGGCAGGCAGGAAGGAAAGCAGGCAGGCCATCCACCTCTCTCCTCACCTCACCCTCCTAAAGCAGCAGCAGTCTGGCTCTACTCCCTAGACAACCAGGTGACTGAACTTTATTATACCAAGAAGAGAGGAGGAGGGGAGGGAAGAGAGAGGACAGGAGGAGTTGAGGAGAGGATTCCTCCACTTCCCGTTACTCACTGCTTAGTCACCTGTCCAGCCCAGCCCCACCACTGAGGTGAGATGGAAAAAGCGGAGGATGGAGCGGAAGGTGGCACAAAACAACCAGACAGCCAGGGAATCCTGGCAGCGCTAAAACAAACAAACAAATCGCTTCCTACCTGTGGTGCCACTGGGATGTCCTCTCGTTGTGAGTGGGCGTGCGAACGCAGGTGGGGTGGGGAGGAGGAGGGATGTGGAGGGGAGAGGGTAGTGGAGGGGAAGGGAGGGAGGAAATGGAACCCATGATACAGCCACCAAGTGGAAAAAAACTGTCACCCACTCCATCTCTGTGGACTGGTAATGAGGGAGAAAGAAATCCATAGTCGTGGTGGTGGGTGGACCAGACACAAAGACAAAAACCCCGCTCAACAATATTGGGTCCAGGCAGACAGATTCTTACATCTGTACACTTTGAAAACACTGTCTAATAACAATTATGAAGGCAGTGGAAGAGGGCTGGTTGGATGAATAGTTCCTTTTGGATGACAGTAACACCCCCCCCCCCACCCCAGCCCCCGTTTTGGGCAAAGAAAGAAAATCTTTATGTTCCTTAACTTCCACAAGTTCCCTGAGTTTTTCAGAAATCTCAAAACTATTTGAATCCAACACATCCTTCATCCTTTCATCACACACCTTAAGATAAAAGAACAAAGCATGACTTGGGGATGACACAGAGGGACTCATCAAAGCTCGTCAGAAAGGTTGAGTAATACGCAGCCCTCGTCGTCTAGTCCCCAGGGCCGGAGCGTGATTGCGCGGTGATTCACCCTGGGATCTGAATGACGAGGCAGCCCAACGGGAGTCCTGACTGAGTGATATGAAGCCCCTCTCCAGAGGGTTCTGATGACTCGTTAGACGACACACAGACCATGACTCGTCATCTTCCTAAGACAGGCATAGCGACAGGGTACGGGGAGCGTTTCTAGGATAAGTGACTTCTGGTGTTTTCCTGCTAGGGACCATACCCATTATCATGCTCACGGGGTAAGAAACGGCCTGAACAATATAATTACAAGGTGACGATGGGCCTTTTCTCAGGGCCAGACTCAGTGCTACACCTCCTGCTTCAATCTATTAAACCAACTCCAGCTTTGGAATCAAGACCTGCTCCTGTGTGAGGAGCACAAACACACAAACACACACACTAACTGCCACCCAGTCTCTGAGTCTTCCCTGTAATAGGCCGATAATCACGCTCCGGGCCCAAACACCGCCTATTATTCAATTAGCCAAATGCTACAATTGCATCCTGACGGCTAAGATAATTAGGCTAAAATGTTTATCCACCCAGCAGAGCATAACCACGTTCCAAGGTGAATAGAGTGATATTGAATTCTACGAACTGTAATCTTTTAAGAGCTAATGGTCAATGATGGTCAATGAGGCCAATCCAGTTTGGTTAATTCATGGTTGATGGGAAGGTGAGGAAGACGGGGGGGGGGGGGGGGGGTGTTAAGAGCATGCCATATCTCAAGATAAAGGAAGCAATAGCCTACGCCAGTCACAAAGAAAATCATGTATTGATTTAAGCGTGGCTGTTTTTTTTCCCTCCATTGTAGAAAGGGAGGACAAATTTAGGCTAAACTACTTCATTGAGACCTGACAAAGTGAGAAAGCAACAGGGAAATACAGTATATATACACACACCAGTGCACCTCAAGCACCTGTGTGGAGGGATATCTACGCCAGGCCGCGTGTGTGGGAGGCAATGGTGCTCTGAAAGGCTGCATTTACCCACTTTGGCATAATTGCAGTGTTTGCTCTCAGACTCCCATCATCTCCCTAAGTGCTCCATTCATACTTCCTCTGCCAGGGATGACAAGAGCAACAACGCAGGCCTGATTGGTTTACAATGGCAGATCAAAATATTAATTTGACTCCCCCTGTGATTGGAGTGAGTGTTTGGCTGACAACAGGGGCGGGTTTTCCTCCGCCCCAATCATTGACTTGTCAGCGACACCCACACTTAGTCTCTATGAGGCCATGGTGGCCTGCTCTCATAGCTCCACTGGAAAGCATAAAGCTGTCTGACTGACTGGTGGTGTATGGATTAAGGAATGCTTAGACACACATGCCTTTTTTTGCAATCTTCTTCAGACACACAAATAATTTCAAGTATGTTCATTCATATTGTAATAGCCTAAAATTGTTTACATATGCTGGAATTGTTAAGGAAAATAGCACAGTAGAAGCCATTCACAAAAGTGGCACAGAGTTAGTTACAGCCATGTAAAAAGAAACAACAAAATGATCTTTTTGATCTTTTACAGCTCAACTTAAACAAAGTGCAGCTTCCTCCAAAACGATAAACTGATATGCACTTATTAACCTGAACTCCACTGGCCAAAAGAATGTCATGTGTCATCCTTTCATGTGACATTACAACTGAAACTGTCAATTGCTTGAATCAAGTTATGAAATCAAATCAAAATGTATTTGTATAGCCCTTTTTACACGCAAGCATGTCAAACATATCAAACTTGATGTGTCATTGATTGCTTTGTGTAAGGATTTAGCAGTGGAAGCAGCACAAGTCCTAGTATTGCTAGACTTGCAACTTACACTTACAATGCATATTTCATTTTCTCACATCAATGTACAGTAAGTGACTGCAATGTGTCTGAAATGACATTAACTAACCTATCAAATGCTGTTTTTAATAGCAACTGCTTGGCAGGCTATGTTGGGACAGTTGGCTTATGGGCGGACAGTGGAGGAGTATCCTAACAAGGTGCTAAAGTTGAGGACAGCGTGCAGCACCCAGTATCCTGCCAACAGCCTCATCGTGGCACAGAGCCTGACTAAGTTGTTGACCCAAGGCCCCCACCTAGCCCCGTCCGCGCTTCATCGTGTCTCGGCCACTCCGGGGGGGCCCATCATGCCCCCCCCTTGCTGCCCACCACAACAGAAGGCCCTTTGACTCATGCCCATCTGTCCCCATAGTACATACTGTCAGTGAAAGCCAAGGAAGGTACTGTGTGGCATCCAGGCGACTCGATGTATGCCCTCCAATAAGGAGTGTGTGTGCAGAGAAATGTTGAAGTTTGGCAACAAACAACTTTCCAAAAAGTCTGGTCACTGGTGATAGGGTCACATTCACTCCATGGGATATTGCATTTCAGAATCAGAATGGGATTTATTCGCCATGAAAGTTTGCACAGACAAGGAATTTGCTTTGGCAGGAAGGTGCATACAATAAACATATAGGGACCTAAAATTTCAATATGTGGACAAAAAATAATAATATGTGGACTATGTGCACTAAGGCTAACGGAACTGCAATTAGTAAATGTTATTGAAGCACACATATTTGTAACACACTCAAGGAATTTGAAACAATACCTATACCACACCTAGCCTAGTTAATTTGGACCCTGTGACTGTATACTGCTGATTTACCCAAGCTATCTGCCCCCATAATTTTCAGGAAACTGATGAACATAGTAAATGAACTGAAGCTTACCTGGCCAGGTTGAATATTCAAACAGTGCAGCACCTCTTTGAGCATCACAGGTGTGTGTGGCACTACTTCTTCAGCTAAGGTGGATGGGTGCTCTTTGCCCAGTGCACCACGACCAGAAGGGCCCGAGTCGGAGCGGGATGAGTACCACACATGACACCCCCGAATCAGGCTAGCTGTACAAGCAGGCAGGATCCCTCTCAATGATCTCAGGGAGGCCCAGCATAAAATGGGTTTGCATGGCATAGCTGCCTCCAAGATCGACTCTGAACAATTAGAAAACGAGATGCATTGTGATTACATACACATAGGTGTCTGGGAAGATGTTTAGATAATCATGAGGAGACTGCGTTTTTTGTTTATTACTTTGCAGGCACAATTAAAATAATCATTAACTGAATAATAGACTTTAATCGCAATAGGCGGTAAGCGGAAAGTTACTAGTTCTTACTGCGAAAATCATTATGTACCACCCATTCATTCACCACCTAGTTTGGGCTCCCGATACAACCTGCCCTTGACTTAGTTGAATAGCGAATCAAAACATTCTGCCCTTGCTAGCATACAGGCAGGGTCACAGAGAGGGCGGCGCACACACGCAGGGCCCGTTTTATTAAAGCAACGGCATGTGCATAGACACAGAGTAAGGAAGTCCAGGTAGCTTCATAAGAAGAACAAAAATCGAGCTGCACATATGCCTACCTGGCAAGTTGGCACTCTCCTTGTTCAGCACGTGTACGCCCCAAAAGTATTCGTCAATGGAACATGCTTTACCGACTGTGTTCTGTTTTGTGCAAAAGCCTTGATTGCATTCAGGATCAGGATGGCTCGTGAACGATGTTCAGCTATAGCTAAGTTCTTAGAGAGGTATCCCTTGTTGCAAGATAAATCTGTGTATGATAAATGGCACGGGTAAATCAAAATGTTACATTAAAAGTGCCGACCTTCATGGTTTCACTTCGCATATCTTGTCTTGGATGTCTAGCATCTTTGGCAGTGATAGTATAGATACACACATATAAAATGCAACTTGTGTAATAAATTGTAAATACAATTGTTTGTTTCGTTAGGTTTATATGCCATACTCTTCGGTGTTAATTTTGCAATATGCAGCGGGGTGAATACATGCTTGTCTCAAAAATTGCATTTACTTCCTGAATGTAACGTCATCAGAATGGAAACGGTAGTTCCGGTTGTCTAGCCAACGAGAGTCTGCAGACGGAAGTCTCTCGGCCAATCAGAGTTTCTGTAAGAACGGAGGATGGGCGCTTGTTTTTGAAATCTTGGCGCTGGGTCGTGGTTAAGGTATCTTTAGCTAATGTACACGTTATGATTTTAGTGGCCACTTGTCTTTTATGTTCATCAATCTAAACAATTTGTGAATATTAGTTGAGAGTAAGCAGTCAATATATATGTTATTTAAGACGTGATGTTATTTGTAGTGAATTGTACATGCCTGCCTTTGTCGAGCTGACTAGGCTAGGCTAGCTAACTACTAGTAGCGGTACATTACCGCTAAATCATTATCTAGCTATCGGATTCAAAGCCAGCAATCCAGCTTCTGATGCAGTTGAGTAATTTGCTCTGTGTAAGCTTTGTTTGTTAATGCTATGCATGCTTAAGTTCGCATTTTGTTTTCCTAGCTAACTTCAAAGTTGCATGCTGTGTAATCAGCTGTCATCTATGGATACGCTGGCTAGCTAAGTTATCTATTTGCTGTTGTGTCATAGCCAGTTAGCTACGCTGATAGTAATAGCTAGTACCAGCCATTTACCCGTTTACTTTCTCCGTTTGAACTTGTTTGTATTATTTCTCAGAAAAACTGTCGTTTCCAATCAACACTACGATGACCAGCGAGGTGTGCAGCCACGTCAAAGTGGTTGTACGTGTGAGACCATTTAATGACAATGAGCAGAGTGAGAACTCCAGGAAGGTTGTCCAGGTTGTGGACAACCACATGCTCATCTTTGATCCCAAGGAGCAGGGAATCCCATCTTTTGGGGCACAGAGACTGCGAAACAGAGATCTTAACAAGAAGGCCAGCAAGGACTTGAAGTTTGTCTTTGATAATGTTTTTGGGGAAGATTCTACGCAACTGGACATTTTCGAGAACACCACCAAGGGTGTACTGGACGGAGTGTTAAATGGTTTCAACTGCACAGGTAAGCTACTGTTTTAACCCAAGCTGGCAAAACATAAACATAGGTCATGATATTATTTATCTACCACTTACTTACCATCTTAGTATTTAAGTTTAAGAAATCACAAGTAATTGGGCTCATACAATTGTGAAATTGCAGTGTTTGCATATGGTGCAACTGGAGCAGGTAAGACACACACCATGCTGGGCTGCGGTGGTGACCCAGGTGTAATGTATCGTACCATGAATGAACTCTTCAGACGCATGGACGAGGTCAAGGACGAGAAAGTGTTTGAAATCGCTTTCTCATATCTTGAGGTGAGTTTTTTTTTTTTGTGCGTCCCAACTGATGAAATGAATCAAATGATTTCAATGTTGTCTTACTAGAGAGAGGGTCATGTTGAGTGCATGTTTTTACAATGTAGCACGGACGGATCAGGGCGTAGTGTACAATGTCTAAGTTTGAGGTACTTTCTGGAAGTAAACCAAGACAAAGCCTGTTGATGCTTCTCTCGGGGGGGGGGGGCGGTATTGTGGTTTTACAGGTATATAATGAGCAGATCCGGGACCTCCTGGCGAACGTGGGTCCCTTGGCTGTGAGAGAAGACAGCTCCAAAGGAGTAGTGGTCCATGGCCTCACTTTGCACCAGGTGGGGAGACACCAGAGGGTTTGAAATGCATTTGATATGTACCTGTGTTAGAATTTATTTTATATATACTACATATATATACTACATTTATATCTGTGTTTGTCTCAGTGAATGACAAACAGAAGTGAAATAACTTGATGCACAAATGTACAGTAGGAGTTTTGGTTCTTGATTGTTAATGTATGTGTTTTTCTTCAGCCCAAGTCTGCTGAGCACATTCTGGAGGCGTTGGATTTTGGGAACCGCAACAGGACTCAACACCCCACCGAGATGAACGCCACCTCTTCACGGTCCCACGCCGTGTTCCAGGTAGGCGTGAGCGCTGCAGGTCTACATAAGCCAAAGAGTCTCTCCTGTATGCTGTATCTCCTCTACTGCGTCTCACCACCTATATCTCCCCTCTTGTGTCAGTGCACTGCAGTGTGTATGATTTGAGTTTTTCCTTTGTAGATCTACTTGAGACAGCAGGATAAGTCAGCCAGCCTCAACCCCAACGTGCGCGTCGCCAAGATGAGCCTAATCGACCTGGCGGGCTCCGAGAGGGCCAGCGCCACCAATGCCAGGGGGGCGAGGCAGAGGGAGGGGGCCAACATCAACCGCTCCCTCCTCGCCCTCGGCAACGTCATCAACGCCCTAGCCAACCCCAAGGTAGAACCACATATAAAACAAAATCTCACAAGTAATGGTTATTAATTGCAATGATTATGTTAATTGTGTTTAGCTCTTTCTCGTAGGCTGCTAGTACTGCTACTACTGAATGTGTCGATTTTTAACAGCTCATATTGAAAGTATGTGTCAGCTTCACTGCTGAGACAGCATGTATTCCTATGTAGATCGCCCAGTAAAGACATGTTGCATAGTTGCTTTCCTATCCATTTAGTCTGACACTTTTACGTTTGTAATTTTACAAAGCGAGCTGTTCAAATGTGATTTTAAATGCTTAGGCTGCGTGAACTCTCTGGCTTTCAACTGAGTATAGCCTGAAGGATGACTGTGTTTGATGGTGCTGCATTGTTCCTCACTGTCAAACCCCCACTCCCAGCTGCTTTTTACTGTGGGTCTTTTATTCTTTTGTTAAATGTTTGATTTTTTCTGCATTTCATTTATTTATTTTCCCATGAAGTGTTTTAATTCATAAAAGGCATTGACTTAATTTATTCTGCCTTTTGTTTAGTCTTTAGTGTTATTCTTTTTTAATGTTGTCTTGGTTTTAGAGCAAATTACTTTTTTAGAACAGATTGGACTTTACATCGTACATCATACAGCGCTTGACAACTTCCTCAAGCCAACGTTTCAGACAAGCAGCAGCATTTCTGTGTAACTGAAGGATCCTTGTCTTGGCTCAGGCTGCTGGGAGGGTAGCGGAGAGCAGAGCACAGTGTTTGGGTATTATTTCATTCCAGTTGCATACATTAACCTGTCACCGAGTCGTCTCATTTTACTGCCGTCCCAGGGAGGCCACAAGCAGGCACTTGCATTTAGGAAATGCTGCACAAACGTGCCACTGCTGTAGCGAAACGTGATCGCTCCTTCACCCCCCCCCCCCCTCACCCTTCTTGCCTCTCAGGGGTAAGGGGACAGGCATACCTAGCCAGGTATGGCCTAGTTCCGTTTTGTCCTGAACACTGAGCGAAGCAGTTGTTCCACAATCCAGTCCTCCCATCCATCCCTCCTGCTCCCTCATTTCCTCTCCAGTCCGTTTCCTCTTCCTGTTGCCTGGCTTCAGCCTCGGCCTACTCTATAAATCATTCTGAGGAAAGAGGTGCTGCGCTTAATTGGGACCACCGCCTTTTATCTGCTCCAGCTATTCTCCACCTGTCAGTGGCAAGGGCCTGATGGAAATATAATGTTTCTGAATCCAGATGTGGGTCCCTCAACCTGGAAACACAGCTGGGCTGCCCCAGGTCCTTTGTTTCCTTTCCCATCACCATATGTTTGCAAGTCCACTTCTGTCATTGAAATTCGTCATATTGTGAGTGACACTCCTGAACATCTGTAATTTACCCAGGATGCATCTGTGCTGTTAGTGTGAGTCTGCAAGCTGGGGTCACGCAGGACCCCAAGCATGTGAGATCTAACAGGAAATATAACATTGGAGGATTTGTTTTTGTTTTGTCTGAGCAAGCGGCTGGTCTTGGCCTGGTAAAGCTTGTCTGTCTGCCTAGCGGACCTGGACGGCCCTAGCTGTCTTGGTTCAAGCTGGATTTTCAGTGGTTGACTTTACTAACTTGTTTTGTTTTGACTTATTCCAGAATAAGAACACTCACATCCCGTACCGGGACAGCAAGCTGACACGCCTGTTGAAAGACTCGCTGGGGGGGAACTGTAGGACCGTCATGATCGCCAACGTTAGCCCCTCTTCCAAGTCCTACGACGACACCCACAACACGTTAAAGTACGCCAACCGGGCCAAAGAGATCAAGTCCTCGGTTGGTACCGTTACCTGTTCATCTCTTGAATGTCTGAATGACTTTTTTGAAAAGAACATTATTTGCTTGTTTGATTTATTTCAAATGCACAAATGTGCAAATCTTTTATTTGTAACTGTTCTTGTTGTGTTTGTCATCCATGTATCAGCTGAAGAGTAATGTAGTGAGCCTGGACAGTCACATCAGCCAGTACGCTGTGATATGTGAGAGGCAGCAGCAGGAGGTAAATAAAGACCATGCACCCATACTTCCATTCTACTTCCTACTGAAGAAGAAAAAAAACATTGAGCTTTCCTTGAAAATATCTGATTAGCTTCTTTTTTTGTTCTTTTTTTTCATGCCTCAGACCTGGCCACGTCTGTTTTTTTAGTCCATTTTATTATTAGTTTATTTTCTATATCTTTCTGTCTATTTTATATGTTAAATATGTATCACATATTTTGTTTGGCATTCCAGATAATCTTGCTAAAGAACAGGATAAAGGAGTATGAGGAGAGGAAGATGCATCCCCTTGTGCCAGGCGTTTCCAATCCTGTCTCCAGTCAGAAACTTGCAGAGATAAAGAAGTAAGGCTGGGTGGTGTTGGCCTGAGGGTCGGTGGCACAGGCTGGTACAGTTACAGAAAGGCCGGAAGTAACTTGCTTAAGATGCTGAAACATCATGTTGTAACCTAGAGCTTTGAGGTCTTTGTCCTTTCACACCATTCTTTATTTTTATTATTGAAATCCATAATTTAAAACGACGAGCAGAAAGTACAACGCCCAGTGGATGAGGAGTTTATGCATTTTTGATGGGGTCATCTGTGAGCCAAGGTTTGTTTAATATAAACATACACATTTATACATTATATAAATCTAGATGCCCCAGATAGCAGGATACCTCTTCGACTATCCTCTGCAGAGGCATCTGTAAAAAGGAGAGAGATAGAAAGGGAGGAGGAGGTGGTGGTTATGGTTGGAGGAGTGGAAGTGGGGGGGGGGGGGGGGGGGGGAAGCTGAATGAGTCTCACTCCCACGCATTTCATTCACCGGCATCAGAATTCACAACTCGCACAATGAGAGGCTCTGAAGAGAGGCCGCACGCTTCTCACACTATTAAAAATTCAGCAGTCTGGCAAGGCCACGGCGGCTTGTACGTCACTGGGGTTACATTGGAGAGTGCAGTCACATCCCAGCGACAAGCTGCTAGCTCCCCCCTCGTCTCCCTCTCTTCTCCTCGCATCTCTCCTCCCCGCTCTCCTCTCCCTCCCCGCTCTCTTCTCCTAGCGCTCCCCTCTCGTCATCTGCTGATGGCCTCTCCTCCTTCCCTCTTCCTCTACCCTCCCTCCTGTCTAACTGCACATGTATTGACATGCATCTCTACCTCCCTCTCTGGTTGAAGCATCATTCATACCTGTTGAATGGAAAACTTTTAGAATGGTATTAGGGAAAAGGAGAGAAAGAAAAATGGCTGACATTAATAAAATAACCTTTTCCCTGTAGTTGAATGAAGTGTTTTCTGTTCATCCCTTTTTCATGCTTTGATTCTACAGCAACCACCTGTGTTTTGTCAGGCAACCTTTAAAAAAACAAAAAAACATCTGTCCTCCTCCTCCCCTCCAGGATGTCAGATTCTCTCCACAGCGTGTTCTCCAGCCAGGCCCAGATCAGACGGGAGCAGCTGCTTCTGGAACGCCAGCTGAAGGATAACAAGCTTCGGCAGCATTTCAGTGAGGAGACCAACCTGCAGGTTCAGCTCTTCTGCGCCAAGGACAAGACCGACAAGGTGTGTTCTCACAGGCTGCGTGTGGCGCCGAGTGCCCGAGGCTACTAGCGTTACTGTGATACTGTGCAGAGATCAACCCAGCATCTCCCTCTACTCATTTGCTCACCACAGACCCAACACTTCTGTAAACCGGAATGTTGTCAGTTTCCCTAAGTTTTCACTCAAGCTCAGGCCCCCAGTCCTAGCAAAAATACTCCCCTTGTTCCAGTTCTACCCTGAGCACCTCCCCCTTTAAACCCCGTTGAGAAGTTTCAGCGATGTTTCCGTGATGACAACAGGTGCCCAGCCTCGACCCGAGCCTGCCGCCCTTCCACGTTCAGCAGTGACGGGGGTGTTTGTCCTTATTGTTATTTGGACTTTTGTTTCTATTTGTCCAGGCCACCTGTAAGCACGAGCGTCGCCTGGCCTCCCTGCTGACTCAGCAGCAGCACCTGCGCCAGCGGCTCAGGGACACGGAGGTGCGCTTCCTGGAAAACGACGGCTGGCTTCACCGCCTTGAGAACGAGATGAAGCTGCTGGGAGAAGAGGCACAGGCCCCGGAGGTGAGGAGGTGGGGAGGCCGGGGCAGGGGGGGAGGCCGGGGCAGGGGGGGAGGCCGGGGGAGGTGGTGCCCCAGAGCGGAGGGAGGGAACTGGGGTTGAGGGGCGGAGGAAGGGGGGCTGGTGAAACAGGAAGCAGAGGGGGAGGTAGATGGATGACAGTGAGCCAAAGCATTCGAAGCAACAGATAAGGATACCCAACTGATGTACTGTAGTTAGCAGCAGCAAACCAAGCTAGCTGCTCGGCTACTGCTCACCTAGAGGGATGTCTCCAGACTCCAGGGCTGTCTTTGAGCGGGTGGTCAGTGCCAAACCTAGAATGAGTTGGCCCTGTGTAGTTCTGCTGGCTGGTTTGTTATTGAATGTCCGCTGCTGTGTCCAGTGGTGTTGTAATACCTATTGTTTTGCTCCCAGCTGTTCGGCCAGTAATGAGAGGCGTGCTCGTTCTGATTTCTCCTGCTCTCTCTCGTGGAGCTCTGAGGAGAATAAATCAATGGTCTTTACTTATCCCTCTGCTCAGCCAGTTACCTACTACCATGTCGGTGTATTTCTTTTTCTTCTTTTTTCCAAGCATTCCCCTTAGTCTTCCAGGAAGTGGACCAGAACAGTGACGCACCGGATGGTCAAATGTTCTCTCTGCTTCTTGAGTTTCTCACGCCTGAGCTCTTACCCGGAAGATGACTTCTCAGAGGAAGCCTGGCGCTAAATAAGTCACTACCTACTGTCTCACCCCACCCTCTCTTTCTCTTCCGTCCCCGCTCTACCTGTCCCCTCTTCCTCTCAGCCCCTCCAGAAAGAGCTGCACAGCCACAGGCTGCAGTTGCAGGTGGATGACCTGAAGCAGCACATTGAACAGATGACCCACCTCATCAGCCTGCAGGACCAGGAGAACAAGCACACCAGGAAGTAAGGAGCTTCATCTCACCTCCTTCTCCCGGCAGATCAGGGCGTACTTTCGGTGACGTTGATGTTGTTGTGTTCTCTCCCTAGGTTGTTGACCGTCTTGCTACCAGCCTATAGTAGACACTACAGCACCCTGAAGGGGGCGGGGCTTCTAATGACCAGTGATGACACTGAGAACCAGCAATTGGAGCACTTGGTGCTGAGGGACAGGGGTGTGGTCTGGGCTGACCAGGAGAAGGCGGAGCAGCAGCAAGGGGCGGAGTCACATGCCGAGGGTTCCAGGCTGGCGCCCATCTTGACGTTTTCTCACCTCGCCGGCCATCCGAACAGCCCCTGTAGTGAGTTACCACAACTGTCTCTCTCTCTTGTATACATCCCTCCTCTCGCTTTGATGACATCCCGCCTGTGGGGCTGACAACATGGCATGACCCTGGTGCCGGCGAGCCTTCCTCGATGGCCATGATGCTGTCCATCAGCTGGGACTCCCTGCACCTGTCCTCCTGTCACACCACAGGCCTCGCTCTCATTGCCTGTCCTGTCTCCCTCTCCTCCTGTGCCTGGAGCTGAGTAATGCACCGTCATTCGACCTCTCAGTCGCCTCTCATCCCCCCCCCCCCCCCCCCCCCAACCCTCCAGTACTACAAACACAATACAACCCACTACCCTTCACTAATGGGTCTCATTGTATCTGGGGGGGGTTTGTCTCGGTAACATGGCCTTGGGATTATACTGTATGCATCCCCCGAACTCCAGTTGATCTGAAGTGTGCATTATGATAACACAAAAGACTGTGTGTGTGTGCGTGTGTGAGAGAGATCTGCAAAGTGTGTAACACTGTGTGTCTGTCTACCAGGCGCTGACAGCCACAAAAGGAGAGTGTCCCTTCGTCTCCTAGCCTCTCCATCATGTCAAGGTAAACGTGTGTGTCCTGTGTCCCTGTAGGCCTTCCCTCCCTGCTGCCCTGCTGCCTCTGGCTGGATGGCATCTTTCCTTCCTTTCCTTCTGTCATCTCTTCCTAAAATAGTTACATCAATTATTTGATTTGACCGTTTTGGTCTTTTTAAGTGACAATTTTATGCTTGGGTGTGTGGTGGAAATGTATTAGAATTTATTTGTGGCTCTCTGACATCTTTTAAGTGAAGTGATAATAATAATGACCTTTTCCCTCATCATCATAGTTTACGGAAAAGAACGTGTGGAGGGGAGCTGGGGTGGGGAAAAAACTGCCAAATAATTCTGCAGTGAAATGAATTTGATTTACCGCCATGCAGCTCAGTAGACATCCTGTTCTGGTGCAGTTCATGAAATGAAATAACACTGAAAGCGCCTTCAGAGGAAGGGAGCGTACCAGGTGGGGCCATTAGGCCATTGTAACCATTAGGGACCCAGATCAGCTATGTTGAAATATGGACGTCCAAATTGGTGGTAATGATATTTTCTGCAGAACAGGTGGTCGACATGTAATTGTAACACATCGTGGGAAATGTTTCGATTTAAGGAAAAACACCAACGACCACAGCTCAGGGACAGGAAATGGAGTGAGGAGAAAATGGCAGTTATTGGTTGTTGTTTCTCCACCCCCACCACCATCATTATAAATCAACTTGAATTCATGTTTTTCATGAGACTGAAAATGCGAGTGTGTTCCCTGCAACGTCGGCTGTTGTTGTCTGTAGAATTAGATGAGCTCCTTCTCCTGCCCTGAGCGTCAGTGCTGAAACATCGCTGAAACTCCTCTACCCCGTCTGTCGGCGAGGTAGAGGAGAGGTTATCATGCGTGTGACCTTTCGACATGACTCGACACCCTGGCAGTAACCAGTATCCAGCCCGTTATCACCTTTTAGCACAGCATGGACTGCTCTCGCTCTTTCTCTCTTTTTTTTGCTCTCCATCTCTTTTCCCGATTCTCTCCCAGTCTCCCCTCTCCTACTCTGCCTCGTTCTTCTCTGTTCTCTCTCTCTCTTGCTGTCACTCTCACACAACTCTGACCTCTTTTGTCTTTCCCTTCATCTCTCACTTCCTCCCCTGCTTATTTCCTTCTACCTCCTTTTCCTTTGTCTCTTCTACATTCTCTCTTCCTTCCGGACTCCTCTCTGTGTCTCTCGCCTCATCCCCTTTCCGCTCCTTCGTTCCCTCCATCTATGGCGTGTACCCCCTCCCCTCCTGCTCTCTATGTTGTACTCGGTCAATCTGGAATCCAACCCTCCGCCCAGCCTCCTCCCCAACCCTCTCCAGCTTCATTCATGAAAATGCTAATCCACCACGAGGGAGGGAGGGAGGGAGGGACTGTGTGTCTGCAGGAAGAGAGGGAGGGAGGGAGAGTGTCTGCAGGGACAGAGCAAGCCAGTGTACACCCCTGCCTGTCCTCTCAGTGGTAGAGGCAGCAGCCAGGCGACCCTAATTCAGCACTCTCCACCAGAAATAGCACCTCATGCATGTATTAATCCCCTGCAATCCAAAAATATGTGATTGAAGGAACTTGGCCCCCATTTATCCACAGGGCCAGAAGCCCCCCTCCCTTCCCGTCAGATAGCAGTGCCATTTATCTCTGCCCCATTCTCCTGTCCTGTCTGTCTGAGCCCTGACGCAAATTTGCTAAATATTGCATTGTGCAATTTGTGTTAATATATAGGTCTATTAATCATACTGTGTGGGCTGTATGCGTACTGTCCTCTCACACCGTAAGCGACTCTTCCTCTATTTAAGAATTCGATTTGACAAATTGAAAATATGCTCTTCCTCCTTTTAGTTTTGTCCTTAGATTTTCATCAGTTTTTCTATTTGAGCTTTTATTTATTTTTTCCTATGAATGGTTAAAAGACACTGGCTTGTTTTTTATGATTACTATTCCCAGAGGGTCGTCTGTTTTTATGACAAAGATGATTGGAGCGGTTGAAAGCGAGCGAAAGGTGGGCAGGTGGGTCTCAGCCCCCTGCTCCACTCCTCTGTCCAGACGCGTGTGAAGTAGCAGCCCTTCACTTGGAGAGCTCCATGTGTCAGCCGGCTCCACGGGACTGGAGCAGGGCGGCCAGCTCTGTTTGGCGTCAGCATGTGAGCAATGCAGCTGCTGTGGGTCTCGCTGCAACAAGTGAGCCCACCTCATGCCTCTGTGCAACGTGCCTCCCCGACTCCAGCTCAGCTTTCCTCGCCCCAGACGCACGCTTCCACACAGAGCCAGGGCCCTGCAACACCTGGGCACCTGCAGACCACTGCAACCAATAGCCACCGGTCTGGTTTGATGTCAGCTCCGGTGGATTATATTTTTAGACTTAATCTCAGTAGGATTATGGGGGCCTGTGGCGTTGGGTCTAACAACACCCTGCCCTTTAAAACACAGTCCTCTCTGTGTGTAGGGCCAGGGTAAAGCATTTGTTCTGTAGTGAATGAGTGATGAGGATGATGATGAGGATAAATATTTAATGATTAGCCTTTGGAAGAGTTGTTTTTGAGTTGTTTGTTCAGTAGAGATCAGCCTGTGTGATTAGTCATACGCTGGTTTATTGTTGTTCAGTAGCTTCCTCGGCCTTCAACATATAAGTGTCACGTAAGTAAGGGTATGTAGCCCTGGCTGTTTGAGTCACGGCGTGTGACGTGGTCACCCTCCCAGTTCTCTATCCGACAGGTTGTAGAGCTGGTGAGTCATCCTACTGTGTTAGAGCTGCTCATCTGTGCTATAAACACCCAAATGACAGTTTGGTATCGAACTACGTCTCTGGTAGTTACATTTAAGTGTTTTAACAGCTTCTGTTGTTGTTGTCCATAGTAGTTGTCTAATCTTGTGTGTGTTTTTTCTTTCTCAATTATTCTCAATCTGGAGCTTCTTTTCTTCTGTCTTTCTCTTGACTCCAGTCCGGATTTCCGTTTTGCAAGTTATCATCTTTCTACCTCAGCCACTGCATGTCCCTGTCACAGTGGCATGAGTCAGGACCGGTGAAACTTAAGTTGTGAGCATAAACGTGTCCCTTAGTGTCCTACACCTCTGATTTGTGTCTGCTGTGAGTTAAAGGTCACCAGCGTCACATTCTCGAGACACGTCTGTTTTATACCCGCTGACGATAGATTACAACACGTATTACTGACAATCACCAGTTATCCACCCTGCTTAGCCTGTGTGTGTGTGGCTACTTGTGTGGTGTGCTGTCTTTCGAGTACTGCCACCCAAGGATCTAAACATTTAATTCAATAAGGTATAATTTATGGTGCTCTGACACAGGGTCAAGCAATGGATGATATTGCTATGGAAACCTGGTGCCTTAAGTTGGTGAATGTCCTAATGCTATAGCAGCATCCTCCGTGTTTCTGTTGCACTATGGATGTGTGTAGACACAGTGTCTGAGCATATTGCTTTTGGAGAATTGATATCTAAGATTTTCACGTCAACACCATTCATGACTGAGCTTCAGTTAGAACAAAGGGCTTTGACTCACTTGGCTTTACCAGTTCACAGGCTTTAAATATGTTTTAATTATATAGGCTACTAGAAATTTGTAAAATATAAATAAAAAAAACAAGCACAAAAGGCCCGTTATGTTAATTATGAGAGGGAAAACCAGACAGAATTCAACATAAGACTAAACACCAGTATATTTAGATAATATGATATTAGTCCTCTTAATATTTGAGTGTGGTTACCAATGTTGTGAACTATTGTGTTCTCCACGCCCAATAGGAAAGCAGACATGCCAGGGCCCACCTGAGAAGAAGCCAACCAGGAGGAAGCTAGCTGTGTCTCCTCCTACCAACCCAAACTCCAATGTTGGCTCCTCCCAGCCGCACAGCCCCATGGTCCTACATGAAGTACTGAAACAGGAAGAAATGTATCCACTCCAGTACACACCAGAGCCAATACAGAACACTCCATCCTCTCTCCTGCTTCTTCGCCCATCTGACACCAATGACCCCAACATGACCTTCGACATCACAGACTGTGATGACCCTGCTAACACCACAGTCATACTCGGCGGAGGACCTTCCAGGTTGGATGACTCTATCCAACCCACAAAAAGGTGCAGTGATTATGTCATTAATAGTTGCAAACCCCCACAGATTCTTATGTCTCAAGGTGTAGATCTTCTTCCACTTATTCAGAAGTGAGAATGTGAACAGCACTCCTGGAGATTGAGGGCCTTTTTGACTAGGCAGAATTCAAGTCTTCTACTATGACTACATTAACATTTCTCCTGTTCAGATGGGGTTTAAAAAATAAAAACATTTCAAGCGGCAAGTATTAGTTTCAGAAAGTTTTGATCCGATTTCAGAATTCCTCTAGTGTTTCCAGTATTAAGCCTCTTCCATCTCAAGGAACCATGTCCAGTTCTTACATTACACGGTTGATTTTTCAGCTGTTACATCTTTGACATGGCACTGAGCACACTAGAGGCCTGTCAACATGCTTTTGTGTGGGTCTGTTGATGATTCAATGAGATATTTGGCTAAATTAACCAATTACTGATTTTGTGTGTCCAATATGTACCCCCAGGCTGGCTATACCTTCCCTGTTTGACCTGAGCCGTAAAAAGCCTCACTACACGGCCATGACATCTGCCGCGCAGGGCAAACGCAAATACTGGTACGATTCTCTTATTCTCGCGCTCGGCCCACTACTTATTTATCCGTGATGTATATCTATTTACTTTTTTCTCTCTTCTCTTCTTCAGTAGCATGAAAGTGGCTGCAGACCACACAGCACCCAAGCGCATCAAGCAGGAGCCTGCCTCCTTGGCCAGCCGGCCACTACGAGTGCGTCGCATGCCTGGTGAGTTCACCGCTCAACAACAACACGCCTTTAGAGAACGGATTATAAGCGTCAAAAGGAATTTAAACTAATGACAGAACAGGATTGTCTTCAGGATGAACCGTAAATACAAAATCCCTCTTTTTTTTATTCCATTCTCTTCTCGCTGACCCCCAGTACAAAGCTTGTTTGGGTTAAATGTTTTCCCAAGCCTGACACGAGTTAACGACACAAGATGTCCTGTACTCTAAGCTCCTCATATTGAGTTCATTGATTAGTTGGCCCATGTTGACATGGGATGGTGAAGTGGCCTTGGTTCGCTGTGATGCTTTGGTCAGCCAGAGGAGAAGCATCTATGTTGCCCAACTGAGGGGCTAAAAAAAAATCTAAACATTTCTCCCTGAAATACATTTCTGTTTTTTGGAATCTTCTTAGCCTCACTGACCTTGTGCTACACAGGATGTTGACTATGACACATCTATCAGCTGCAGCCTAACAGGTTAGGACAGACAGGACTAGGGGCCTGCTATGGCTATCAACATACCTTTCTTTACATTTACATTTAGTCATTTAGCAGACGCTCTTATCCAGAGCGACTTACAGTAAGTACAGGGACATTCCCCCCGAAGCAAGTAGGGTGAAGTGCCTTGCCCAAGGACACAACATCATTTTGCGCGGCCGGGAATCGAACTGGCAACCTTCAGATTACTAGCCCGACTCCCTCACCGCTCAGCCATCTGACTCCCAAAAGCACTCCCTACTTCTTTAAAGTAATACCTTTTTAGCTAGATTTGTTGGTTGTTTCTGTTGTGTCATGATGATGTGGGAGACACAGGACTGGGGGTGGGGGAAACAAGGCCGTGATTTGGGAAACGACTCACCCATTCCTTGGTTGTGTGAAAACCTTTTAGATTTTCTCCCCACAGTTATTTCCCATACCTTTTTATACTGGTTTAGGCTTCACAGATATAGGTATTTTTTGTAAAAAAAAAAAATGTAATAAATAAATGTTCCTTGAAACATGTACTGAAAATATAACTTCAGAGAGAACTCCCTATGGAGAAATGTTGAAAATAAATGGAAAAAACATGTTAGGCAGATACTGATAAATCTCATACAATTAAGTCATTTCTAACACTGCAGCAGCCACATCCTTAACCCCTACTCATCGGTTGTCCTCGTCCTGAATGTTAATTAGTTTCAGTCTATCTTTAATAACAGCCCTTCTTTTTTCCTGTTGGACTCGCTGTCCTTAGGATCAGAAGAGAACGAGCCTCGGAGAGTGGTCAGAAGCGTGTCGGAGGGGAACCTCAACTTCTTGGAGGTCAGGAAGCCCAAGTCTCTCTTCTACAAGACATCGCAGCAGCTCAAGAAAGTGGCCAAGAGGTTGTAAAAAAAGAAAGGAATGCTATGGCATAAAATGGACCCCTGTGTAAATACTGGGCAGAGGAGATAGACTAAGTCCTATGGATTTGATGTTTGATTTGCTACATGAAAATTTGAATTGTATACTTATGTACTTTTAGCCATTTAAATTGTTTTTAGACAATTAAAAGTTGTAACTTTTTTTGTACAGATCCTCAAAAATAGCTGTTATTTGCTTACAATCGTTGACCATCGCATCGTAGTGCTGTTTTGACTGTGAATAAATCTACTTGATGAAATTAATATTCGTTTAGTACTTTGTTTTGTTGATATTTGAATTCTTGCCTACCTTCATATTCTTTAAAAAATTATAATCAAATATACACTCTGGCCAAAAGTATGTAGACACCTGACCATGACACCTATATGAGGTTATTGAACATTCCCAATTCTACAACCATCACGCATTAATATGGACCCCCCCCCCCCCCCCCCCCCCATAACAGCTGCCACTCTTGTTGAGAGCTGTCCTCGAGATTTTGGAGCATCTCTGTTCATTTGTGCCCATTCAGCCAAAAGAGCATTTGTGAGGTCAGGCCCTGATGTTGGATGGGAAGGCCTGGCTTGCGATCGCCGTTCCAATGCCTCCCAAAGGTCTTTAATGGGAATGAGGTCTGGGTCCTCACCAATCTGTCTGTGCTGTCTTGAATTTGAACATGAAGAAGGCCAGAAAGTTTGTTTTTAATTAAACAAATTGTGTCAGAAAAGAAGTTAAACCATGTACCCCCCCCAAACAAAAAACAAGGCTTGTAATGAGAGCTAGGTAGAACCCCCCTCTCCCACCCCCCTCCAGCCAAGAGTAACTGCATTCATATGCAGTCTACGAGCCGTAACAATGTTGTACATGCAATCTGATCCCCCCCCCCACCCCCTTTCTCTGTTGTGGCTGTGTTCATCTCCAGGCCTCTGTGAGAGAGATATGGGGGGATCAAAGACATGCAATATGTCTGGAAAGAACTAGACTCGTCACTTTGAATTCAGTCTTGCAACTTTCAGTGGCATCGCATTCAAGGTGAGCTTTATTTTTAGCCATGAAGCTCAATGCATATATCATCACTCTACTGCGCAAGCACTGACACACTCGCTCTCATTCACAAGAATGTCTTCATTGTGGCTTTTTTTTTTTTTTTTTTAGAAAGGAAGGTCTTGACTAAAGTTTATTAACCTCCTCTTAGCCAATGGGGTGAATGCTGCGTTTTACCCACTGACCAATGATACAGATCTAGAGGTTGGAGGTAGATGTTGCTTAGCAACTGCAGGCAGAATCTCGGATCATGTCGGAGTCATTGTCTTATCTAGCCACCCGGAGCAACATCACATGCTATGTGTTGTGATTTAAGGAGAGATTAAAAAAAACTTGAGAAAATGCGTCAAAGAATTTGAAGGTGTTGGTTCTATTTATGTGAAGTTACAGTGTATACAGACTTTGTTGATTGTTCTGTGTGGCATTGGCCCTTTAAGACAATCCATTTGTAAACTGTTGTCAATGAATTGTATTGGCCTACATAAAGCAGTATACTACCTATTGAAATTGCTGTTTCGAAAGCAATGGGGAACATTGGTTTCATAAACAGAGAACTGTGGTTTCAATTCATCTGAATGAATAATAATTTTTACCAATTATTTTGGAAACGTCTGTCATGGATCAAGTCATTATTGTGGTACATGTGATTACATCCTTAACCCACCTGCTACCTGCTTCTGTATAACAAAAGTCACAGATCACAATCACACTTATGTTAGCCAACACGCATCCTGCTGAGTTCATTTATTTCATGATCAGACTTGATAAGACACATCTACAGGGTAGTGTTGACCTGTATTTTTCGGCACACATGACACCAATGTATAGTGGACACAGCATGGAGGAAAACATCCAACAGGAACAAACAAGAGGTGTGTACCACTCACAGTGAAATCGCAAGAGCTGTGAATTGAAACATGACCGTATACATTCTGAACAGTGTGACAGTGGAACACTGTGGAGGAGCAAAGTGAACGCTTCAGATGTTCCTCTCTCCAGGAAAGTTTCTGTTGTGGGCCAAGGGCAGGAGACAGAGACAGAAGGGATTTGTAGGTAGATGCTAAGAGTTAAAAGACAAACTGCAGCTCCTGGTTTCCATGACAGGTACTGAGGAGAGCATGTCTTGACTCCCACACACCAGCATAAACAAACGTACAGTACAACCCTCTCTCCTACAGTGTTGCTTACTACCCAGCAACTCCCTTTGTTTTCAGTCAGGTGAAAATTATTTGCAAGACTTGTTTTTTTAGAAATCTGTGTTCAACTCATTTTTATTGGTTAAGCATTTTACTGTAATCCATACCTTAATCTGGACATTTATATGTAAATTCCCAACAAATGGTGCAGAATTTTAAAGTCCATGCTTGTCCAGTGCAATACCACAAACTACTTCGGTGGAATTATTATCAATGTCCACTTTTTTTCTATTTGCATCTATAACACTTCACACATTTCTATCAGCCCTTCTCAGTCTCTTTCAGCTCAGCATCCAGTAATACTTAAGGAAAATATTTAAATGGGGTTATGGAAATCCCTGCTATGCAGCCTGGATTTGAAATGTAAAACAGTGGACATGTAGATGGCTGTTTGGACAACTTCCTGAACCTCCAAGCCATTAAAACTAAAGAACCAAAAGATATAGAATATTTTTTGTAAATTCAGAACGGCGGTGTTGTTCTGGTGTTTTCTGGCTCTAGCAGTAATTCAGGAGGTACAAAACCCAGAAGGAACATTTTTCAGGACAAGTCACTCCTACTTGGATAAGGTAGGCTCGGGCTGCAACACTGCTGTCACAATCACTTATATTTACATTTAGTCATTTAGCAGACACTCTTATCCAGAGCGACTTGTGTCTGAGGATTCTGAATGACTGTTGCTGACTGAATGACTGGTTCAGCATAAGTAAAGCATAAACTATCTTGATTTTTGGGTGAGATTTGGTGAATCTCTGCTCACCTGAAACCCCAAATGTGTATATTTCTAAAGTATAAACACATTTTTTATTATATATTCATACTTTCAATAGTATAACGGTGAGTTGTTCTTGTGTGATAGTGCTGCACTACCTTCTAAAATTCAAACTTAGTTTGGTCATTTATCTATTGTGTTAAGGTGATTGATCTGAGACACTGTTGTTCAGATAATTGAGGAAGGGCAATGACTGTGGCTGATCTGCAGAGAAATATGAGTTGCACACAGAGCTGCACAAACATGCAAATAGGATGCTGTGAAATGTGTTCGATGCGATGTTTATCACTTAATTTACTGGGCTTTTTTGTTGACAGACATGTGACCTGTTTATATTTATTAACATTATGTGTCACATTTGTAGTTTTTTGTAGTTTTATTCAATGTTTTGACATTTAGGGTATGTAATATACCCAACAACTCAGTCATCAAACAGTATACTAATGGTACCTTTCACATTAGGGAATTTGTGAATCAATGTGTTCCTTCCTAAATGTAATACACTAAACAGAGTCATTTAGCAACTTAGCAACTACTTAATAGTAAATAATTGAGAACATTCATCAACTCACCGTTGACCACTGACAGCCCCTTAGGTGGTGGCAATAGTTTGGTGTGTGTGTGCGTGCGTGAGTGCCAAATAGATTTACAAACATTCTCCTTTACCAGGTAGCGTCTGCTGTATTGAAATAAGGTGACAGAAAATCAGTGTAGCTGTGATGCCTCAGCAGTGTTGTGAGCCAGGCTACGTCTCTTACCCAGGAATCCAGCCAGAGCCCAGCCCAAATATATGGATGAATCTTGTGGATGACTCACCCGCGGGGGAGGGGCTGTGTTTTGCAGGTAGCCTTGCATATCAGCAGCAATACAGCTATACTTTGAACAAGGAATACAGCCTCAGTCTGTAGAGAACTGTGGCAGTGTTGTAGTGTAGTAGTAGTGTTGTGTGGTGTTGTTTTCTTTAGCACTAAGTGAACCCTGTATTTCTTTGCCTTTACATCCGGTCCCTAGACTGTGTGCTGTTTACACGTGTACAGTATGTTTGTTTCAAAAGTGTGGGAGATCTCGACACCCGTATGATGGATTTATGATTGTTTAGATGTACATTTTCTGACCATCTCCTCTGCCCAAAAAAGTGCATTTCGCAATACATTTTTAATTATTTTTGTTCCAAAATGGTTGTGTACCTCCTTTACAGTTTGGTTCGGTTCATAGTGTTTGTAACATTGTGGAATATTGCTGAACTATCCCTTTAAGTCTCATCGATGTTGAGATTCTGGGCCCAGGTGATAAAGGCTGCCTATTGTGTTGCCATGGCGGCCAAACTAAACCATGGCTACACTCTTATTATCGGTGTGAAAATGTCCTCAAATTTGAACAACAAAGAGTAGATCTTCCTTTTGTCCACCTCTGTCCTTGTATTGCAGTTGTGTTTCTCAAACATGGAACGGAAAGAAAATGTCAATAACCAATCGGTGTTACTCAGGTAACACAAGGATCTGTGATGTTAGAATGTCTTCATCTTCGTAATGGCTGACATTTAACTGCATGGGCAAGGTCTCTCTTCATAGAGAAGAAGAGCTATTGAAAAAATATTCTATATATTATTTTCACTCCTTGTTTGGATATATATAGCTCTCAAATAATAAAAACAATCTCCAGCTTCTATCTGCAAGTTAGGGATACACCCACACTCATTTGCAGGGAAAGGCAAATGACCCTAATGATGACTCATAGTGTTTGCTAAGATACTTTTTTTAAGCACATAGAAATCTGTTAAGTCTTCCCCTACCCTCTGTGGAAGAGGAGGGGGGGAGGTGGAGAGGTTTCTTTCAAAGCATTAAGTGTTACTAAAATGTGCACACAAAATTGTAAATTGTCATACAATGACTGTTGCATTTGTAAATATATTTATACTCAACAACACATTAAATAATTTAAAGGGACACAACATTTATTTACTCCAACAAACCTATCTCAGTCCGTGGTGAGCCCCCTAGAAACTGCCTTTATGCACGAGTGCACAGGATGAATGCAACGAATCAGTCCTGCTGTAAAAGAAGAGCACATCTTAAAGTCTACATAAACCATGAGTCATTTCACAAACATGACATAACAGCTTTATAAATCATTCATAAGATCCTGCTTGTCATACTCTGGGTGACATATCTCATGCTGATGTGGAGGCAGATAGACAGATGTGGAAAACATAGGATCCACTTAGCATACTATGGTAAAACATGGTTGGTTTTCAGATCATATCTAAAATACTTAAATAAGGCGATATTTCAGTTTGTAAACGACTTTTTAAGTTATTCAATATCTTCATGAAAAGGTGTGAGTTTCTAGGTCTTAAATTATCCAGTCACCAGCCCTACAGGTGGAAAAGAGAGAGAAACTTTGAAGCCCAGAGAAGGCACAGTATCCCTGAGGCAACTCTGTGTATTTAGCCAGTCTGACCACCATTGATCTGAGTGGAAGAGGCTTTTTTGCTCCAACCAGGATGAACCTGACACTCATCTTTGGGCCTTGGGCCTTCAGGGTGCAAGTGTTAACAGTCCCTGTCTTATCTGGCCGCATCAGGTTTACTTTGTTAAGAAAAGAAAGGGAGGTTGTAATGGGAGTCTTTAGCAGGGGAGTAACATGGGAATGAAAGGATTTTGATGCAGTGATATTATATATCTGTCCTGGTCAGAGAGGACAAAAACTCAGAGAGAACCGCCAGAGCAGAGCATGTCATCTGAATAGTAAGTCTTCTTTGCAGTGTATTACATCCAAGGTCTTTGTGTCTCTGATTTTGGCTGGTGAAGAGCACAAAGGAGGCAGTTTGTTCGCCTCTGACAAGTGTGCTTTTATTTGCTGCGGCCCTTTGATGTATAGAGAAACTTTGGCTGGGATATTCCTCCCAGACAAACGCAGCAGAAATCCCACTCCTTCATATTATCCTTAACAATTCCTCACCATTCAGCGGCGAGCCTTTATTCACTTTAAGACCCTCATTTTAAACCGTTGCGCCTCCCGTCTGTCTATCAAGTGTAGAGAGGAATTTCTATTTCTTTATTGTAAGGGGGGTCAGTGGTTAGAAGTCGGGGGCATGTTAAGAATTGTTTGGCACTACGGCAGAAACTCAACATGAGAGAATACACACACACACACCTCAGTTCTGTGTTGATGCGTCATTACCTATCACACAGTGGCATTCATCTTTGCACCTGCTGGATTTGAAAGGATTTTCAAACTTTGAGGTAAATATTCTGCCTCAATAATATTCAACGTCAACAGCAAATTAGTCACGCTGGAGAAACAAAGAGAACATGTGGAGAAGTTCTAAAAGATTAGTTCTTAAGTCTTAACATATCTATAAACAGTGATTGTGTGTTTATTGTTTAATTTTTATTTAAACGTGTGTTCGGCCTGTGGCACTGAATCATTGGGAATTCCATAACCAAACCATGTGTTTGGGAAATTGTTTTTGCATAGAAATAGGTTTTTATGACAATGATTCTTCGAAACACAGTTTCCCCCTTGTTTTTTTTACATAGAGAATGGCATCATAAATGACCTCAGCCTTCTCCAGCTGCCTCTCCTTGACACTGGCAGCTTCTGCATGTGAGTCCTGTCATGTAGAAGGATGTCTGAGCATGGTCAATAATACACAGGTTTTCTCACAATGACCGTGGGAAGTATTGTGCATGTAACAGACGTGGTCTTGCAAGCTCCGTCAGAGGTATCGGGCAAATCGTCCCGCACTGGGTTCGAACTTACCACCTCTGGCTTCCCAAGCGCCACCACTACCAACTACGCCAACGAAAAGCTAGCTATTCGTTGATGCGGGTGGCCTGTTACATACCTGAGGAGTGAGTTTCACCGATACACATCGGCTACATTCACCCCTCAAACTCACTCCGGCCGGTTAGCTGATGCTAACCTAGCAATCCGGGTCACGGCACCAGTGTAACAGACGTGGTCTTGCAAGCTCCGTCAGAGGTATCGGGCAAATCGTCCCGCACTGGGTTCGAACTTACCACCTCTGGCTTCCCAAGCGCCACCACTACCAACTACGCCAACAAAAAATCTATTCGTTGATGCGGGTGGCCTGTTACATACCTGAGGAGTGAGTTTCACCGATACACATCGGCTACATGCACACAATGTTCTATGTCTTCTAGCACCTGATAGAATGTGTTTTTTTGTGAAGTGGGGTGGGCTGTTTCACAAAGTAATGTGTGTGATATAAAATTTGAGCTAGTTCTGATTTGTACACCTCCCCACCTCCCACAAGTATTTGAAGAGTTAACATGATCAGAGCTCTCCTATATGCAAAGAGTATGGTATTGTTCAGAAGCATTGAAGCCTTTGGCAAAGCAGGACATAACAACATGCAAATCTGACAATTCAAATGAGTGCCACACACACGTACAGGCCAATGCCCTCATGTCTACGATTAGGTACAACAACAACAGTGAAGTTTTCAAAGAACTTAAAGTACAGAAAACTTTTCCTATCCTCAGAGTATCAGGGTGGGTGATTTTAATGACTGATAGTAAGTGAAGTCAGTGAACACTTTCACTGACCAGTTTTACTCAGCCTTGCCAGAATGATTCGGTACTGTCACCACTTTGAGGAATTGAGTGGGCTATGACTCAGGTGTGACACTAGCCACGCAACCAGACAGAGGGGGAGACAGGACAAGATCTGGTAAACCTCTATTGATTGTGATGTCACAGAGGAACATGACAGGGAATGACTACAAAGGGAAGAAGGGACACACCTGAATAAAGATATTTTTTTGCCGCCAGATATCTGCTGCTAAAATGCTGTCAAATATAGCCACAGCTATGTACTACCATGCCAACATGTTCACATACCTTTTGTCTTCTGTTATAAGTGGAGTGCCATACTCTTGGATGCTTCAGTCGTGGTAAATAATAAAATAAAATTAAGCCTGTGTGAGTTGCTGACGAATTAACTACTGAACATCAGCTTGTTTTCTGTCAAGAATTTAACCTCCCATATACGGACATAGACACAAAGCAGGTAGCAGAGATAGGCTGAACTGGATCTGAGGTTCCCAGATAACCTGCCATCAGCAGACTAGGCTATTTATAACAGCATGTACTAGTAACGGATGACGTGGGGAAGTCATTATCAATATTTACGGAACAAAGATTGAGACTGGGTAATGATACACTAGACCCTCAGAGGACATCCACCCCATAATAGTTGTTGTTACGGAAGAGAAGGAAAATGCTGATGGACACAAAAATGCAGGCTGGCACTTAAAATTTTTTAATGATTTTAGAGACCGGTCTAGGCTCAAATGTAATTAGCAGATGTATACAGGACGGCTGGAGGACTTCAAAACATGTTCAGCTACAGGTGCTCCATGCATGTAAACCCTGCAGTACTGAGGAATTATGTCACCAACATAACACAACAATGGCTGGCTCACATTTTTTAAGAGTTTATTTCTTGATAATCAATTAAACTGTGTTAAAGAAATATTTTCACCTGTTAAAGTCGAGTACTGAGCAATCCTAAAAAGAATCCCAACATCTCTGTGGTACTGTGCTGTGTCTTAATGCTGAACTGATAAGACTTGGCCTGACACAGACAGAAGCAACAAGTGATCAAATGCTCTCTGAAATATATGTGAAATCTCAAGGCCGTAATCATAATACATATTGGGGTTCTTCTACAGTCCACTGAGGTGTTCACTGTAGAAGAGTCAGACCAAAATATCCCAATTTATTGACTTTTGGAGGTACTTGAGATACTTCAATCCCAAAACTATAGCATCAGTACAGCATAAACTGTATTGTTTTATAAAATACTGTTTTAAACATTTGGTTCTACATGGCAGGCAACGATCCCTTAAACAGTCTAAACAGTCTTACGTCTGTGTGTTGAAACAAGAGATGAACTGTCTTTGCGGAGGGGGGGGGGGAGCCAAGCAAAGTTATCCACGTGGTTCAGGAACAGAGAGATTGATTTGGTGACCTCGGACTGAGGCATAAGATATTGTGTCTCAGAGTGCGGACGAGGGCATGGGTAGTGGAAAGGGGTGAGCATGAGTCAGTGGCAGGGAGAGAGCCTGTGAAAGCTGTGGGGGAAGAGGAAGCGTTAACAACATAACAAGTGGAAGTAAGTCAAGTCGCCGAGAGAGAGAGAGACAGAGACAGGGACAGAGAGAGAGAGAGAGAGAGACAGAGACAGAGACAGAGACAGAGAGAGAGAGAGAGAGAGAGAGAGAGAGAGAGAGAGAGAGAGAGAGAGAGAGAGAGAGAGAGAGAGAGAGAGAGAGAGAGAAAACAGAGAGTCGTGGTACTGCACTTGTGGGAGGCCAACAGCTAATCAGACCGGCACATGGTGTGATCTGATAATAGAAGGTTCATCCTCACTGTGCCATCATTCTACACAAAGGCGACACGTCTGTCTTCTCATTACGTCAATCCACTTGTTAAGGCTGACCTATCCTCTGCATAGAGGACTTTGAGTGGGGAGCAGAACAGTGAGTGAAAAGAAAAAAGAATCAAAGGGACATTGTGGATTGTCTTGTCACAAAGGTTGTAGGTGTACTCCAATCAATTGTGTTATTGTATACAGTAATATGGTTGACATGTTAAAAAATATGTAGACTTGACTTCACATGGTTCACATGGGTTCCTCTGTAGAGGAGATGAGGTGAATGTGGGATGAAATCACAATATGATGAAATATGGTGGAGAGTTCTGCTCTTTACTCTCGGAGGTCTGTGCCCACATAATAATGGTAAACAATTGGGTGGAAAGAGGGAGATTTTGAATTTACACATGGTCAAGTTATATACATTAATGTCATACATTTTTGTCAACAATTGACACATATATACATACACGGATAATTTTTTCGTTAACCACTGGTTCCATAGTGAAAGGGAAGTTCAACAAGCACAAATAAGCACTGTGGTGTTAAAAGTGTAGATCCAGAGGTTATATAAGAACCGCTACACAGGCACAGGCACACCTCCACACACTTTTAAGTTCATTTTGTTTCTAAATGAAAGTATAGTTTCAACATTTTAAACATGATATCTTGTCTAAATGTGTGTTCTTTTTTAAGGAAATTCCTGAATTTCACTTTATGATGCTCAAAAGCTGCTTCAAAAAACTCCTGAGAGGAATGAATTGCCTATTGGGACATCTAGCTAAGTTTCACCCAGATACAATAAATGCTCTCCATAACAAAGGCTAAATCAAAGGTATTAGCATCTAAGTTGTTGGACTCTTACAAAAGTGAAGCCTTGCTATCTCTAAGAGGTGGCATTGGAACAGTTGCTTACTGCAGGTGGCTTATCACAAGTTGAGTCCTTTTCAGGGAGGTGCAATGCGTCTGTGTTTTGCTGTTCAGCGCTCTCCATGGGTTCTTTTATAGACTAATTGTATTAAACTGTTATTGTTTATCATTTGTCAGATTTGTTCTGGGATTATGTGCGTTTGCGCGTAACCCACATACATGCCTGTGGTGCGTGTGCCTGTGCGTATGCGAGAGACCCCTATATAAGTCACCACACATAGCAATATTTTCCAATGAGAATGCGTTATTAATAACATACAGTTCCACTTCTTTTACAACTCCCGTGATAGTTGGAATCCTGGCTCAGAGACTGGCAAATTTCAGCTATTACTCATGTTACTTATCAGTACATTTGTGGCACACATGCAAGCATAGCGCTTCGTCACTGCATTACAATTAGATGGCTGAGTGTTCGCTGTGAAACTGATGGAATTTTACTGAAAACAGATTTCGCGTTTGAACTTGGAATTGGTCATTGATAATTGAATATAACTTATTTCCGATAAAAAGCACTAAGGTATCGTTTGTTTATGAGCAGGCTATTAAGTTTATAGGGAATACACGAAGACGTGGATTCACATGTGATTCCTCTATACAATTGAAAACGAAGCACATAACAGTATTTTACAAATGTAAGTATGAGATCGGCTGTATTTCGTCCTCAAAGCTTCGGAGTTTTCTTTTAAGCAGCAACAAGTTCCCTATGAACTTCATCTCGCAAGCAGGGACGCAAAAATACTGTGAAATATGTTGTCTTACCTGGCACCATCCCACTTCTGATGAAAAAATCATGTTAGTTGTACCGACAATGCTTAATATGTACTTATTGTCTTAAGTGATAAATACTCCAAACATAATAGACTATATGGAATAAAATCATAATCATATTTTCTAGGCTATAATTAAAATTAGTGATAAACGTTTTTGTTGTTGGTGGGGTAACATAGTATTTCATACATATTATGAACAATTTATTATACAATAGAGATTTAATTCATTGACTTAGTGGTCAATTAGGGTCCCTGACATGAACTTGGACAGCCTTCGCATATTTCAATCACGTAAGACCCCTGATTGCGTTGTCCGGGCGAGGGTATTGCGTATATCTATACAAGCTTTCCTGAATATCGCGGCTGGTTGTTGTTTGTCCTGTCTGTAGAGCCACCAAGGTGTTGGAGAGTTTAAGCACGCGGATATTGCACAGGGTTATTAGATTCATAAGTCACCGAAGTGGTGGGCGATCTACTGAGCACAGCACAAGTTCTCATATGATGACTTCAAACAAGACACATTACCTACCAGCATCTGTTGGAGTGAGTGGATATTAAGACACTTCTATCTCCAGGACAGCGTAGGGGAAAATGGTAAGTAACATAGAAACACTTTCGTATTAGGGAAGATTACAGAGAAATGGCAATGGTTGCGATTTATTTTTATTATTGGAATGGAAGTACACATAGCTGGAAGGATGGACTCGTGGCTACTTGAGAAACTCTGTAGAGACTCATGTCTGCTAAGGCTTTTGTCAAAGCTTAAGTAAAAAGACAGTAAGACATTTCTGAGCTGAGGAGGTGCAGGGACAGGGAGAGAGGTAAGCTATGGGGAAATGTTGTATTGTTTGAGTGCGCAATTTGTGAGTGTGGTGTCTTACAGGGTCTTATGGTTGTGGATTACGAACGAAGGCAGTATGGTACCAGTATTTGTCTACCAAAATATGCTTTTAATTGCGGTGCCAATGATAAAGCAACATGTGCGGACCTCTCGTCCTGTCCTATACATGACTTTAAAAGCGCGGCAATCACGTATCAGGGGCAGCATTGTTAGGCGTAATTTTGACATGCATTGGAGCCTTTGTGGTGACACGAGGAAATGACCGGGGTTTGTTATAGGTGCTGCTTTCAAAAGGAAAGGTCCGGCCAACATGTGATCAAATATTAACAGGACGGGCTTGGCAAGGAAAAATTCACGTCACAAGGCGTGCGGAAGCAGTAGAGTAAAGAGTTTCAAGTGGCACCTAACAAAACTATAGATTTTTTTGCCCCTTTAGTTACCCTCGCTGTGTTATGCTTTCAGCACGTTGGACAGAGGCACCGGAGTCGTGCATGGACTAAAACACCAAGTGGACATCAACTCTCTCTTTTGCCGTCCCCTTGCCAAACCTGGGATTTTTTTCAACTTTTGGTAAGCGTGCTGAGCGAGCCCTCTGATCTATAACGGAAATCCGGAGAAAAGCGCTTGTCAATAAAGGGCTCGAGCATTGAGATTTGTCGCGCTACTTGAGCATGTGAAAGTTGAAATCTTAGAGCCGATGTAGGGCGTGCGTTCCTTGCAAGAGCCTCTCTTGGTATACACCGTTAACTTGGGAGATGCAAGTCTTGGTCTTGGATATCTAACCACACATAGTGGTTGTCAGCCCTTAAAAAGGTAAGAGTTCCATCCATTGTCTTCATCGGCCATCCCTGCCATTATCATTGTTTTCTGATTTCAAATGACACATTGTGCACAATGGTTAGCATGAAATTATCGGTTATAATTAATGTTAACAAAGGACAGCTTATTATAAAATAAATATTTAATTCGACTAATGACTTTAATGTTGTGAAACTTTGCATATAACTGGACGCTTATCATCTCCATCATGCCATTGAAGTTTCGTTTTTAAGAATTTACACCTGCACCGCTTGCAGCGTTCCAATTGCCTAACTAAGAGTGCACGATGCACCCTTTTAACTTTGCCTGTAAGACATAAATAGCCCCTTTTAACGTGTAGGTACAACCTTACGTCCGTTATTACAACGTTTGTAAACATAGCCTTTAACTAGTCTTCTGCAAAGTAATTTGCAAGATCGATGCGTTATGCGTAATCGTGCTCCTAATCGACATGGAACTTTAGAATGCGCAAAAACAGGAATGGTTCTACCCGGGATAAGGGAGAATAATGGTGCATGTCTTGATAAGATCGTTTTCCACAAAGGTCTATCTATCTATCTCTATCTGTCTATCCGTCTATCCGTCTGTCTATCTATCTATCTATCTATCTATCTATCTATCTTTCTATATAAATATATATATCTGTAAACATATAGGCTATGGGCCTATTTATAGGCTATATAAACCTATAGTTTGGTATTTGTCTCTATCTATCCATCTGTATCATTAATATCAAACTGTTGTATTCCTCTCCCGATCCCTAAGCGACAAAAATAGCCTACTCTTATCTTCCGTCATCGCGATCAAATCACTTGTGTTTTTACTACGACCGCTGCTCGGTTTCATTCATACTGCGCTTCCCCCTGCCTGCACCTATAGCTGTTATCCCTCTTTGTCCACGCGCAAGTCCGTGTAGCCCATTCGACCAGTCGAAAACAACTTAAGTTGAAAAGCTAAACCATAAATTACCTAACGGTTTTAACCCGTCTCAATTTCAGAAACATTCCAGAGAGATCTGCATCTAAATCGCTAAATTATGAGATATAAAATTACAATAAAGATAGGCGTGGTCAAACTGCTTTGACAGATGTGATGGCTGGCTAAGAGGCGAGATAAGATGATAAGCAATAGCTTCGGAAGAAATGGATATTTAAGACAAAATCAGGAATACAACATTAAGATGATCAATAAACTCATTTGTCCGAAGCAATATTTTGCTGATATAACAGTCAAAGGACTTATGAAAAAATAATTCGTCTCTTGCCGGTGAAGGAACTGTGGATGTAGTCTGTCATCGTCCCTTTTCTTTATAACCTACAGTTCCTGGTCAAACATTCTGATTTCCGGACGAAGCGATTGAATGGCAAACAGCTGCAAGAAAAACCCTAACATATCAACGCCCACTGGCTTTAGCAGCGCTGTTTTAATCAAGATCCTTCAAGGGGGGTTACATTTCAATGCATTATTAAGCCATTCCAACCCCTTTTAGGACTGGAATGATGATGAGTTTTGTTTCAATAGGCCTAATTTTATATATTTTTTTACCTATTTTATTGAACCATGAAAAGGCTGTTTAAAACATAGCCTTTAAATGCTTAGCCATTTAAATTCTGTAATTTAATTGCTGGTTTAACGAAAATGTTTGGTCTATTAGAGGCTGCATATGGACGCAAAAGACAAACCCTTTGATGGTGCTGACAACAAAGCTAGTTACAAGCAAAATACTGACAGTTAGGTATGGTTAATAGTAACAATGATAATAGTTAGAGAAATTATAATATACATGTAATATTTGTTTTAACGAATCGATCGCAGAAATAACGTTTTCGTTTTATTTGTTGACGCAGAGGGTAGTAATGTGTCTTACGATTTCCTTGGCTTCGTGCGAAGAAACACGTCGCTACTTAAAATGTATTTTATACCAATATATGATTTCATCACTATTATCAGTATCTTTTCTTCTTTATCTAAAAAAATACAGCATATTTCTTCCGTAGGAAACTCGATACGATACGTGGGTTTATGGTGTGGGCGTGGGCGTGAGGGGGGATGGGGGAGAGAGCTGAGGCGGGTCGGGGGGGTCTGTGGGGTGGCACGACACACTTTGTATGTATGAAGGTTTTTTATAGAACTTTCTGCAATGTACGTCATCGGAGCAGTCCATAAATGGGGTTGTGTTATCTTACTGAGAATCTCCCTCTCTCCTGCCCCCCTCTCCGCACTATTAGCGCTGCAGAGTTGGGGTGGGCGTCAAAAACAAATCTGAGGATGGTAGGTTTCATTCCAAATAACATGAAATGCTATTGTGGCATCATATTTGACAGGATATACGTGTTTCATTATTCAGGGTTGACTCACGAGGGCGATTAGGCTATAGATATTTATATTTTGCTTTCATAAAGAAAAGATGTTTCGTTTTCTGTTTCAACCTTTCATGAACTTTGAAAGATAAGGTCTGTGGACATGTCGCCGCCTATAGCTTTAGTAGCTCTCGGAAGTGGGATGGAAAGATCTAAACTCTATTTGGAACTCCGGGTGTCGACACCACCTTATCACGAAAAAAACGTTTTCCATATTGTTCATGCGCAATTGGATATGCGATATAAAATATGTGAGCAGGTTTTCAACCAATATTTGTAAATATAATATAATATTTTAATGATTATGGTAATCGGCGGCGTCATCATCCTCCTCATCTTCATCTTATCAGCTCCATCCAATTATTATAACGAGTTCTGGCGGGATGAAATATTTGAATTTAATAATTTAACTAGGCTATTCAAAAACATAGCCTATTTGGTGAATTCAAATTTTAGAAATAGGCACCAAAATGTAACGTAGCTGATCTAAAGGGTATGACAAATGTGTGGTTTCCCAAATCAATTCCTTGCAGTGATGCCAGGATCCGGTAATTGCGTCCTTAACGACACGCGTGTCTGACCGGCTGTTGGCGTGACGCCACTGCAGGACAAATTATTCTCTCAGGGATAACGGTGTGTTTGGAACAATGGGTTCTGTTGAATTGAGCCTGACAATATAGCGTTGATGCACTGAATGAATTGCGGAAGGTTTTTTTTAAGATTTGGAATCCTACATTTCATTTCCACTGTTAATCAGACTAGGCTGCAATGGCATTCCGATTAGCCTACTTGATTGTGTCAGGATGGGTGATAAGAGAGTGTGTCTGTGTGTTTTGTGAATAGTGACGTTTTCCTGAACGGTTTTCTGCATTGGACCTGACGTGTGTGCCTGTATGTGGAGTTGTTTGGAGTGGTCGTGTTATCATTCCATGCCAATATGGGCCATGAACTGAATTGCGTGTTTAATTGTGAAAAAGTGATTGTTTGACTGATGTTATGTAGTATAGTCTTTGGAAGCTACTCGATCTTTGTTATTTACAGTAGCCTATAGCTTTCTTACACATACAATTGTAAAACAAATCTTATTTTGTTTGTGAGACAGTGAGAAGGGAAGAGAGATGCAACTATCAGTGTCACTCATGATAAATCTTTCAGAAAACAATGTATTTTAAACATGTATGTATTGTTTTTAAGAGTAATCTTGTCATCATCAGTCTTAAAAAGTGTTGCAGTCATTATAAGCAGTTGGATATTTGTATTCTCACTGGGAGGCAAGGAATACATTTCAGACATGGAATCTGCAGTTTTGTGACACAGTTGTATGTTGAGCTTTCGTGTATAATTGTGATTTCGGTTTTCACAATAGACTGCTGGAGGGCCAAATTACAGGAGTCATTAGTGACTGGGAAGTATGTAAATATCACATCAAACTAGAAAAGGCATTTCCTGCTGAAAATGCGTTGGAATGCTGAAATCTGAAATTATTTTTTTTTAATGGCTGAAAATACAGAAATGAGAAAATACCCGCAAGCTGAAAGCTGAAATTGATTTTAAAAATGTGTGATTCACACAAAAGAGGGAGTGTGGAAGCTGAACTGCATCATCTAACAACGCTAAGAGCTGAAATACAATGCGGGAGAAGCTGAAAGCTGAACTGTTAAACAGAAGAAGTAGGCCTAGGCTAGCTAGTCATAAAAAGAATATTATTGTCTTATCAGCTGAAATTATAGTTGGGATAGTAATAGCAGTAGCAGATGTGTGTATTGAGTGCGTTTACTCGGCTTTCTTAGTAGGATTCAATGTGTTGATGGAATGAAACATACAGCAGTAGGGCCGATACAGGAAGACACGGCGACACTTTGTTGCAGAAGGATGATGGTGCAAGTTTTGTCCGTGGAGCATACAACGATTAATAAAAAAGAATCATGTAGACGCGTTTATTGAGTAATCGCATAACTAATTACACATGTAAACGGAGTAATCATATTATTGGCATAAACCGACAATTGCTAGTAATCGGGTTTCTCATGGTCGAGTAAACGTACCAATCACCTATTTGAGAGACTGAGTGGTGCGTGTCTGTCGTTAGGGTGATGGTGCAGCTATGATTGCTAACGCGCTGAGGGCAGAGAATAAGAGAAATGTAGCTAGAATCCACACCTCAAACATGATAACCTAGACGCAAAACTGTACGTCCAATCCAAAATCTAAGGATATTTTCCGAGACCCAAGACTCTGCCGAAACCAGAGATATTCTTTATATGTCTGTGCAGTCAGAAATACGACTCTACCTGCAGTTTCGAAAACGTGTCCCTTTTGCTTTCCTGGTGCGTGTTTGTTTGGTTGTCACGGTGATGGCGCAGCTGTGACGGCTAACGAGCTAGGCAGAGAGAAAAACGAACATTTACCTAGCATCCACACCTCAAACAAGTTAACCTAGACGCAAAACTATACGCCCAATCCAAAAAATAAGGATATTTTCCGAGACCCAAGACTCTGCCTAAACCAAAGATATTCTTTATATGTCTGTGCGGTCAGAAATACGACTCTACCTGCAGTTTCGAAAACGTGTCCCTTTTGCTTTCCTGGTGCGTGTTTGTTTGGTTGTCACGGTGATGGCGCAGCTGTGACGGCTAACGAGCTAGGCAGAGAGAAAAACGAACATTTACCTAGCATCCACACCTCAAACAAGTTGACCTAGACGCAAAACTATACGTCCAATCCAAAAAAATAAGGATATTTTCCGAGACCCAAGACTCTGCCGAAACCAGAGATGTCCTTTATATTTCTGTGCGGTCAGAAATACGACTCTACCGGCAGTTTCAGAATCTTGTTCTTTTTGCTTTCTCTGACGATTTTGTCACCAGATTTGCATTGGTCTCTATGGGGCGAGAGTTGGACTTTGTCTCGCTTTCGTGGGGCTCTGAACAAATGTGTACGTCTGTTGGATTCAACAGACAACTGTCTACGACCAGCACAAAATTAGCTATCTATTGATCCAAAAACGAAGCACGAAGAGCGAAAATTGTGGCAATGCTGGCAAACTAGAAATATTTTTTCAACGACATCCGAAGCTGCCCTCAAGTCTAAGCGTTTCAGTCTGCACTCTAGGGTTTCACGTAAACACCCATGTAAATCTCAGAAACGGCTTGAAAAAGTCATGAAACATAATCAGTGATATTGAAAAAAGTTGAATAGATATCAAAAAGCTGAATTATTTAAAAATAGTTTAGGGTTTTGTCAACATTTTAAAGTTTAAATGGTGGCTCTAGCTGAAAGATTGAGGAAGAAGAAGGATTTGGAAGTTGAAGAAGTTTAAAGAAGTTTGAGAGGATTTGAAAGAAAACTTTTTCTATTGTTGGAATGCTGAAGCAGCATTCCAACAATAAAGATTCAAAGAACAATACTTGGAATGCTGAAGCAGCATTCCAACAATTATGGTGCTCTACACTCACCTTTAAGAGCACAGTAAGATGTTTTAGCCTGTGTTTTAGTCACAGTGTTCCTCTGTGTTTAAATGTTGCTTGTGAGGTCAGTTTGGGGTCTTGGGTGACCCTGTGAGGGAGGATGCTCTATACTGACTCCTCAGCACGGTTCCAGTTGGCAAGATAAGTTATGAAAAAATTAGAACGTTTATGGCCGCATGGTCAGTTCTCTCAGCGGGGGTCTTCACTTTCTATAGAGAGTTGGCAAGCAATAGCTTAGGGCGAGGTGGTTGGGATGATGGAAGGATGACAAAGGAACAGAGGCTGGGATAAGAGCATGAATGAGAGATGGACTGATAGCAGAGAAAGATCCATTTAAGCAGTTGTAATATATGGATGAGATAGCACCTGCTACATGCTTTTTTATGTCTGAGCAAATGTGAGAAGAGAGAAGAAGATGGCTTGACCAGTGTCTCTCTTCATGTGATACAGTTTATATGTAAATGTGTTGGGTAGGTTTGTAGTCTGAGACGTTATGTTCCTCATTAATGTATTGTAGATCCTGGTGAAGTCTATTTGGAATTACTGGTTATATTTAATCGTGCCAGTTAAATGCGGGTTCTTTATTGTAATATTAGGTATGTTTAGACGGTTTGAGGCCATCGTATTTTTTACTGTAATATGCTTTAACTATTGATAAAAAGACTGTTTGCAAGTGCATGTGATGCAAGTACATGTAATTGTTCTTAAAGTCTTAACCTCTATAGAAATGATTATACCTTTGATACCATGGAATCTGATTGATCTATAAGAAAAATCACGTTATTTTTAGTCCATACAGGAATAAGCATGCTAAGTGTGTGTGAGGTGTGTGTGTTTATGCGCTTTTCCTATAAGACACCACATCTCTTCCCTTTATTTAAAAGTTTCACATCAACTAATGAAACTCCACTTAGAACAAATCTCTTATAATCAACACATCTTTTCTCCCTACTTCACATACCAGCTTGCATTGTGCTGCATTCGCAGAAATGTGACAGGCCAGGTTGTTGTTGTTGTTCTAATGAGATGCCAAGTGATTTATTTATGAATTACCTGTTTGGAACAGCCCCCACGCGCATGCAGTGTGCAAGCAAGCTTCTTTTTTTCTTTCTTTTTGGAGTCATGTCGCTCAGCAATTGCTGATGCAACTCTTTGCTATCCAGAGTTTGCCCTCGCCTGCTGTGAGCCTTCAGGGACGGCTATATTCATCTTGGCATGTCCCTGGGTGTGTTGAAGCTAGGAGTGAATCACAAAGCAGGTGTGAGCATCCACACCAGAGCCATGCCAGAGAAGAGCGCTCCACCTCATTAACTTGTACAGAGAAGAATCATGGTGGTCACGTAGCAAACACATCACTATAAATCAGGTTGGATGGGGTCCAAGCTAATGTAATAATGAGCATATCTCTGCATTTTAGGGCTGGATGTCATCTGAGCTGACGACCTACTGAGTAGCTCGCTTCTTGATTGTATTTCAATGTAAGTGAACATAATTTTAAACCAATTTAACTCACATTTGCTTGCATAATAATCTTAATGAGAGTTTTGTAGGCACACTCGGGTATAGGTCTCAAAATATGCTAGGTACCCCCTAAATAATGCATACATACATAAACAGAAGTAAGCAGGATCTGACACGTTATACTGTGTATTAACAGATAACGAGATAGAGTAAATGGTAATTGTGATTAACTGTAGCCTGAATGTCTTTGGCGTGTATGCGCCATGTAGGCTTTAAATTGTGGTGACCCCTTCATGGCAAAAGCTTCTCTTATTCCACACATTTGATCATCATTATTGGTCGACCAAAGAATAGCCTGTTACATAGTTAATGAGTTTGGTTAACAACTAGTATGGTTTTACTTCAGAGCTCTCGTAACCGATTTTGGAGGCAACCAGTCAGCCAGAGGCGAGTCACATGTTGCAACGTCATTGTGTAGTAAGTTACTGTAGTTGCAGGGGATACGGTAGTCATTTCAAACTCAAGAGGTCTCTCATCGCGTATCAGTGCCGTAGTCGCGTAGCGTATAGCATGCTAGCCCTTCAATTTCAGCCCGTCTCTAAAGGAACCGCGCAACCATGGGAGTCCATTACCTCAACCATGCAATTTCCACCATCAATAATTTAATCTATTTGCTCCAAAGCTGAAGAGATATCCTGAAGCAGTCGGAGAGTACAGTGAAAAATCGCAGAAGTAAATACACATGGGTTTGTCTAAAACCTACCAGATGACACTGTCCTGTTGAATGGTCTCCTTTACGACTGGGCAGTAAAAGGTATGTTTTAGTCTGGTGACTACAGTTGTAATTTGCCAATGCACGGTTTTTCGAAAGAAGTTTTTTTTTTTTAAGTAATCAAGCTGAGTATCCTGCAAACGCACTGAATGCGACGCAGTGTGCTGGGATATGCTTTACTATTCTTGTTTATTATATCAAAATAAGGTTTATCTTTATATGGTTAATTATAAAAGACTCCGTTGTTTGAATTATGTTGATTACATTTCTAAGAGAAACCTGAAAACAATTTGATGGCAAAACAATAATAAAAACATGCAGGCATTGTTAAGATGTAAGAGATGGTACACTTTGACTTTTTATAGTTGCGTTTGACATTGAGTAGCCTATACGAATTCGCAAAATTCTTATTCAACGGATCTCGCCATTAGAAGCAATAGCCTATATATGATCAAACATAGGCTAATCAAATAGTAGCCTTCCCGAAAAGACAACACCAGGCTATTCAGCCTATCCTTGTTAATTTCAATAGCCTAGGCTACTTCTAAAAGATGAATAGGCTATAGCTCACTTGTCTACACCATGACCACACAAAATAGGCAACGAATCCTTCCTCAAATTAGATATCTAGAAAAACAGACTGGACCATAGCCTATGCAAATACAAAAAAAAGTTTGATGTACTCATTAAGAGTTTATAGGAAACTTGAGACCTATTATGCTCAACTTCACCCTGCTGCGTTGGTCTGGCTCTTCGTCTTGCTCTCCTAAACCGGATAACCTCACAAGGCGAGCATGAATATGTGGATTAAAACGAATCCTTACATGAAGTGGTCTAGCAGTTATCAATGGCTATAGCCTAGTTTATGAAACCCACACGCGTTTCTATGGAATAACCCAGGGCCACCCACCCGGTACTGCTGTTGAGCAAGTTGATATGGTCAAGGTTGGAGGCTGTCCGTAATTAATTGATTCAGCTGTTTAAATAGCCTAAATATGTATTTTAACGTCACAAAGCATGTTTTGACTGCTGTATTTAGCGTGTGTTGGTACTTTTCCGGCATAATTAGTCTATTTTTGGTTGATCTTTACCTATCTATGATGTGCGTGTGTGCGAGCCTATGTAGACTACGCCTGTGAGACGAGAACGTTGCTCAGAGAACATTGCATGGTCTCATACGCCATCTAGTGTTTATATTTAGCCACGGCGAGGCATTGGGAATTCGGAAACCAGTGCAGAGCCTACTTTATGTCCTATCCGTTAGTGTCACTTTATTTCTGTAAAACTGAGACCCTGTGGATATATTTTACGTTGTTGTACAGCAATAAACAACACAACTACATTGTGATGTTTATGTGGCCATGGCATATTGCCAGTCAGTTAACCTGGAGAAAAAGAAAAGTGTGAGAGGCTTATTGTTTAGAAAATGAGAAGTTAAGCCAATTGTACAGGTATATATGGGAATAACTGTTGCCTCTGTAATACGGAATGACTGAATACAAGGCCTATAGCATTTAAGTTGTTTATTTTAAACAAACCTTTGTACTAAATCTGTAAATACAGAGTGCAAACAATTGGGGTTTGGTGTTCATACTGTTATAGTAGGCTACTTATAATGGATTGTACAGGGAAAATTGCCCAAACTTGTCACAGAGTTCTGGGGTCTAAAGAAAAAAAAAACGATTTACTTTTTTATGGGGCATATGTATATTGTGGGGCATATGTATACCATGGTACACAGGGTAATATAATAAATACACAATTCTAAAGTGGCATGTGTTTTCAGTTTGAAGCTGGTGTGTTTGCACTGACACTCTCTGCACTAGTCCTTTCATGTTTAGAAAGACTTTTCAGGATATGTCAAAGGGGGGATTTTTCCCTATAATCCCCACCTGGCACAAAGCTAATTCTGCAAGGTAGCTTTACAAGCAGATGTATACCCAACCATCTGCCAATCTCTGTCTCTCACCTGCTTCACAAAGGTGCTTATCTTATTGTGTCAAAGCCAAGCCACTGTTACCATGATTTGATATGTTTATTTTCATTCACCTACATTAAAGTATTTAGCCAAATGAGTTATAAAACCTTAGAGCATTTTGGAACCTTGAAACCTGACAGGGTTGTTTCTGCATAAAGTATAGTGTAACTTTGGTTATCCAATAGCACATTGTGGTCCTCACCCATAACCAGTCTGATTGAAAATTAAGAATCCTATTTAGAGTTAATGATATTCTCATATTCAATAGAATATGTAATGACAACAACCCTGTCAGTGATCAGTGGTTTCTATTAGATAGCTCTGAGACTCCCAGCCAGTCCAACAGCCATAAAGTGATTCATTGGCTAAATTGCATTTTAACAGGATGTAGATTGAGAGCATAAGCCATATTGATTCTGCTGATGGAAACAGGAAATAGCCAAGTAAGAAATAAAAATCGTTTGTTGTACCTGATGTGAGGAGACCCAGAGGACTAGCAAGCAATTGCACACTGATGAGTGGCACTACCCCCCCCCCCCCCCCCCACACACACACACACACACAACTCTCCCTGCTTCCTGGCACCCCCCTTCTTCGTCTACCCTATGGAGACCCGTGAGAGACGTCATCAGTGGTTGTTATGCTGCGAAGTGACGCCTGCACTCTCAATCCTCCCGCCCCTGCCATCGTGCCCCTGCGGTCTGTCAGGGGAGATGCATGTCTGCTGATGCAGTCTGGCCCACACGCTTCTTTCCATACATAACAACGCTCACCAGACAGCAATCTGATCAACTGCCGTTTGCGTCTTAGAAGTGTAAACTAGGACGGCCGATGGCACCTCGATTATCCCAAAATTTTGTCAGCATTTAAGTAACATACCACTGACAGAATGATTGATGATTTTTTAGTCCATTATTTGCTTCTTGTCTTTTTACTTGGGGCTGTGGTTTCATCTCCAAGGTTGTCGATAAGGGAAGACACTCCCAACCCCCTGCAAACACATAGTACCAAACCCCTCCCCCTAACACACACACACACTCTGGAGATGTGCATCAGAGCGCTCAGGGACCCCACGGCTCATTAAGGAGAAGGATGTGATATTCTGAATCGAGACTGTGAGACTCCCAGAACGCCTATTTATAGACGCAATATCTCTATGGCAGTCGTCGTGGCGTTGGCTAATCACAGCCGTGGCCCCAGACACCAATTAAGAATGAAACAAATGCTTTTTAGGTGGGTTGTGCCCCTCCTTTCTGCTGAGAGCCGTCTGTCCAAGCTGCCCGGCAGGGGAGTGGATCTGCTCGGAGCATATTCCTGCATCAGGTCGGGACATGAGAAGGACGGCATGCAGAGTGCAGTCACAGCCTTGCTCGGGCTATTTTTAAATGCTCCCCACTGGAAGGCGAGATGAGATCTCGCTTTTTTCATTGTCGTTTATTATTGCTTTCATTTGTGTGACTCTGTCTGGGATGTCTACGGATGTGTGAATTGCTGTGATTCTGAGGGCTACTCCAAGGTAAGGGATGCTTGTGTGGAGCTAGGGGGATGTACTGAATAAGGTCATGGTATTTGTTTTGGTTCGGATAGCTGGGCCCTTTATAGCATTCTTCCTCCTGAAATGCCTGCTTATCAGATATGTATTATGTGAGCTGACCATCTGAGCTTTAAGGCCATTATTCAAATGATATGGTGGATCCTTGAATGTTTAAGGATGCGAGAAAATGTCTTCTCCTTGCAGCGTCCTCCTGACTGAATTCCTGCTGGTTCCTACTTACTCTATGCATCCATCAATAAACATAATTCCGTCCCTGCTAGTTCAGCATATCATCTTTCAAAACAAATATCAGTTGCATAGCACAAGCCATGTAGAGTAAACATGCATTTGTATATTTTGAAAGTTACTGTGTCTCCCCAAGCAATCAATCAGATAATCTATATATTTTTCCCCATGGGAAATTTGGTGAGGAGCCAGGCATATGAAATACATTAGGATTAAGTGTTTTCAAATCACCATGAAGAACAATATACAAAACATACACTCGCAAATGAATTGAAAGAATATATATCCATATTTAATTTACTAGTTCCAATAATCTTATTTAGTTGAGGATTTATAGAACATGAACCACTAGGTATGACACCGATACTTTCATGTTTGATTGAGATAATGTAATGATATTGTCTAGGCAGACTACATTTACATTTCTTGACAATCTAAAGTTCCTAATATCAAAATTCTGCCTTGCTGTGCCCATTTGTAGGCCTAAATACCTGTAAATGACTTTCACCCCAAGTTGACAAAATTCCAGAAGGATGAATTTACGGTTATAATTTCATTACAGGATTCACCATTTTAAAACTCTGCAAGAGGGAATGTTGGCAAGCTAAACACATCGGCATTAATAGCATGGTGCCCAGCCTCCTCCCAGCCCCAGTCTAAAAAAACATGGACTGAGTTGGAAAACGCTGTTGTCAGCAGCCATTGACGGCCCTGCTGGGCCCTTTGTTTTAGCCTGCCAACTAATAAAATCTAGGCCAAACCTTGTATATGAACAGAAATATCACAAGCATAGTGGAACAGACAACATAGTACTGAGGCTCAATCCTGTCTTGTGATTTCTTAACTGTTGTTTGCAATTGGGCAACTGTGGTGACGGAATAAAGCTCCTCTATATAGTTTTAAGGGCAGTTGCGGAAGCACAGCACCAAGTTTACATCATGGAAATGAATAATGCTGTTTTGATGTTTTTTAAATTGTCTGACCGCAGATAATACAAACCAGATTTTCAGATGGACTAACATTGTATTTTCTCTCTCTCTTTCCCCTCCCCACTTTTTCTCTCTTGTCTTTTGTTTGCCCAGTTCCACCAGGTTAGAAGAGTGATGACCATCCTGTTCCTTACTATGGTTATTTCATACTTCAGTTGCATGAGAGCTGCGCCCCTGAGAGACAGCCCAGGCATGCGGGGCCATCGGACAGAAGGCTACCTGAGTCCCGCAGCCTCGTCCGCCAGAGGGCACGGGACTCCACAGGGCAGTGGGGGCCCGGCCCAGCGTGGAGGGGCCATTCCCTCCCTCACAGACACGTTTGAGCAGGTGATAGAGGAGCTGCTGGAGGTGGAGGGGGAGGCGGCGGCCGCAGCGCAGCTGGGGGCAGGGGCTGACCAGGGTCAGGGCAGAGGCGGCCCGGCGTCCTCCTCCGTGGTCACCACGGAGACAAAGGACGTTGACCTGTACGCATCGCGGGTGATGATCAGCAACCAAGTGCCTTTAGAGCCGCCACTGCTCTTTCTACTGGAGGAATACAAAAACTACCTGGACGCCGCAAACATGTCCATGAGGGTGCGGAGGCACTCCGACCCGTCCCGGCGTGGGGAGCTCAGCGTGTGTGACAGTATTAGCCAGTGGGTTACTGCGGTGGACAAAAAGACGGCAATAGACATGTCTGGGCAGACCGTGACCGTCCTGGAAAAGGTCCCCGTCCCCAATGGCCAACTGAAGCAATACTTTTATGAGACAAAATGCAACCCTATGGGGTACACAAAGGAGGGATGCCGTGGAATTGACAAGCGACATTATAACTCCCAATGCAGGACAACCCAGTCCTACGTGCGTGCTCTCACCATGGATAGCAAAAAGAAGATTGGCTGGAGGTTTATAAGGATAGACACTTCGTGTGTATGCACATTGACCATTAAAAGAGGAAGATAGTGTATATAATGTATAGATTTTATTGAGAGTTTAAAAAAGAGAGTAAAGAGAAAATATCTATTTGTATATATACATAACAGGGTAAATTATTCCGTCAAATGAAAATTTTATGGACTGCATGTAAAAAAAGATGAAGTTTATACAGTAAAAGTGATACTACAGTCTATTTATTGAACATATTCATGACCTTGTAAACAATTAAAAAAAATATCTGATCAGTCATTTGCGCCCAGTTTAAATTACTATATCACATTCCTCAAGACGTGTGGTTTGTTTACGTTGCCAAGAATCTGAGAATGAAGGAGAAGACAGGTGGGAAGGAAGAGAGGTCGAGGAGGACAGTTCCATTTTAAAACTTGCATGCTGCTTCAATTGTGAATTGAGAAATTGTCCACTTAAGAAAAAAAAAAGAGATGATACAGACCAAAACATTCCGTTTACATCCTCAACAGTAAAAGGTTTTCCTCTTAAGTACATTCTGTCTACTGTTCTAAACTTCTGAAGGTAATGTTGGACTTACATACTATGTCAAGGTGCTGTTGTCAAAGCTTTGCTGTTTATTTTTTTATCCCCACCAGAGGACAAAATATATAAGAGTATATAAAGTTTATTCATTAACATATGTTTCTGGATTAATATAATTCATTTTGTATGTTGTGAAGTTGTTTGCAATATTAAATTGAAATATTTGAAGAAATAAAAATGATTATAGGCAACTGAAAAACAAAAACAATGTCAATAAAGTTTTAACCCTGCATTTCTAGGTATCATAAACATAAGACAGAAAGACACACACATGCTTGCTCACATACACACATTTGGCTTCATTCATTCAGTATAGCTTGGTGACATTAAAAGTTGAGTTTTGGTAACTCAGCCAACAAGAGGCCGTCATTAAACTTAACTTTGATCTCCTCTGACCGTGTGCCACGGGTACTTCACACACGGCCGCCGTAACGGGGGAAGATTAGGATGATTCTAAGGGTCCTGGTCAAATAGGAGTCATTGAACAAATTACTTTCCTGATACTTTCCTGTATGATTTAGATTTCGGAGCCCGGAGAAAAAATTTGCCAGGGGGTCCAGAAACCCTAGTAGCACCCCTGACTTAACATATCTATACTCCATGAATCTGTAAGTTCTTATCATGGCTCTATAGGCTACAAAAAAGATAATGCTTATCTGAATTATTCTCAATAAATACACACAGAAAATGTGGAGAAACTGAAAATGCAGGAACTCCACACTGTCCGGAATAACACTTATTGGCCTATGTTATGAAGAAGTTCTAAGGCTGATTCCACTACGCAGATCCTTCTATTCTCTTGTCACTTTTACCTGCACCTATCCACAATCAACCTGGTTAGGCTACAAGCTGCCAGGCTCCCAAGTGCATCGAACGGTCAGGAAATAACAGTCCCCGAGGCAGTCTGAGACGGTTTGAAGGGCACGAACCGTCTTCCATGCCAATGTGGGTGGACCACTTCAGGTAAATTCATATTTAAATTCCCCATTATTAAATTCAGAACGCATTAACCTTCTCAAAAGCCCACCCGACGTGAGTACCAGAAGACATTATTTGTCTAAACACCAAGATTACTCAAACAACTGCATGCATTATTATCAAGGAAAACCAAATAAAAAGGTTTATAAAAAGTAGGTCATATGGGATACAATTTCATACGAACGTTTTCTTACCTATGCGAGCCGGGATGATATAGAATAGTAACTGATAGGGGGATACGATTTCTATTTTCTAATTGTGTGCTGTAATATGGCTATTGATTTCATCAGAGGGGGCATAATTGTGATGGGGTAGTGAGAATTGTCCCTACCTGGCACCACCATCACATCATCAACACGCTGGCAAAGGATGAATGTCTACAACGCGTGCGCGTTGCGCAACATGCAAAGGATCCTTAATGCTAGCTTGCTAGCTACCAGTGATTAGGTTCAGCCATCGACGTCCTATCGTTTGCTATCTTGCGAGTTTGTTTTGATAAGTTTCCCTAGAAAACATATCGATTCAGTCTAGTGAAGATTCAGAATGGCATCGTTGGGGGAACCTGTACGGCTGGAAAGAGGTGATATATCAAGCCTCCAAGCTCACGTTTCTATGAATTAGTCATACAGACAAATGAAATGGCTAGCTACTGTAAGGTAGCTAGTTGGGTAGCATGTTGTTAGGCTAAATATTTAAATTCCTAGGCTAGCTAGATAAGCTAGTAGCATGATATAGCTACGTAATTCAGTTCACGGCGAGAAAGAAAACGGTGGTCTTGCTGTAGACATCTGATGATAAGGAGTGTTAACGTTATATCCATATCTGCAGTATGCTATATGTTGTGGCTTGGTCAACGTAACAGTAGCTGGCTAGCTAATCCTCAAAAAGAGCCTGTAGTTGGAGGTGTACAGTGGGTTAGTCAGTACCTCCTTGGTCTCAAGACCAGACTATATACCTGTCGAGCTTGTTACAGCTGACTGAGTGATTAGAATACTACAACAGTACTGATGCTGTGTTGTCGTTGAGAATAGTCCTATGCTCCGCTGCCAAGTTTGAGTGCACCAGCACAATTTCATATAATGCAAAACAACCCAGACGATGAACCGTCTTCAGCCATTGTATTCTTGATGTTATTATGTCGAATATAGTTTGTGTTGTCATGTACTCTGTCAGATGTGTTGAAGTGTCTAACAAAAGGTAGCATCTCTGCCTCCACCAGGTATTTCCCCCACCATCATCATCGACTCTTTGTGGTTTGGTCACATTTCTGTTCAGTTATATAATGAATATAATTTTTCTGATCACAGACATTTCCCGTGCCATTGAGCTTCTTGACAAGCTCCAGAGGACAGGGGAGGTGCCTCCCCAGAAGTTGCAGGCGCTGCAGAGAGTGCTGCAAAGTGAGTTCTGCAACGCTGTCAGAGAGGTGAGGCAGAATTCACTCAACCTGGCTAAAGCAACAGACTGGCGGAGGGGTGCTTGATGGCATTGATGGTAGTGTGCAATGCCTCAATAATCAATGGGCAACCCATGCTATTCTTTGTGCACTTAGATTGAATGAGTGCATTAAGTCTACAGGGATCTATTAGAACCTTCCTGTCTAAATGTACTAGTTTTCTTAAGTAGGGGTGAGTTCACTATGCATTTATAAACCATGTGTATACTCAGGTGTATGAACATCTACAGTATAATCTATAGAAGTATAATGGCAATAGGGAAGTGGAATAGTGCAATTATCAGATATTTAAGGTAACAAATTGACTAGTGGAACATGCAACAGTGCAGTGTAACGAAAAGCAATAAGCCGTGTGTGTCCATGTGTACAAACATGTACAGTACATTCTGTTCTTGTATAAATGTAGAAGTTACAAGCCCTTGATGTGTCCCCAGGTGTATGAACATGTATATGAGACGGTGGACATTAACAGCAGTCCTGAGGTTCGGGCCAACGCCACAGCCAAGGTACAGCTAAACTAATCAACCAATACTTAACTCACCAGTCATGGGGGTCAGTATAAGTCAAGATCCAAATTATCTGATGGTCCTGATCCCAGTGCTGTCAGCTGATGTGCTGGTTACCATAGTAAATGACGCTAGACATCTCAATCCTAAAAAATATAATTTAGAAAAACATTCCACAACTAAACTAGTTGTGTGTGCTGCTATTGTCTTGTCAAGTCATGTTGTGTTTGACTGTTGTTCCTGACCATCGAACTCTGGCAACTTTTTAACTTGCCCCACAAGGATACACAGTTTTGCAACATTACCATAAATTTAAAAAAAACCTGGTTTATTTAAATTTTCTTGCTTTGCAGGCCACTGTTGCTGCATTTGCAGCCAGTGAGGGCCATTCACACCCTCGTGTGGTGGAGCTGCCCAAAACAGAGGAGGGCCTGGGCTTCAACATCATGGGAGGAAAGGAGCAGAACTCACCCATCTACATCTCACGCATCATTCCTGGGGGCATTGCAGACCGCCATGGAGGCCTGAAAAGAGGAGACCAGCTCCTTTCTGTTAATGGAGTGGTATGTAGAGACAATATTCAAACGCTTGCATGTACACAGATGACAAACAGTATGTTAATTTATTATTATGTTTGCACTGAATTACCAACATCTCAACCTTTTTTATATCATGTTTTATATTCCTCTTCCCTCCTAACCTTGTCTCTAATTATACCTTCATCTGTGTCTCTCTTTGTCCTGCTCTGTGTCCCTCCCTCCAGAGTGTGGAGGGGGAGCACCATGAGAAAGCTGTGGAGCTCCTCAAGGCAGCCCAGGGCACAGTTAAGCTGGTGGTGAGGTACACCCCCAAAGTCCTTGAGGAAATGGAATCCCGTTTTGAGAAAATGAGGTCTGCAAAACGCCGGCAACAGAACAGCTACCCCCAGTAGTGTTGACTCGCCATCGACACCTAATTCCCATACTCTCATTGGCCGTCTATCTCACTCCCTTGTTCACCTTTTTTTCTAAAACACAGTGTACAGATTAAATTTTAGTTTGTAGCCACGTGTATTATATTTCTCTACCATCTCTCTACATTTTCAATACCCCTCCCAGACACCACACCATCCTCCCAACTGGCACAAGGCGAAGAATACTAGACTCATCATGTTATGGACCCTAAATATAGTTTGTCATTCACACTTTAAATGTGCTTTAAGTTTTGGACTGACATTTTGGATGCAGTTTGAAGATCTTTAAAAACAACTGTAGAATCTTTTTTATTTTATTTTTAAACTAAGTGCCTCAGGGCAAAACAAATGTATCTACTAATGACTTTGTACTGTAATTTAAATGGCACTTGTTTTTCACAAAACAAAGGTAAAATGATTGAACACTAGCTGACAGATTTAACATGTATTCACACTTTATTATTACCTGATCAAAACACGGGAATCACAATAAACTGTAAATCATTTTATAGGAGCAGCTATGTAGGGTAAATTGCATTCACACTTAAGTGAGGGTCAAGATTGTGTCATGTTTCAGCTGTGGAACTAATTAGTGTACTAAACCACTCATTGAAATAAGTGTGAATGTGAAGTAAATCTGTCTTCTATGCACATATTTGTTGATTGTATCTTCTAACTAGAATTTGGGCATGATTTTACACATTGGTGTTCCATGTGTTCGTTCTCTTGTTATTTTAGTTGTAAAAGGAATAGTGTCAGTTTAACCATATTCCATTATATACATTATGTACACTAATTTGGTCATGAACCGCCCACACTTTTGACTGTGTAAACTGGTTAATATATTGTATATAAAAGGGGTGTGTTGAATTAATCCACCAGACCAAAGGACGACAAGCTGTCCAATGTAAGAGACCAGGGTCTGTTGAAATAGTGTTTTTAGACTGAAGAAATATTCCTTTAGCTAATGAAGAACCCTCTTAATTTATTTTTAACTTCTGTTTTTTCCCCCTATGTCTTACAAGCTTAAAAAAGACTGCGGTCTCATAAAATATTCAACGTCCAACTTTTGCCACCCATAAATCATTTACTGCCTTCAAATGCGTAGGTGTTCAGAGGCTGACAGAAATCTTGCATGAACACGGTATGCTCATATACAATTCAGATAACCTTTTCCCCTTATGCCAGTTGTATAGCATTCCGAGACCTAAGGCAATCCTGGAATTTTTATATTTCACAAGAGCAATAAGTAAAACCTTTTGAGACTATGGGTATTTCATTAAGAGCCCCATCTAGAGCTGGGATTTATAACCACAGGCAGCTCTTTGGTTTGTCCTTATTTTGTTTGTCTTTTCACTGTTTGCATTCTGATGTACAATTGTTTACAACTGGGTTTCAGATCAGTTAATGTGTGTGATATAGACATTAATATAATGTATTAGTTGGCAATGATGATTAAAAAACAACACATTGTATAGCTGCCAAATGAACTGGTACTCAATAGTCAATTGTTTAGCATGCAATGTTAATATTAAGTGGTTTTTAAAAGCCATATGTCTGGATTATGCTCAGGATTAAAACATGATATGGTAGTGGATAAGACCCATAAGGTATATGTGCCATTCTGTTCATATAGAAGGTTATTGTTTTTCGATTATGTTTATATTGTATTTGTCTGGTTGGCCATCATTAATGTTGTATCATCAAATCCAAATTGTGATGGTGTATTTAAAAAGTTAGAATTGGTTTCAAGAAAAACTCTTATCCAGAATAGAAAAGCAGTCCTAAATTAAATGTCAAACTGATTACTTGTCAGGCAGGTCAGGATATTTTATATCAGTCTTCGTGAGTACACAAATAAAAAAGACTTTACGGGCTGTCACGGTACAGCCCGCAATTCTTTCATATTTTTGGAAAAGGGTCAAAAGAATATTTTTGATAGTTGATATTTCTTTTGATATTTTCACCTTTTTTACACGTGATTTTGATGAACATTTTCCAGAAATTATTTGTACTCCTTCTTTGACTGCGTTCTGTCCTTGTTTCGAGTAGCAAGACCAAATTCGCAACGTTTATGAAAACTATTTGATAACATTGTGTTTAACTGTTTAATTTGGATTGCGATTTGCATACACTTGTGTCCTTAGTAATTGTATCCAGTTGTGTTAATGTGTTAATCAATGTGGATGTATATAATAATATAGATCATAATTAGATTGTAAGCTGCACACAATAAATTATGATGGAAAAAGCATTCAAGTGTTTTGAATTTATTATCGTCTGTTTTATCATTAAGTAGGCTACACAGTGATTTTGTCCACCAATGACTGTGCCCTCTCCACCATGCGAACGTCATTCCGTTTCCGTTCTCCCTTGCTACTTCCTTTTTGCCTGTGCAATTCTTACCGTCAGCACGCGCTCACCCTACCAGCACAAAGTAAGTTGCACAGTTAAGTGTTTAAATGGTTAAATATCACATTACCAAAAACCTAGTGTAACGTCTTAACGTTAAACGTAACTAGGAGTGTGTCTCGATCTTTACAATGTGAATGTGTTGAGAAATGTAGTGACAGATGAGCGGCAAGTTAGCTTACTACGCTAGCCTTACTGCCATGTGTGCAGTCGCCCTCACTGGTGCATCCAACGGTGCAAGGCCTAAAATCGAGGATGGACACATTTTCAAGTTTCGTTAAGCTAAAATTTAGATACCTACACTTTGGTTTTGGCGTATTGGCAAGAGTGGCTTGCCTTGTTAGTTGGGTAGCTACTGTAGATCACAGGTAGAAGATAGAAAATAAGCCAACCACGGTTAACTACTACTAGCCGGCTAGGTTACATCCAACTGAAAATGCTAGTTTAGAAACGGTGTATTGCTGGAATTTGTCTGTAGGATTGAGTGAGCAAGTCTAATGAGAGAATCCAGTACATCAAAATTTAAGGGGAAGTGGATTGGCTGTGTCTTGCAGCAGGCTTGGCTGTCTTGGTTTGAACAGTCAGTTAAGAGATTCAAAAACGACGTTGACGTTTCATTATCGACTGGTGAACCATTTTTCTAGACTGTCAATCAATTTCCTATACCCCCTATGGACAGTCAATTTGTATGACACTTCAATCAGTATGCTCAAGGATAGTCCTGTTTACATGTACTCCTTTCATTGCAGGATGCGTTACGTCGCTGCTTACCTGCTCGCTGCCCTTGCAGGCAAAGACAGCCCCGCGGCTGGTGACATCAAGAAGATACTGGAGAGTGTTGGCATTGAGGCTGATGACACACGCATGGAGAAGGTATGAAGGGAGTGTATGCAGTTGGGCATCTTCTGTCAACCTCATGGTCTGGGGCTGTTTTAAAGGCTCTCCTTATTACCTTGATGTGCTGCATCTGGGGACCTTTTTTAAGTCAGAAGTATGCATTTTAGTATTCAAAGAGCCTTCTAACCACAACGTCCTCCATATTTGCATCTTAAGCCAGCTATACCTACACCATGGGGGAAAAGAACACTGATTGCATGTTAATTTATATTAGTTGGCACTCCAGTCCTTTTTTAAGGTTATTCCTAAACACACATCCCAGCTAAGAAAACGAATAGATGGAAAAATATATTTTCTTGAAGTGAGTTGTACCCATATGAAGCCCTTGTAACCTTAAAATGCATAACCTACTGTTAAATGTCTTCCCTGAACAGGTCATCTCTGAGCTCAGTGGCAAGAATGTGGATGAGGTGATTGCCCAAGGTGAGCTTTTCTGTGTTAATGGTGTCAATATTGTCTCTACTTTGGTTTGAGAATGTTGATGGTTACTATTTTGTTCAGATTTGTACATTGTGGAGGATTCTGTTCAACAAAAACAAACTTGTATATTGCGAGGCTGTTTATCACTTGATAAACAACTTGTGTTCTCTGCCAGGCTATGGTAAGCTTGCCAGCATGCCAGCAGGAGGTGCTGTTGCAGTGGCCAGTTCTGCAGCTGTTGGGTCAGGAGGAGCTGCTGCCCCAGCTGCAGGTGAGCATCTGACCCTTGAACTTCAGTCCTGCCATCCTTACATATGAAGGGATATTGTCTGCAGTATTTGACAGATGATTCATTTTTATGTATTGGACAATGTTCCAATTACTAGGACATGTACAAGTAGGTTTGTCTGGCATAGCATAGATTTTACTAGATTGTTGTCTTATCACGTGTTGTATCTTTACAGTTGAGGAGAAGGAAGAGAAGAAGGATGAATCAGAAGAGTCTGATGACGACATGGGATTCGGCCTGTTTGACTAAACTCGTTCCGGACCAAATAAATAAACTGTTCATAGAAATAATACCACTTTCAGCCTCTTTATTACATGGATTTTGCATCAAGTGTGAAACAAATTACTGCCTTAATATAATCCAGATGTTCCAATGAACACACCTTTTTATCATGAAGAAAATTTGAATATGCTATAATAATACTGTGATTAAAGCCTTTCTCCTATCCAAACAAATCTTCCCTCAAAGATGTATCTTAGAAGAAAGTGTAGCCTAACTTTGAACACATGTAGGTGCTCAGCTTGCTGTTGCATTATACCATGTAAATCACTGCAATGGTCACTTTAATTTGTTCTTATAGATGTAGCCAATACAATATATTTGTATATTGTAAAACCTTCTAATATCAAGTGAATATTGGTGACAACTGGGCCATCTGGATAGCCAGCAACATACTGAAGAAATTGTTTTAATGATGAAGAAAGGTCTGTTACCAAGAAACTCATTTTGCATGGTCATCCTGCGTCATCATGACAACTGCAAAAACAGCTTGATTTCTCTGGAGAACAGTTTCAGTGGCGCATTTCCCCGAATAGTCTTAATTATTTTCGAAACATTTAACATATATTTGCTGTCACTGCCGTCAAGACATAGTTGCAACAACAATGGTATAATCTCATAAAGCATCGCGCCATATCCAACAGGTTATATTATGCCATAAGGTTATAAAGATGCGATATCGTTTTTTATTGACCCTTTCTTTTCGAATAAGCAGGCGTCAATGGTTCATTACAGGTGGTTCCAATAATGCTAATTAGGCTCACGGCATTTTAAATAAGTGTCGCAACTTATGCTCAATGTCGTGGAATGAGACAAGTAACAGCCATGATGTGGGTGTTTTAGCTTAATGTACGAATTAATGCGCTTTTAAACGAATCAACAAATGCTATTGACTTTACTGTTAGGTCATACGCACTCAATTGAATTGCATATGGACCTGTGATGTAGCCTACATGAGGAAAAGATGGACTTCACACTCACTGACCATTTTTACTGACATACCCACGTGATTTAACTAGACTTGGTCCTTTATATTGTAGTCACAGTAAAAAATAAAAAACAATGGCTAACCAATCACTTTTAGGCCTATAGTTCAGATCTATTTGAAAAATATCTGGTTCGTTGTTGAATTGCCAGATGTACGGTATAGCAAGGGTGTAAAAACACGCGTCATCCAATAAACATACAGTTAGACAAGGCGGCAACGGTGAACCCAGACAGTTGTTATCTAGCTCTTAACGTACCAATGTTTATGGTATTATATTGTTCCGCTGTCTGCAATTAGACGGTATACCGTGTGTTCTGTCACACGTAAAGCACGTTGATTATTGTTGACGATTTATGTTTTCCTGTTTAGTCGGGGGTTTTCAACTTCATTTAGGCCTATACTAGACTGTAAACGAGAGACTTTTAGGCTACAGCACGTTGAATTTAAAACGACATTGCCGACTTATAGGGCACATACAGCTTAATGGTAGGCTAAATACATGGGATTTAATGTGAGGGTAGTTGCGTCCACACATACCTATCACCTAACTGTGTCCTCCCATTAGCTGTCACTCGGTCGAGCCTTACGTACTCATTGCATTTCGATGTGATAGTTATGACTATTCAGCAATGGACCAGGTTCTGAGACGGTATGTGGGATACTTGGTTCACTAAATCCAAGGGTCTGAAGTAGTAAACCATCTTTAATGTAGTACTACTGACCTTAGATCACTAAGGCAGTTGTATCATGTCAGATTTCCCCTTCTGGTTCAATAGGAAGAAGTGGCAGTAATCACAAGCAGCTAAGTGAATCATATTTAAACTAGAAAGGCATTTCCTGCTGAAAATGCGTTGGAATGCTGAAAGATGAAATGATTTTTCTTAAATTGCAGAAAATACAGAAATACACACAAAAATGTGTGAGTCACACAAAAGAGGCAGTGTGGAAACTGAACTGCATCATCTAACAACGCTAAGAGCTGAAATACAATGCAGGAGAAGCTGAAAGCTGAACTGGTAAACAGAAGAAGAAGTAGGCCTAGGCTAGCTAGTCATAAAAAGAATATTATAGTCTTAACAGCTGAAATTATAGTTGGGATAGTAATAGCAGTAGCAGATGTGTGCATTCAATGTGTTGATTGAATGAAACATACAGCAGTAGGGCCGATACAGGAAGACACGGCGATACTTTGTTGCTGAAGGATGATGGTGCAAGTTTTGTCCGTGGAGCGTACAACGATTAATAAAAAGAATCATGTAGACGCGCTTATTGAGTAATCGCATAACTAATTACACATGTAAACGGAGTAATCGTATGGCATAAACCGACAATTGCTAGTAATTGGGTTTCTCATGGTCAAGTAAACGCATTCAGTGGCGTAGTAGAATAAAACAGTTCCATTAGCAATAGTAGTAAAAGAGATATTAGCAGCACCTGCAGTCACCTCTTGTAAATTGTATTAGGTTGAAATACTATCAAACTCTGTCTTGTGACTCCACTAATCAGCTAATACCAATCACCTGCGTGAGACTGAGTGGTGCGTGTCTGTCGTTGCCACGGTGATGGTGCAGCTATGATTGCTAACGCGCTGAGGGCAGAGAATAACAGAAATGTAGCTAGAATCCACACCTCACACAAGTTAACCTAGACGCAAAACTGTACGTACAATCCAAAAAATAAGGATATTTTCCGAGACCCAAGACTCTGCCTAAACCAGAGATATTCTGTATATGTCTGTGCAGTCAGAAATACGACTCTACCTGCAGTTTCGAAAACGTGTTCCTTTTGCTTTCCTGGTGCGTGTTTGTTTGGTTGCCACGGTGATGGCGCAGCTGTGATGGCTAACGAGCTAGGCAGAGAGAAAAACGAACATTTACCTAGCATCCACACCTCAAACAAGTTAACCTAGACGCAAAACTATACGTCCAATCCAAAAAATAAGGATATTTTCCGAGACCCAAGACTCTGCCGAAACCAGAGATGTCCTTTATATTTCTGTGCGGTCAGAAATACGACTCTACCGGCAGTTTCAAAATCTTGTTCTTTTTGCTTTCTCTGACGATTTTGTCACCAGATTTGCATTGGTCTCTATGGGGCGAGAGTTGGACTTTGTCTCGCTTTCGTGGGGCTCTGAACAAATATGTACGTCTGTTGGATTCAACAGACAACTTTCTACGACCAGCACAAAATTAGCTATCTATTGATCCAAAAACGAAGCATGAAGAGCGAAAATTGTGGCAATGCTGGCAAACTAGAAATATTTTTTCAACGACATCCAAAGCTGCCCTCCACTCTAAGCGTTTCAGTCTACACTCTAGGGTTTCACGTAAACACCCATGTAAATCTCAGAAACGGCTTGAAAAAGTCGTGAACCATAATCAGTGATATTGCAAAAAGTTGAATAGATATCAAAAAGCTGAATTATTTAAAAATAGTTTAGGGTTTTGTCAACATTTTAAAGTTTAAATGGTGGCTCTAGCTGAAATATTGAGGAAAAAGAAGAATTTGGAAGTTGAAGAAGTTTAAAGAAGTTTGAGAGGATTTGAAAGAAAACTCCATTGGAAACCCATGTTAAAAATATTATGAATATTGATTTATATTAATTCAAGCATAAGAGGTACAAAGCTGAAAAGTCATAGCACCCATGGCCTGAAACTGCTGAATTTTTTGATAGCTGAACGGTTTTAATAGCTGAAGATTTGAAGGCGCTGAAAGGAACAGAAAGAACAGTTGAAGAAGTTGAATAAAGATTCAAAGAACAATACTTGCAATGCTGAAGCAGCATTCCAACAATAAGAAGAATATGAAGAAGTTGAATAAAGATTCAAAGAACAATACTTGGAATGCTGAAGCAGCATTCCAACAATAAGAAGAATATGAAGAAGTTGAATAAAGATTCAAAGAACAATACTTGGAATGCTGAAGCAGCATTCCAACAATTAAACCTAGAAGGGCATGTTTGCACGATGCTGGTTAATTATTCAGCAAAAGACTGTGCATCATAGATATAGACGTAGCATGATATAAAATAAATGCACCAACATATGCGCACGTTTGATATGGACGTCTCACTTTTAACTATATATCTCTAATTGTCAGTCTGGGTTGAAATCTTAAAACATTATATACCTCTGATACTATCAAGTAAAAAAATAATTAGTCCGATGTCTTTTCGAAAGATCGAAATCGTTTAGACAAGCGATGATTTGATTGGCTTGAAACGCTGCGCACGCTCTGTCCTCCCCGTTTGACATAATTTACTTGTACCTCTGCGCAACAACAGCAGCACTCACTAATTCTTTCAGAGAGACGGTGAAGGTTACCTGCTTCAACAGTGCTTGAACGGCAACCTTTCCACTGTCTTGAAATACTACTCGATTACTCTAATCTACTGGGCTATCTATTACCAAAAGTATTTTACTTTTACGTTTTCTTTGAATTTCACGCGGTAGCTAAGACATTTACGTTAATCCGACACGCTACGAAAGTAAACATTAACTTAATTAGCGATCCAGCAAGCAGACCCTCGGAAGAATCAAATAATTTAAGTGGTAAGCGACTTCGAGAATCAACCAAGGTAAGATTGATCAAACTGGATGCATACTGTGTAGCACTACAGCTAAGCTATCGTAGCTAGCTAATGTCCTTGTGTTCTTGGCAGACTAGCCAATAGCTAGCATTAGTAGTACATAGCAGCTAGTGGCGTAGTCGTAGATGGTTAGCTACGCAATGTTGCTTGTTTTGGCCAAGTGCGCAATAATTCATGGCCTACTTTATAGGCGAAGCTTCAGTCTGTAGTAGCTAAATATGTGCGTTGTTTTAGAAATGGCTTATAAAAAGCGTCTCCTTGATTCGCTTTGATGGCATGGTGAAGTAAGAATTTATTATTATTATTATTATTATTGCGTGTACCCTCTTTGTGTATGCTGTACGCTGTAAACTACACCAGCAGCTTATGTTGATAAACCAATTTGCTAATTGATTTGTAACAGAAAAATGCTAACGTAGTAGTACTATTGTCAAGCCTGCTCTCCGTTTCTGACAGTCTTGCTTTCTCTCATCGACAGAACCATGAGTTCCCAGGTGAGACAGAACTTCCACCAGGACTGCGAGGCAGCCATCAACCGCCAGATCAACCTGGAGCTGTATGCCTCCTACGTCTACCTGTCAATGGTAAGGTGAGAGGGAGGAGGGAGCTTCATTCTTGGAGAAGCACATGATAAGCACAAGTACCCATATGACTAATTTAAGTGCCAGTATTGGTAAGGACACAGGACTTCTGAGTCATTGTGAGTTTCAATTACTGCAGGTGTGGCTTAAGCATGTTGACGGTATGAGTATATATTTTGGTAAGATTGGGCAGTCATTAACTTCAGGACTTCGAACTCAAATTCCTGGAGAGATAGTGGCAGCCAGTTCAGGTCCTTATCTGCCTCCAACTGTCAGTGACCAATGTAAACATGAACCTTTTTGAATATTATTTAATCAAAGTATTTTTTGATGTTCACCTAGTTAGAACTTTCCCAAAAGTATACTGTTTTTAGTAAAGCTAGATCTTTTTCCTCCCCCCTCCCTCACATAACCAATCATCTACTTACTCCTTTTATTGGTCTCAGGCGTATTACTTTGACCGCGATGACCAGGCCTTGCACAACTTTGCCAAGTTTTTCCGTAACCAGTCCCACGAGGAGCGTGAGCATGCTGAGAAACTGATGAAGCTGCAGAACCAGAGGGGAGGGAGGATCTTCCTGCAGGACATCAGGGTGGGTTTCATGTACAGATATATTCCTAGCTCAGTAAGCAAACGCCTACAACGGTAGTGTTATATGGGGAGATGTGATAGGGTGATCTTGAGAGAGCAGCATTACAAAGTGGGGAGATATAGAGGGTGTGAGGGATGGGCCCACTTATCTTCTACAGACACAACCACAGCAGATGGCCTAGTATAACAGTCATGAGAAGCTGGTACTGACAGGATTAAGTAAAAAAAAAAAAAAAGTTGTATCGCATAAGTTTTGTGAGTGTTTAACTGAAGTGTGTGGTGTACATTGTAGAAGCCAGAGCGTGATGAGTGGGTCAGTGGTGTGGAGGCCCTGGATTGTGCCCTGCAACTGGAGAAGAGTGTCAACCAATCACTCCTGGACCTGCACAAGGTCTCTTCAGACCATAACGATCCTCACGTGAGTGCACACACACCCCAACCTAGTTGTATTACAACTAATATAGGTTTACACAAGTTAAGCAATATCCCATTGGACATGAATAACCATGACCTTCCACCTATCCCCTTTCAGATGTGTGACTTTATCGAGACTCACTACCTGGATGAGCAGGTCAAGTCCATCAAGGAGCTGGGCGACTGGGTGACCAACCTGCGCCGTATGGGTGCGCCCCAGAACGGCATGGCTGAATACCTGTTTGACAAACACACCCTGGGCAAGGAGAGGAGCTAGACCCTCCATCTTTGATCTATCGCATGTTCATGCTAAATTTCTTCTAGCTTTTAATATATCCAAGATACTGTTCTCTGTGTAGTTGAGGACTGTCGATGGTCTGTAAAATCCATTGCATTAGGCAACATTCTGCACTACTTGGATATCATCTGCGTAACCTAAAAGCCATCACTCTGTCCTATAAGCCATTTCTGCACATACTCTTTCAGTCCCAGCTGTGTCCTGTCACCTTGTTTGCTGCCTTTCATGACAACAGCCCTACTCGAACCAAATAAATAGAACTTGGATTCTAACTGATCTGTATGCTGGTGTCTCTTTTTGTGTTTAAAATCAAAGGTAGCTAGATTGTGCTGTAACACATGCCTTTGTAGAGATCTTTAGCCAAACTAGTGCTTCAATAAAATGCTTTGTACTCTTTGCTTCATACTCTTTGCTGGTTATCAGGAGCATTGGCAGTGGTGGTAACGGGTGCGGCCACTTATATTTTAAAGCTTTTTACAAACCATATTTTTTAATGGGGTATAAGAGGTCATAAATTAGTTACGGGGGGGACAATTGATAGTCTGAAATTACAGCAGCTGTGCACAATTCTACTTTCGTTTACAAAGAAAAGCACAAGATGGAACATGTGATGTGGCAAAGTTTCAGTTTCAAACGATGGAAAGTCCTGCTGGTTTTTCATCACTTTCTAAATCCTTAAACACCCCTAACCGACTGGTTTTTGGACCCCCCCCCCCCCCAATACAGTAAAACTGCACATTTGAGTGGCCTTTAATTGTGGCCAGCCTAAGGCACACCTGTGCAACAATCATGCTGTCTAATGAGCATCTTGATATGCCACAACTATGAGGTGGATGGAATATCTCGGCAAAGAAGTGCTCACTAACAGAGATTTAGACAGATTTGTGAACAATATTTGAGAGAAATAGGCCTTTTGTGTTCATAGAAAACATCTTAGATCTTTGAGTTCAGCTCATGAAAAATGGGGGCAAAAACAAAAGTGTTGCGTTTATAATTTTGGTCAGTGTTTATTAGTCTTCCCATTCAGCCAGCCCAGTATTTTTGCCACAGACTGAAAAAGCTTGAATTCAGTTCACTAATCTTACCTAATGGTTAAACACAGTTTAAGTTACATAATTGTGTAATATTTCTGAAGTTGCACAATTGTGGAATATTCCTTGAGTTGCACAATTGTGGAATATTCTTAAATTTTTTGGCTCATCAAGCACAAGGGCTGGAGCTGGAGATTCACTTTTTCCAGTACATCCCACTGTGGGAAGGTTTATAAGGATGAGCTGCACAGCCGTTTGACAGCATCACCCTGAGACTTCACAGGATTGACCAACGGACTGAGAAGCTCTAAGGCAGGTCACTATTAGTCCAGTGTGAAATACTATTAGCAAATACTGTGCTATAATATTTGTTAATAATGTAAATATAAAAATGCTTTTTTTCTTGCTAAGAAACATCTGCTGGTCTGTAGATGCATCAGTACTCTAACATGCTCTCTACATTTTTCAGTAACCTACAAAATGAAGCTACCTCTGGTTGGACTGGTTCTGGTTTTTGTGGTAGGGGCCCATGCCCAATGGTACAAGTTCCCTGGACAAGCAATTGCTGGTGACTGGAGACCTAAACTATAGGTTTTATGTTACATTTCATATCCTCTGATGGGTTATATAATCTGATGTAAAGACTGGTCTAATCTGGTGTGTCTCAATGACACTGATATAAATAACTCAAAAGATTGCTTAATGTGATTTACGAATGTTCTCTCAATTGTTTCACAGCTCATGTCAGTCTAGGAAGACAAATCTAACATTATTCATTTAACTTCCTGTGGCAAGCGACTGAAATCAATTGTAAACAAGAGTGGTCAAACAAAAGTGTACACCGACTACAACCACTGTTTCCATCACTGCCAGGTGCCAAGGACATGCGACGTGCTTACACTGACATGAGGGAGGCTAACTGGAAGTACTCAGACAAGTACTTTCATGCCCGGGGAAACCACGATGCTGCGCAGAGAGGACCTGGAGGCAGGTTTGCAGCTAGTGTCATCAGGTGAGTCAATTTCCATCAGCCTAATCAAATCTGAATGTTTGCAGTCAGGCCATAAATTTAAGAAAACACCTATCTAGTATTCCGCACGCCCCCTGGTGTAGACAGTGTTTATATCTAGCACTTTTCCTTTCTCTGTCTCAGTAATGTCCGGGAGATGTTACCAGGGCAAAGCAGTGGGAATAATCGCGAGGACTCCAAAGCCGACCAGGAAGCGAATCGCTGGGGCCGTAATGGAGGTGACCTATCCCGCTACCGACCCAAAGGACTCCCTGACAAGTACTGAAGCAGGTCGCCTGTCAGTACTGCAGCAGCAAGGTGGTAAAACTACACCCATAGTTAGCTGCCGAGCAAAATATTCAGTTTCAGCTCAGGTAGCTGAGGGTGAACACAGCGTTCAGCATTCTTGTATCATATCTTCTTTTTTTGTTTCTGCTTCCACCTGGCCTCCATGCCTTTTCTACTTCATAATATGGAGGCTTGCTTTTAACATTCAATAAAACATTTTTAACTCAATGTGAATGTGTCTATTATTTCTGTGGTTTTCGGTTAGCGGACATTAATCAAAAATCAATCAGATGACATCAGGTGGTTCTTTCACCATGCAGTATCACCTGGTCGGGGATAACCTCATGGTTCAGTAACTATCCAGATGAGGAACAACAGACAACACTGCCTCCAGAAGAGCAGTCCTATAGTACAGAATGTACAGGCACACCAGATCGGTTAGGCGCCACTAGATAAGTCCCTTTGCTCTGGACCCTCACCTTAACCTTGCTAAAAATGAAACCAGTGAAATGAAAAACAGCAGTACTGTGTTATGGTTTCTTCATAAGCATTTCAACATCAACAAAATACTCAGTTATTTTGAAGAAATCAACACCCTTCTCGTTTGATTCTTATGCTTAGAGCTTATGAACTAATACCATCATCCAGATCTCAGTTACAACCAATAATGCTACAAGTCATTTTATTTTTTACGAGAAAATAATTTATTTTTGGAACACAACCATATTTGTCAAAATCATTACGTCATACGCACGCCACTGGTTTCTTAAGAAAAATGCACCAGTTATCTAAATTCATAATGTCATATCAGTGCACCAAAATGACACGTACACATAACCGCATCTCCCACCTTTCCATAAACAGTTAACATCTCCTTCCATTAAAAGGAATGGTAAACAAAAAGTCAACTATGTTAAAGTGAATGTGTACAGGATGACATGGATTACAGGTGTGAGTGTGATGGACTCCATGTCTGGGCTTGGATTGGAATGTTGAGGGTAAACAGAGACAACGTCCCCTGGTAGGAGACATTTGGCGTCACCTTTTCACCACGCTTAATTTCACTCCTTTTGACAAAGCTTGGGATCTTTCATGAGACCTTGCCATCCATAAACATACTGTGTGAGGGTACAGCTGTTAAAATGTATACACTTTCATATCAACTGTAAAAGGACTTAACATAGGATGGGAATGTTTCAGATGCCATTAGGAAACATAAGTGTATCAATAAGATTGATATGATTCCCAAATATTTCGACATTCAGCATTATAATACTTGTATACATTTGCTTTGAACAAAGTAGTAAGTGAAAGAAACCCTGTTATTGCCTCTGTCCATCATAAGTTGCCCATGGTCCCAATCAGACTTTATATATAGCTTTCTTTACAATATCATTGGTTTTCTAATCAGGCCATTTCGTTTTTTTTCCCCCAGCAGCTGGTGATATGACAGCATATGTTCATAACCACTCACACTCCCCACACATACAAGAAAACAACAAGAATAAATTGCAATAGTCACAATAATGATACAATACAAAAAAAAGCAGCTTACCAAACATAAAAACATTTGCATTCTGGAAGATGCCTATAGGGACACATCCAAACCTGTACTTCTGTGTAAAGTCAGGGGAGGGAGAGGTGTATAATCATCTGTAGGCGAGTGTGGAGTTGAAACTGGTGTTTCCGTGATCAGCAAAACATATCTTGGATACTGTCTATTGGGTCTTCACTAAAACTGTACTCTATCATCTCACTGAAGGAGAAAGTCTGTTGGAAAATAACTTGCGACCATCTAAGCCTGACAAGTCCTACGCAGTTACATCTAGCCAGCAGATGGTGCCATTGCTTAGAAATTACGGTAACTGTTGACACCAGAGTCCACCTCTGAAGCTTGAGATGGTGCTTCTCCCCTGCAGTCCAGTAACAGCCAATGACAGACAACATTTGCAACAGGCTCACCCACTAGACAGGTGAATTACTAAGACGATGATCTCTTAGGCTAAATCAAGTCAATATAATCACAACTTCTTTTAAGTAAGAGTAAAAATGTAAGTAAATAAATCCTCACAATGTTACCACACCTTACATAAATATGACACAACAGGTGTGTGTAACAATTGGGTTAGGACTGGGAGTATCCAGATTTCTCTCTCATTTCTCCACAGTGAGGAACTCTGGACTTACCAAGGTAACTCTGAATGCAACGTAATTAATTACTATCATGTATTAATTCAAGAGGTAACGATGGAGGCTGTACACATTTCTTGCATACGTTTCTTTCACAAAAGGTCAAGTACACAATTTTCTCTAGGACTTGGGTCATAACTCTAGCTTTCCTACTTGCCACACACCTCAAAGCTCAAGTTCACCCATGGTTTCTCTTTTACCGTGTATACCCTTTCATAAAGAACCCATGCCTGTTACAGGAATCCCAGAGGTAAACTATCTTCTTAAGCCATGTGACCTTGAGTTTGGTCACAGATTACTGGACAACAAAAAACATTAAAACAAGTTTTTGGCAATGCCACATCTACATGAAAGGTTCAGTTAGGTAGTTTATTTACTCTAAAATAAAGATATTGTCATGGTTGAGAACCAGACCGATTGCTAGTCAAGAATAGAGGGCTTCCAGGGTAGGGTGACAGGGTAGAGGGGTGACAGGGTAGAGGGGTGACAGGGTATGGTGACAGGGTAGAGGGGTGACAGGGTAGAGGGGTGACAGGGTAGAGGGGTAGAGGGGTGACAGGGTAGAGGGGTGACAGGGTATGGTGACAGGGTAGAGGGGTGACAGGGTAGGGTGACAGGGTAGAGGGGTGACAGGGTATGGTGACAGGGTAGAGGGGTGACAGGGTAGAGGGGTGACAGGGTAGGGTGACAGGGTAGAGGGGTGACAGGGTAGAGGGGTGACAGGGTAGGGTGACAGGGTAGGGTGACAGGGTAGAGGGGTGACAGGGTATGGTGACAGGGTAGAGGGGTGACAGGGTAGAGGGGTGACAGGGTATGGTGACAGGGTAGAGGGGTGACAGGGTAGAGGGGTGACAGGGTAGAGGGGTGACAGGGTATGGTGACAGGGTAGAGGGGTGACAGGGTAGAGGGGTGACAGGGTAGAGGGGTGACAGGGTAGAGGGGTGACAGGGTAGAGGGGTGACAGGGTATGGTGACAGGGTAGAGGGGTGACAGGGTATGGTGACAGGGTAGAGGGGTGACAGGGTAGGGTGACTGGGTAGACAGCAGACAGGGGAAACCACAGGACTGAATCTGAATATGGGGGATCATCAGTCATCATAACATGAGGAGTTATGGACCTCTCTCCCTCCTGTTCATCCTCTATATTCATTCAAGAAAACAAAGTCAACTTACACCCGATGAACTTTGTACACTTGACAAACCTAAACTATGACAAACAAAAATAAGGTTTTAAAAATAAAAAAAACTTTTGGCAAACAATGTATAAAGTGCATTGAATTAAAGTAGAGAACCACGAGACAGTGAGAATGTGCATGGACTGATCTCTGGGATGAAGACACCCATTGCTTCTCTCTATTACCAGAGGTGGAAAACTTGAATCACTCGTATCACAAGGGGCTAAAGATCTGGAAATTACTCTGGATGTTCCTGTATAAATAACTGTTCCCTTTAAAAAAAAGAGTGTATATAACTGTGCACCCCCCCCCCCCACACACACACACACACACACACACAAACATTTGGGAGACACATAATGAATAGAATCAGATCAACAGAACTCACATGATAACAACACACACACACCCCAACTGAGCTGACTTGGTAATACAGTATGTGAGTAACATACATTGTAGAGAGGCTGTATTGGTTAAGACAGCAACCTAGCTTTAAGCCTTGGCGGTGTTTAAGCATTGAGCTCTGTAGATGTGCAGTGACTGGGCTGGACTGCAGCATAGATCTGGTGCACTGCACGTCTACAAAAGGTGCTCTCCAGCGTAGTCTCAGACTGTGTTGGATGCCAGTGGGCTTCACCTTCTTTGTCATGTTGGGTCTGCCAGGCTGAGTCTGGGTTTCTCTGTCGGGGGATCTCCGTTGGTCGTGTACACATCGGTCAATCAACTGTGAGTCTTGTCAGATCCCAAACAACAGAAATAAGCTCAAAAGGCAGTTAGTCGTTAGTTCCCTTACAGGTCGGGGTGGGGGTGTGTGTGTGTGTGGGGGGGGGGGGTACAGGAGAGACGTGTGACAGAAGAGGACGTGAGAGTTGCCCAGTGCACCACAGGAGAGACCTGTGGTGCCTGTGGTGCAGGGAGAAAGAAAGAGAGAGAGAAAGAAAGGGGTGAGCAGTTAATCTTTCTTCTCTGGGCAGGGGCTCTCATTTAGGAGCCCGCTTTGGCACGGTGGTTTCTGTTTCTCCCACTGGCAGATGGCATTGGCGTAACTCACGATGACCTTGTCCATCCAGGTGAGCGGCTGGGGGAAGAGGACCGCCCCCTCAAAGAAGCCCAGGTGGCCCCCGTGTAGTGTCAGGGAAAACATCACATTCTCCTTTTTCTCTGGAGGACAGACAGAGAGAGGGAAGGAGAAAGAAGGGAGGGCAAGAGAGAGAGGGAGAGAGGGAGGGGAAGGGAGAGGTGAGGGAGAGAAAGAGAGGGATTGAGAGAGAGCGAGAGAGGGCCAGAGAGAAAGGGAGAGAAGGCGAGGGACAGAGAGTGATTGAGAGGGAGGGAGGGACAGAGCGAAAGGGAGAAAAGGAGAGGGAGAGAAAGAGAGGGAGGGACAGAGAGAAAGGGAGCAGGAGAGGGAGACACATAGGGCATGTCAGCTACTACAGCTCTAGGAGATAGCAAATATAAGGCAACCAGGAAATGGTCTGTGTGGACAGAAAGGGTGTGTGTGTACCGTGGACTCAAAGAGCCAGCCTCTACTGCGCACAGGTCCAGTGGAGCCTGGCTCGCCAGGTACAGTCAGTTACATTATTTACACTCCTAGGACACTCAGTCACCAGTTTTATCAGGTCATCACTCTAATCTTGACCAGATAAAGACAATGATGAGGTCATATACATTCATGTATGAAACCCAGACTCAGACCCTTCCAACTTCCTGTTCTCCTCCAGGAGGTGAGTAGCCGAAGAAGCAGACATGATAGCAGGGTCTGGTCTGGATCTCCATGCTCTATCTGGGTTAGGGGGGAAGCCTGCCCAGCCTGCTACAGTAGGCTCCCACAGGGTTCTACTATACTCTAGCCATCCTTACTGACAGGGCTGTGAGGCAGAGAGGTCGGTCTGCCCCCAGCACCCCCCCCCTGAACAGCTCACTGCCTAAACAGATGATGTGGCCCAGACTTTGACTCCTAATGAACGATGACGGCTGTGTGAGGAGGGTGTGTGTGTCCCATCAGGTGTGTGTTTCTAGTCAGGTGTGCGTATGCAGGGCAAGGTGTGTGTGTGGGGGCAGAGGCAGGCAGAGCAGCTACGTTGCTGTGCAGAGCTGGTCAGTCAGGGCCCTGGAGTGAGGCAGTGACCCACGTCACCTTCTAGCCTGTTCTGCCATCTCCACAGGCGTTGTTAGACATAAAGCTCTACTGGGGCACAGGCCCCTATTCATATCCCTTTTTTTTCTTTCAAGCTTGCTGCGCACAATGCTCTACTCGGCTATAGAAACTCCCCTTGCTTAACCCACTATACAACAGTTCAGGGACGCAAGTTTGATATCAGCTTTGGCAGAGATTTTTTTTCGCATTCCTTTGAGCGCAAATACAGGTTTTTTTAGCTTCATGTAATATTGTTTTTATGTTTAGTCAAAATAGGATGATCTGTAGGCCTATCATTTAGAAACTGTCTTAAGTTTTGTAATGTTTTCTTACCTTAATTCTGACTTGTATGCCGAGTCCGACACCTGTACTTCTGTGTGCGTGCTGCAGGGGCTATTTGGCAAGCTCAGAAGAGCGCGCTGACATGGAATTCTGCGTGCATCGGTTTGTGTTTTCGGTTAAACACTTTTACAAGCGTTGATTGGGATACTGCCTTTATTTTTTCTGGGATTATCAATCTAAATGAATGCACTGACTAATAAAGTAAATTGTTAAAACTCAAACTTTAGATTTTACTGGGGCACAGCAGATTTATACTGGGGCAAGAGCCCCGGTACAAAGGGTCTAACTACGCCCCTGGCCATCTCCCTATACCACCACAGGACAGATCCCTTCACAGACACACCATCTACAACTGATCAAATAAATACATGTTCCCGTCCGGTAAAGGAAAAGTCTGACTCTTTCCGACGAAGAGTCCAGAACATGGGCGTTAGACCAATGACACACTTAGGTCATAGATACAGAAAAAAAACTTGACAATGACACATGATCCAACAAGGAGGTGTGTAGGCTCATGTGGAGAACACAGTGTGTGTGTGTGTGTTTGTGTTCCTGAGGCAGTAGAATTCTGTTAGGTATTCCAAGAACTGCTGGCTCCACACCCTGCCCCCCTCCCTCCCTCCCTCTGCCCTCCCTCCCTCCCTCCCCCCCTCCCCCCCTCCCTCCCTCCCCCCCTCCCCCCCTCCCTCCCTCCCTCCCTCCCTCCCCCCTAGAATATATTAGCAGTCTCTTCCCAGAGCTGTAGTTTAGACCGAGGCCAAAGCTCTCTCTGACAGAGTGAGCTATGCTGAGTCTTGCTGATGCTCAGGGCTGCCAAGTTTCACCAAAAGTTCAGAGTGAGATTACGTGGTCTGGGGTAGGGGCGAATAAATGATATCAACATTGGGGGACACACAATTACATTGACGGGAATGTTGCACAGTAACTATGTTGCACGCGAGCATTCACATAATACAGTGCATGCGAAAAGGATCTCCCGGCACTTGAGGACAAGTCAGGAAAAGTATAGATAGAAAAAGAAAGAAGCTCTTTAATTATTGGGGGATTCTCAGCCTAAGACATAAGAGGTGTGGTGTGTGTGTGTGTGCGTGCGAACTGGTTGATATGTGTGGGTCTCACGGTCAAAGTTTGAAACTGGGCACCTCTGCTGATACTGTATGTTGTGGTAACTGGGAGGGTGTTAGCTACCTGCTAGTGTGCGAGGAATGGTAAGCAGTGACTCATGCACCAGGGGGTCGTCTGCAGAATTCACCAGCAACAGTGGCACGTTAACCTACAAAATAAAAGTCTGTATGTGAGACATTTGCCTTAAGAATATAAAAAAGTTCCATGGTTCCAAAAGTAACATAACATGTACACAGCACAATCAGAGGAGGCTGTCGTTCACTTACATTGTGAATAAAATGCACACAGCTCTCCTTCTCGTAGTACTCTTTCAGGGAGCTGTGTCCGTGGAACTTCCTGTAGAAACAGGAAGGACACCGTATCACACCTGGGCGGTGTCTGTTCATCAACAGAGAGGGTGTTGTTCAAATGATTGTCCGCATCACAACCTGCTAGACTAGAAGTACTCGAGAGGCCTCTCTCCCTCCTCTGCCACAGGTGGGAGTGTACAGACACGGAGTGTCTCAGACAAACCCGGGTTTGAGGGAAGAACCACGGTTATCTGGTTTAGTAATGGTTCTTCCTCTACCTCCAGCCCCGTGTGTCCCCGCTGGGTCTCCGTACCTCATGATGTTGTCATCGATCTGCATGAGGGACGTGGCCGTGAACAATCTGCTCAGATCGCCGTCCTCCATTTTGGTCGAGCTTCCGAACAAGCTCCCCCTGTCAAACACACACGCGAGATGTGAGACACCATGCTGGAACGCATGTGATGTCCCAGGGTGCAGTCCAGCACAGGACAGTCACAGCTCTGTGCCTGAACCCTCTCTCACGTCATGCTCATCACTTGCCGATTCGCGTCACCTCAACACTGTGACTACAGTCTCCTCCAGTGCTGGAGAGGAGGGGCCTACTGACAGGAAGCATTTGAGATAGGAACTTGGCCCCTACCTGTGTGAGAGGATAATCTTCTTCATGTTGTCGGCCATGAGGAAGTTATAGAATCTCCTGCACTGGTCCCACTGCAGAAACGTCTCCTGGGCCCTGAGGGACGCAGAGGACACACACACACACACACACGTCAGCTGTGCGCAGTCAGTCTGCATTCCAGACCACACGTTTAACAATGCACTGCCTAATCCAGGGGACAAAAGCCCAGGCTGTGGTTTGTGTGCAGGACTCTGACAGGCTCAGCGTGAGGGGAATCTGCCATTCTAGCAGCCTACGCTGCTTTACAAACTGAGTTTAACATCCCTTCCCTAAACGTAAATATGAAACTGTCAAACTTTCACCTCCTTACGCCCCCTTCTCACAAATTATTTCTACACTAGGAATGCGATGAGTGATACAGTGGACTGAGTCCATTTAATAGATGGCATGGATGATGTATTAATTTTTTATGGCTTTGAAGAGCATGGAAAACACTAATTGGAAAGGACTATAATCCTATTTCACCAAGAGGACAGTGTGTCTGTTCCTGTCTCTAAAACGAGTGCTCTCTTCATCTTTCTCTCTCTCTCTCGCACATATATAAACACTGGACAGAACACACTGTCACTGCCAGGAGACCCTGGCAGCCTCTCAACAGGAAAGGTGTGGTTCAGCCAACTCTCGTTCTATCCGGAACCCTTACCCAGTCCTTTCCAACAGCAGAACTAGTCTCGCTCTGCGCCTCGTTGAATACATTTACTAAGAGTTGTCCTCCCTCACCCGCAACATGAAATAAATAAGCCTTGTGCCCGTTCTCATCCAGTGAGAGTGGACTGCCCATTAGTCTGATCAGATCCGAGCGGTGGGATTAATGACTGGGACACACACACCAGGTACCCACACACCCACACCCACCTGAGAGCGCTGTATCCCTGGCACATGCTGACGCAGCACAGGACCCTCTCCTGGTTGGCCTGGCTCTCCCCTAGGAACTTGCACACGATGTTGCCCCCCAGGCTGAAGCCCACCACAATCAGCTGGGTCTGGGGGTACGCCTTCTTGATGTAGCCCACCATGGCGGCAAACTCCCACGTGCACCCTGACCACATGACACAGACCACAGAAATGACCCCTTGATGTCCAGCCCACTCCCAACGTGTGCGTGTGTGTGTCACGTGTGTGGTCCTCACCGTAGGTGAACATGCGAGGGGAGGTCAGCTCGATGTTGGGCAGGGCTCCCAGGTGGTTGAGCACGGCACACCTGTAGCCTTGCTTCTGAGAGTGGCCTACGAAGGTACGGATGTAGTGCTTCTCGCTATGGTTACCGATGCCCGGGCATATCACCATGGTGATGTCGTCTGTTGAAACAGCCAACAAAGGTGGTCAATGGTCACTGACACATTTGCAAACGGAGATATGTAAAGTCGGATATGAACAGGTTCTGTTGTCACTCTGTGTGGTAAGCAAATAGCACCCAAGATAAGCCTTGGTGGCACTGGACATCTACAACACAAACCTCTGTCTGGGTTAAGTTACTGCAAATGATTGGTTTTACTAGTATTCATGATTTTCACTATTTTCGAGTAACATTATGTTATTTGGGTTGCGAGTGGACAGGTGGGAGGAGATCAGTCCAGAGTGTTTTACAGAGGTGAGCTGAGGCCACACCGCAGATAAAGGATCCATCTTTGAAACAGCGTCCTCACAACAACAGTGACATAACCCCTGTTGAAAGTAACTCTATTCTGTAACAGGGCCCGAATCCAAAGCCCAAAAACAAACAGCGGCCCCTTGAGATTAAACTCCAGTCAGGTCGACGATGTCACGGTCAAGTCATTCTCTTCTCTCGTGCTTCTCATTTGAATCAACAAGCGTTTCTCAAGCACCCACTCTCGGTACGGGGTGACCTCGATTAACTCATTACAGTTCTAAATATGGTTACACTTCTGTTTTCAGGCAATACACACACCACACCACACACACATTCTCATTGACATGTACTGGTGTAAAAAGCTGGTGAAAGACGTGATCCGATCTCACCTCCTGTCGGATGGTCCCCCAGAGACTCAAACAGGTCAAAGGTCGAGGTGGCCCCGTCTTGCATGGGTAGGTACTTCCTCTGTCCACAGGGGTGTGGGGAATTTACACGGCCCATCTTCCCATACAGGGCTGTCTGGAGGTGACCACTCTTACCCCACAGCAAGGGAGGAATGTATCTGCAACACACACACACACACACTTTAATGCGTGTACAAAAGTTTAATGGGACAAAGGGTGCTGCTTACTTCTACGACACGTAACAGAGATTGACATGTTTTTACAATGTTGACTTTCGCGTTTAAACCTTTGGTACACAATACACACCGGAAAAGATGTGTTACATACAATACAGCCTATATTGCCAATCAGTGATAACGTTTGCTTAAATGCTGCATCCCTCAGACATCCACCGTGTTTATACGAGTGTAGAGGAGGTCAGTCTTACATAACATTGCATCCACGGAGATAACACAGATAAGAGTAGGCCTTTATTACATCTACAGCTAGTCCTAGACTGGAGAACACCGGCTTATCGTCCTGCCGATAGCCATAAATTCCCCTTCTCACATTAGAACATAGCCTCCCCAAACAGAGATCTACAAACCTAAACACACAGCAGCTTGGATGTGCTTCTGTAAGACACGCCTACAACACTTATCTAGGTTTCAACTATGTTCCTTTGTTTGAGCTCACAGGAATGTGATTTCTCACACAGACACAACTTGCCTCTGCTCTAGTTACAGAGGGGTTGATAGCTTGGAGGCCGCTAGCAGACCAGAGCAAGGACAGTGTCATACCCTCAGCAAAGGACAAACGGATATTGCACACACGCACAGTACAGTAAACACTGCAGTGAGCAAAGTCCGCCATTGCATGAACATTTACACAATCTTTTGCCCTCCTTCCTGTCATTACTGTCATAGGTTAGTCACGCGACCCGGGTCACAGAATCAATTCATTAGCCCTTTCATCAAATGCACCTGCAATGACCATGCATTTGTCAGACTAGAGCCTTCTAGAGCTTTCTCTCTGTGGATAATCCTGGGGAGGTAGGGAAGGGACAGGGATGATCTCCTTGTGGTGATGAGGACTAAGAGGACAAGAGGATCAGAGCTGCAAGGCCATCGCAAAGCTGCCGTTCATCTACAGGAGGCAATAGCCAAGTATTACCCAGCCAGAGAACCTCCTGCTGGAACAACATCCCCTGTTATGTGAATATCGTAAACAAAAATAAACCAAAAGGAACTCGACGATCAGTAAAGACCGCCCGGACAGGTCAGGTTGGTTTAGAATAGACTCCAACAGGGCTAAAAGAAAAGCCTGTTGTACCGTTTCCCTTTGTGGTTTACAAGAAAGCCCCTGTAGGGCATCCTGCCGTGCTCCTGGATGCCCTGGAGACAACAGAGGCCAGGATGGGGGGCCAGCTTTGATAGAGACGCCCCCGAGTGCTCGGAACTCCACATCAAAGTGGCAGACTTTCACTGCTGGAGGAGGCCTGGCAACCTGTACACGCTATCCATGCTCCTCTGATCTACCTTTGAAGCCGTCTTCAGACGTGATCTGCGGAGCATAACAGAACCCATAGGAGGCCAGGATTCAGACGGCGTGCATTTGTGTTTTTATATGAGCGTGTGTGTGTGTGTGTGTGTTGTATGTGATTCATGGGCTACATTACAGCTGGGAAACAACCCTCCATTGTACAAATGTTCTGTTCTATTGCTAAAGGGGAAGTCATTTCAATCAGCCATTTAACCCTCTATACAACACCAGCCTGTTAGAATCCACATGCTGAGGAGTGGCAGAGATGTCCCAGTGCTCCGCCCTCCATGGTGGCTCCTCCAGGCCATCTGATTGATCACTGCGTAGTCCTCTGGGGTCATCTGGAAACTGTTATGCAATCCTCACAGGCATCACTGAACATAAACTACAGAAAATGTCTACCCGACCAAAGATGCATAAGCCATTAAAAAAACCATGACCAAGGAATACTGATGTGAAAGGAAGTCCTACCAGTGAAATAATACACGAGAAGCCAAACTGATTGGATGCCTGAAATCATCCAATCAAATGAAGAGAACTAGGCTTAAGATGAACATTCAACACCTATTTTCAATTCAATCAATGTATTATTCAACACAATCATAAAGTAGTATGCTAATAAAACAACACACACCACAGGATACTTTATCTTAACCAGCAGCCAAGTAAACGTTCTTATTTACTTGCAAACAAGCAAAAGCACATAAGCAAGAATGCCCTGCAGAGCCAAACTCCCCATATTAAGCTAATCATTGGTCAAAGCCATGTACTGTTAGCCTAAGAAAACATCTTCCTTAAAACAACCGTGGTTGAGTAAGAATTGCTTCCATAGCTGGACAAGCCTTGGGAGAGAGGCTCTCAAGGTGTCATCCACACTGGGATAAGGGTTCCTCTGGCCAGGGCCAGAAGACAGGAGAATCTGAACATTCAGAGAATGCTTCTCTGCATTTTCAAAGAGAATCTACGTGACATGTTACCACAGCAGGAATGGACCACAGTAAGCGCTGAGTTCACACCTTAATAGTGACAACTACTTGCACGACTGTGTCCAACCCAAAAGGTGTGCCCTCGAGTAAGCGTTCCGCTTTCCAGAACTTACATCTCCTACACATTGATAAGAACTTTTGAAACAGATGGAAGGAATCCTAGACTGGTAAACAGTTAAACACTGGAGACATGGCAAGCCCAGATGGCAACACACTAACACGTCCAGAGTGGCAGGCAGACACTAGGCATTAGACAGACAGGCAAGCTGGGTGTGGACAGACAGACAGACAGGCAAGCTGGGTGTGGACAGACAGACAGGCAGGCCGGCAGGCTGGGTGTGGACAGACAGACAGGCAGGCCGGCAGGCTGGGTGTGGACAGACAGACAGACAGGCCGGCAGGCAGGCAGCAGACAGGCAGGCTGGGTGTGGACAGACAGACAGACAGACAGGCAGGCAGGCAGGCAGGCTGGGTGTGGACAGACAGACAGACAGGCAGGCAGGCTGGGTGTGGACAGACAGACAGGCAGGCTGGGTGTGGACAGACAGACAGGCAGGCAGCAGACAGGCAGGCTGGGTGTGGACAGACAGATAGGCAGGCAATCTGTGTGCAGACCGCCGATGATCACTCACTCTTTGGTCAGCAGGGGGCAGGACTTGAGGAGGAAGCGGTTGAGGGCTGTATCCTGATAGGTGACGTCAGGGGGCGCGGTGGGACTCTTTAGATTCAGGCAGCGGACAATGACGTAGAGCACCGTGGCAACAGCTGCCAGCTTCACGCCATCAAACATGGCAGGCATCTCTGGGGCGAGGGTGTACACATCCGACTCGTGGGCGCTCATGATTGCACTGGAAGACACGCATGAGACTTCAATAAACACTGACTGATGGACACGAAATATGTAAACTCATCACTTTGGTCGGTAGGGAAATATGAACACAAATGCCGAACAAAGTAGGAAATAAAAAGAACTAAGTGGTCGAATGTTTTTTTCTTAATAGTCACAAAGAGGAACTACTATTTTTGCTGTTCATATGAAAAAGGTAAACAATCAGCTGCTGCGAGAAACTAAACAAGGAATATGTTCTAGAAGAGGAAATGAAACGGGTTTCAGATGCTGTTGAGCCATCCAAAGTAATGCAATGTAAAATTTGAATACTTACAGTTTTAAATGTTTCGATGATCAAAACAAACAAATATCTTCTTCGTCCAAAGTAGTAAATTTGTGTAGGGACAGGTCACAGTGATGAGGTCAAATCTGGAACAAAATAAAACAAAATAAGTACGGTGCCCAAAAGTCCTAACAGTCCTGTCATAACATTGGTAGACATAGGTGTCCATGTCTTAAGATACATTCAAATCAACAGCCCCACAGCATCATTATCAGCAATGCACTGACCTCAAACCCTCTCATTCAATGCTGCGTATCCACATACCAGCCTACTGAATAGGGAGCACTGACCTAGAGCCGCCTCCCTGGAACCAACAGTCTCCAATCACAGACGTAATTCCCCAGAGATGATTTGCTGTATTCTCCAATCAGAACACACTGATAATAATCAATCACTACACTGGCTACCCAGGTCAACTCTAAGTTCACTATAAAAACTGTTCTTTCTGTAGAGCTACCATAGATGTTTTAAATGTAGGATTGTCCTTATTAAATTGGAATTTCCATCAATACATCTAAATTGTGATCTGTAAATCCACTTAATGTAAAAAAAGAGAAGAACATTTAAATCTGAAAAACATAGGCAATATTCATAAAATATTCAAAAGGAACACAAAAGCGTGTCTAATCTTTATGTCTGTAAAACTTTGTAAATCTATTAAGCTCCCATGACTGCGAAAACAAATAAAATCACACCTTGACCAGTCCATTAAGTCCAGGGGCATACAGTTTGTACATCTATGGCATGGCAAGAAATATTAACAAACACCACGTACTTTTCGAGATATTCAGGAGAGTCACAATGTATTTATGTTTGTTCCCACCCCTCTGTGATCTCTTCCAGTATGTCGGGGAATACACAGGGCCCCCGGCCGCACCATCCTTATTTACAGTTACGCATCCTGCCAAGCTAGCTTAAAGCTATCAATACCCGAAAAACGAGAGATGCGATGCATCTTAAAAAACATGAGAAATAATCACACTGTGCCATGTATAAAATATGTTCAAGTCAAATGGTGAGGTTACTAATAAGTGACAGCAGCTATACTACTACTACTACTACTACTATTAGTGCTAACGTTAATATGCGACAAGCTCGTGTATGCTAGTAGCAGCACCGTCTACGCTACGGACAAGTGATGAGAAAAGCTATGAAAGCAACATGATCCGTTACCGTTGTTTGCTAAAACGTGTCCGGACGTTTCCTCTTCCCTTGTGAATCTGTAACTGAGTTTTCCATGAGGATTTCGCTATATATTTATATATCTATCTAAACATAGTTTAACGTGCCAGAACGTTCTTTCTAGAGCTCTCCAAGCTTTCCATGGGCGTAAATCGCCATGAATCTACTCGGCTATACAACTGACATCTCGGAATCCACTTCCTAGCAGATGAGACAGCTATTCATGACACCCCTCATTGGACTACACCAGCAGCTACGTCATTTCTTTCACGGATTCTCCCAATCTCTACATCGTGATTGGTTAAAAAAATAAATAGATGTATTTTCAGTAAAACATTCCAGGCTAGTGATAGGCTAGAATTAATTTTAGACTACTGATTTGGAAATTGATTGAACCGGATAAAATACAACTGTATAGTAAACAATAGACGTGGAAATTACAAACTCTTGTAAACTCGTGCATTTTTTATGCATGTTTTGTACAATATAGGATAGGCATACATTTTTTTTAACCAATAGCGAATTCAATCAATTGACCTAAAGGACACAACTTTGACACAACCTAATCCCAATCAGAAACCTCGAAAATCTTCACCCGAAAGTTTTGCTTAAAGTCTGGAGAAGTATTTATAAAGTTCGGTAGGCTAACAGAAATCCACTAGGTGGCGACAGATGTCTCTCTAAAAAGGCGGATTGTCAGCGCCTGGAAATTCAGTTATTATGAGAATTGAGTGGCCAACAAGTGCTTTTTCAAATGCTTTTTCATTTTAAAAGTAGGCCTTATAGTCTGATTATTTCTATATTGCAGCCTATGGATCTCTTGTAAATATAGCCATCAGCAAGTATGGAAGCTGTTTCCAGCGCTGACTGGTTAATCCATGGTAAAAAAAAAAAAAAAGAGAAACTAATTTAGAGCCCGCCTACCATCACTGTCAATCTCAGCCGGGAAACATAGCGGTTCAATACCACCACTAACCTGGGAAGGTTAGAATTGGCTACTTGGGGAAATCAACATGAGACGTTTCGGTCCGACGTTAACCTTTCAATATATTACCGTCTGTATACTTATTGCTGTCAGCTCCGTTAAAGGTGAGTTTTTAAAATGTACTTGTGAACACGAGACTGATAAATAAATCGACATGCCCATAGGCTACTCAATCGACCACATTACAATTTTAGTTTTCAGACCTATACGCGTCGTATAGCCTAGGTGTTTGCATGCCAGTGTGATCAATTACGTTTGATTATATAGGCTACAAGTTGATTATCACTAAACTGTTGAACTGGTAAACGTAACTCTTTGATACTCAAAACTCAACTGTTGAGGAAGTCAATACAATTTTTGGACATTAATGTTTCTAAACATACCCAAGTGGTCTGATAAACTGATGCTCGACTTGCTGAAATATTAAGAAGATGCTCTCCTTAACTCAAAACTGTCAAGGCAAGATTATGGATGTCTGACCTTGGACCAGATGAATCTGCCAATATCCAAATGAGTGCTCTATGAGACCATTGACAACGTTTTTGGGCATTCAAATCATGTGAACCATATCCATATACTTCTGTGCTCTGACTTCCTGTTGTTATTTTAAAGGTAGACTCTCAGTCTGTGAGGGTTAGGGTGTGCCTAGTATTTGGTGACCATTGTCTATTCCAAGGGTTATTTTATAGGGCATGTTTTAATGACAAATGTCTTACCTGAGAGATGCAGCCAGTGCACATCTCTCTGGCCCACAGTGCCTGTGGGACATGTGCTACACTAACACACTGGAAACCTCCTGAAAATAGGCTATGCAATGTTATGAGGGTTTAGGTTGGTTGAGGGGCATACATGGACCTATGTGAAGCCCTTTGTGACATTGCTTGTAAAAAGGGCTATACAAATAAATTTGATTTGATTTGATTCATGTGTTACCAATATAAAGTGCATTCAGTGTCTATTGTAATGCGAGAATAACATATTTAGCCTCTCTGTTGCATAAGGGTATGTGTGTACCTGTCCACCTGTTTTTGATCAGAGGAATCAATTTGATCAGTCTCTGTGAACCTGTCCATGGTTGTTGTATAAAGTTCCTGTGAGAGAAGGAAAAACATTCCTATTGGTACAGCACCTTGTTCTGTAACCTGGATTATCCACCAATCTTTTAATCCAGAGTCGGCACACAAACACGTTCTGTTAGTTCAATCAAGTGCTTGTTGGAATTACCACACACACATTCACCTTTGGCTGTTGTAAAAATTTAATGCCATCAGCAATTTCAACACAGGTCCCTGTCACCACTGAAATTATTTATGAACAAAGTGAAAGAACCTGTTTGATCAAAAGAGACAACAAACAAGTTAGTTTTCTCTGCTTAAATGCTGTTTATAGCCCTTTTGTCTTCTTCACCTTTTACAAGATGATATTCATGCTGTAACATGTCTGCGAGCTAAATAACACTAGTGCTAAACACTAGACTTCGAAAGTACACAAGTTTACATTAAACTCAGTATCCTAGGACATATTCAACCAAGGACATGGCAAGGAGTCATTTTAATGGCTACACTTTGTTATCATGTTGTTAGCATGTTGTTAGCATGACAAATGTAGATATTGTTTAAAAAAATAACTGTCTCATTCCATATCACACATTTAACTGTATAATCTTCATTATAAAACACTTCATACTGCTTACAGTACTTTTCATTACTTATATATAGAATATTTCCATATGATCAAGGACCTCACTCTTCTACCTTCACTGGATGATTGTGTGGAAACAGTGGTCAGTGAGTCAGCACTTTGGAACTCAATGGTGTCATAGCCAATGTTGGTCCCAACACCAGAGGTCATTTGTTTAGTTCCCACAGCTTTGGACAGCAAAAATATGAATTACCATATAAGTATATGGAAAACAACAGTTAGTTATATCCACCAGTCACCCATCCTGGAATGGTCTTGTGGTAATTTTTGATGGAGGAGCATGTACTGGTGTGACTGTAGTTGTAGTTATTTGATTCTGACTACCTAAGCCATTGTTTACTGGAGCTGTTTTTTAGCATACACAACCTATTCCACTGTGGTTTTGCCCTGTTTTTGACAGGGTTGCTGCATGTATAATAATGTTATGTTATACACATTATATATAGCGCTGGCATGAGCTGTTGAGAGGTATACTTCTGTGACATGTAATAATTTCTCTCTGATGTCATCATCAAATCACCCCTCAACCTTCTCCTCAGGTGATTACTGTGAGGTGAACCAGTGCCATAATGGAGGAACATGTGTGACTGGGGTAGGAGACGAGCCTTTCATCTGCATCTGTGCAGATGGCTTTGCCGGAGACACCTGCAACCTCACTGAGACTGGTAAGGCCAGGCTGAGTCTTGAATGTCCCCTCATTTAGAGTCAGTTGACCATGACTTGAGTTTGTTGTCTCTTTCTCCTCTGGCTCCTTCACCAGGACCCTGCAGTCCAAGCCCCTGCAGGAACGATGGCTCCTGTGAGGTCATCACTTCAACCAGACGCGGAGATGTGTTCAGCGAGTATGTGTGTAAATGTCAGCCTGGCTTTGAGGGTGCCCACTGCCAGATCAGTAAGTACCTACCTCAAGTGATCCACTTCACACCCGACGATGCACCAGTGCTCTCGTCTGCCTTCTAACCTGACCCCTTTCTTGAGTTCAGGTCAACTCTCCCTGGCAAAAGACAGGCACATACTGTATATGCACACACACATACTCGGAAGACAGGAACCCAATTTACTGCACCAGGACTACAGTAACTTCCAGAACATGTACTGTACGTCATTCAGGGCTACTACTGTACTGTCACAGTAAATATGAAAACACCTCCAAAATGTCCACTCTGTTGCTGTCTGAAAGACTGTGAACACTGTGGCGAGTTCATGAGTCTCATGAAAGACGTTCTTTCAGTTGGCTGTTCTTTAAGTGCTAATGAGTCCTGGCCAGTCCAAGTCTCTTAGCATGCAGCAGCTCTTTAGAGACAACCTTCCAATTTTGTCGGATTAGGCTTAACCCCAATGAAATGTTGTCAAAAAAGTATATAAACTGCAATTATTCACATAAAATAATTGTATAAAATGTACTAGATGAAAACGGTAGCACTAAATACCTAAACCCAATCTAGTACCCTCTTTCCCCATTCCTAATGTGGTAAGAAACAGAACTACAGACCAAGTAGGATGACTCTTCTTAACCTTATGTGGCCAGTTCTTATGAACTGCTGTACTGTAAACTGTTAGTGACACACCCAGGGTGTGGTGTATGGGCTGGTGTGGATATGGGCTCAAAAAGACAAAAGTGGGCGTTTGTGTGAGTGGGTGTGCTGGTTCATGATTGGGCTTTTTTATGCGCAATGTGTCTTTGTTTTCAGTAGATGGTATTTCTGTCCAGCTGTGCGTGTCACACTAAGATTATATGTGATTTGGGCAACTACTGTTATGGAGCTCTTAGGACAAAGACCAAGGCAGAAAAAAGTATGTTTATTTCAGGAGTGTTGGAACCTTCATCAGTCAAGTTTTCCTCACTATCTTAGAGTCTCTGAGGCACCTTCAGTCTCCAGAGACTGATCTAATCTGGTCACAGGGCTTCAGCTGAGCATAGGAAGCAACAGTTAGTTTTCCACTCCACACACAGCCATCATCTAATGCCACGCTGCTGACCGCCAATTGTAGTGTGTGTGCCGTCTGGTGTTCCACACCCAGTACTGTGAGCTGTTATTGAGTCATACGTCACTGTGTTAGCAGAGGTGGGCGGATCTTTGGGTTTCTACAACCATTCTTTAGTGGCACCAGCATGGCTGGGATGTCCTTAATGAGTGATCCGTGGTTATCTAGGTACAGGAGATCCTGTACGGATTTGGACAGTTTTCATATTTGTGTGTGTGTGTATATTTATGCATGTTTGTAGAATATTCCTATATAAATTAATACTAATTAGCGGATTCAAATATAGAATTTTAAGTGTGTGTGCCTGAGTCTACAAATCAAGGTTTTAATTCGATCAATTAGATGTGACAAATCCTCTTAGTGCTCACGGGAACAGCAGCTAAACAGCCTTACAGGATGTGGCGTCACTGGTGTCTGGCTTCTAGATAAAAGCATGGATGAGTCTCTGAGAGCGGGTAGAGACTGTCTCAGCTTTGCAGTGTGTGTGTGTGTGTGTGTGTCTGTGTGTGTGTGTGTGTGTGTGTGTGTGTGTGTGCGTGTACCCAGGTCAATTCTTCAGGTCCACTCTTAATAAACTCCATCGTGTTAGCAGACTATTCGTGAATTCTAGCACAATAGTTGTCTACATCATCAATCTTTTGTGTCTTAATTTAGAAAATGTTAAAGAATGTTAAAGCCCAATGTCTGTCTTAAACGTAAAAAAAATGAAACACCAAAGACAGCAATGTTGCTTCAGCTGGACACACTGCAAGAACACAACGCAAGGATGCCCTCAAGTGGAGAATAAAGAAATCTGCAGCCAATAGATAAACCATCCTGTATCCCTCTACTGGTGTTATGACACACCCACACACACCCGTCCCTCCCCCTGCCCTCCCTCCCACTGACCTCCACCTGCACCCCCTCCCTCCCCCCATACTCCCCCCACCTCCTCCGACCCCACAGTCACCTCTGTCATCAGGTCTGAGTGGACAGACGGCACCTGCAGACAGGCAGGGGGGGAACACAGACGGGGTATTGTGTTGCTCCACCTGGCTCGTAAACCAGACCTGGCTTACTGCTGCAGCCCTGCCCCCCGGGGGTTCATGTGTTTTAGGATGGATTAGCAAGACAACTCATGATAACCGACATATTATGTTTTTTATTTTCTTCTCTTCAAGATGTAAATGACTGTGCCAACCAGCCCTGCAGGAACGGAGGGATGTGTCGAGATCTTGATGGAGACTATGCCTGCCAGTGTCCTTCACCCTATGTAGGAAAGCAATGCCAGCTGCGTAAGTCAATAAAACAACTACGACAACAAAGGGAATCCCCTTGTATCACAGAATACCCAGCAGAAACACTTATCTTGTATTGTAATGATATAGATGTTAATCCATCTGTGTGTTTGTGTGTCAGGTTGTATCTCCCTCCTGGGTATGGAGGGCGGGGGGATCATTGAGTCCCAGATTTACGCCTCCTCTGTGCACTCCGGCATTCTGGGTCTCCAGCACTGGGGTGCAGAGCTGGCTCGACTCAACAACCAGGGCCTGGTCAATGCCTGGACATCAGCCTCCCATGACAGGAACCCATGGATTGAGGTGAGAGGACCACTGCACACATGGTGTGGAGGTCATTATTACAATAATTATTGTTAGTTGTAGCAGTGCTTACAATATGATTGCTTCTAATAATATTATTTACAGTATTATTATAAATAGTATTACTGACAATGAAGTTGTAATTGAAGTTGCAACAAAGTCGAGGGATATTGACTGGTCTGACCTCTGCTGACCTTTGACCTCAGATCAACTTGCAGAAGAAGATGCGTCTGACAGGCATCATCTCCCAGGGTGCCAGCCGCATGGGCACCGCTGAGTTCATCAAGGCCTTCAAGGTGGCGGCCAGCTTTGACGGGAAGACCTACACTACCTTCAGATCTGAGGGCCAAAGGAGGGACAAGGTGAGGGGTGACCTTGAGTGCTAAACTGCACAATGGAGCAGGGGTTCTCAAACTGGAGATGTGGGGTGAGCGAGAGGAAAAGTATGTATACTGCATAAGATATTGCAGTGGGTTGGCTAAAATATTTTCAAGAGGGGCCCGACATAAAAAGGTTAGAGAATCAACATCATGGAAATAAATGGGGCGATCATCTGGTTGATCCTATGTCTTTTGTCCTGTGCCCCAGGTGTTTATGGGTAATGTGGACAATGACAGCACCAAGACCAACATGTTCGATCCACCGATTGTGGCCCAGTACATCCGCATCGTCCCTGTGGTGTGTCGCAGGGCATGCACCCTGCGCATGGAGCTGGTCGGCTGTGAACTCAATGGTAAACAGACAGACAGAAACACTGTGGGGGAGTTCAATCCTTCTCTGTGGTTCTGTCTTCCCGTCTCCTTCCTGAGGTTTCCTTCTAGACCAGACACAAAGAGAACCGGAGATTAATCTGGCAGCCATACAAGGCCCAAAGCCCTCAACATAGACGTTATGGGACATATAGTGTGCAACAACCGTTTTTTTGGTCAGGCGGACCGCTCAAACTGACCTTGACTGGTAGCACACACTCACATTCACGTCACACACGCCTCGTCCATCTGGTCTCCTCAGCTCCACCCTGTAAACATACGTCTGCTTGCCACTGTTTGTAGCTACAGCTGTAGCTGTCTTACTGCTAGTGTAAAGCAAATACTGTTTCTTTTATTTCTTTTTCGAAATGATTTACTGTCAATTTCTGTCTTTTCACTGGCCAATGCTTCACCTGCGCTCTGTCTTCCTGTAATAATTGGGCATCTCCATCCCATACTGTCATACAGTATCTAAAAAGTCTCATATTCCTATCAGCTTCCAAAATGGTTTCTTTGCATGTCTTGAATGGGTGTTTTCTGCTGGTGTATTGGTTTCTGTCGGTGTATTTTCACATTTCTCCCCGGTTCTTTCCCTGTGCGTCTGCCCTCCCTCGTCCCTCCCTGTTGTTGTTAAAGTGTACTCAAACACCACAGGTTGCACTGAGCCTCTGGGGATGAAGTCCCGTCTCATCTCAGACGGACAGCTCTCGTCATCCAGTGCCTTCCGCACCTGGGGCATCGATGCCTTCACCTGGCACGCGCAGTTCGGCCGGCTGGACAAGCAAGGCAAGACCAACGCCTGGTCAGCTGCTACCAACAACCGCTCTGAGTGGCTACAGGTAGGTGTCAATCAAACCCGCAGCCACTCAGTAACTCCGCCTGCTGCTGCTGGTCGGCATCTTACCTGCATGTGGTTAAGCAGCCAGCCCACCCTTCCTCCCATCTATCCTGTCACCCAGGTGGACCTGGAGAAACCCAAGCGCCTCACAGGCATCATCACGCAGGGAGCTAAGGACTTCGGGGTGGTGCAGTACGTGTCGATGTTCAAAGTGGCCTACAGCAACGACGGCCAGACCTGGAGCTTGGTGAAGGATGAGAAAACAGACACAGACATGGTAGGCAGCAGCATAGCATATGCTTATCAGACTGTGTCCATGGCAACTTGTGTGGAGGAAAATCCAAAGATTCACAGACAGCAACAATATATTTATTCTATTTATTTTGTAACGTTGTACTTGCCACCACAGATGAGGGACATGAAGTGTTAGGGAGGCGTGTGGCTTTTTATTTATGCCATGATCACTTGTAACAAAGACATCTGGCAGCTTTGTTGACATAAGTTAAGACTTTAGTGTGTCTCCCAGTCCCCAGTGTCTCACACGTCACCCTGTGGCACACTGAGAAACCACTTCTCTCTCTGGACCCATGTTTTGACAATCTCTTCACTTCCTATTTTGAGGCTTGCCCTGATAGTGGTGTGGTCTCTATATCCTTCTCTTTGTGTGTGAGAAGACAGGATTGCACCCCCCCCCCCCCCCCCCCCCACCTCAGGGACTGGGAGTAGCCCAGCTGCTGTGTGAGAATAGGGTTTGGCTTTATTGATTTGTATCTTAGGAAAATACTCTTTGATCTTTTTATCGAGTGCAGAGTTTTCTGACCCTTGACATGTTTAAATAGCCTGCAGCTTTTTCTTAAAAGCTACAATGGGTAAGGAGAGTCTCTGCTGTTAGCTTGTCATGAGAGGTCAGCTCTGCTTGATTTATACCCTCCACTGAGTGATCTTTGCCTTCTAAGTAGACCTTTCGACTATCCCATGTCTACTGTATTGATCCTTCCTGTCTTCCTATTCATCACAGATGCAATGTATATATTCTCTTGCAGATTTTTCAAGGCAACATTGACAACAACACTCATAAGAAGAACTTGTTTGAGCCTCCCTTTTACGCCCGCTATGTACGTGTTGTTCCCTGGGAGTGGCACGAGCGAATAACTCTTCGCATGGAGCTGCTGGGCTGTGATGACTAGAACTACATTTCCTAGAAAACACCAGGGCTCAATCTACACCCACCACCACATGGAGCTGCTAGACTATCATGACTAGAACTACATTTCCCATAAATCATGATCAATGACATAAATAATAAGTGTACACTTGGGGGGGTGGGGGGGTTGGTGGAGGCACTGAACAGATATATAATGCATAGAATGTAAGTGTATAAATGTGTGCAACAGAGAACTGTTTTTGGTTTTACATTCTCGTTTTTTTACATGCAACTGTACTCCGGATGAAGCTTGAGTCTGTTAAATGGTTGAAAAAAATAAGCCTATATTTTGTATCAATGTGCTTTTTTTCAGTAGTGACCATGCCATGCATTATAGCTTTAGTAACTGGACAGAGCCTTCACATTATGCTTTGAGTTTAATTTCTGCAGATTTTAACATTTGTTTTTCAGTGTGCATATTACCTATTATCTGGAAATCTCAATTGATAATACAACCTCACGTTCAATTGTGCAAGGTAACAGAGCAGTGTGTTTGAAAGGGACCTGTGCAGTGTACATACTTATTACAATAAGCTCATTAATGTAACTTTAATATCACCCATAAAGACGGTTTTGTAGAGTAAACCCTGGAAGGCACAGTATTGTATAACATTTAGCACAGAACTGTGATATTTACATTTGAACAGATTTACTTTAGATAAATCTTAATCTAAATCTTTAGATTAATTTCATTCCAGTATGATAATTAGAGTGTTATACTCCATTGAGATCTTGCGTCACATTGTGACTCAATGTGGTTTTGCATTATTTTTTAAGAAATGTGTTGGTCTTCAACAGAGGTCATTAAATAAACTGATTAAAGACTTATGTGGAACATATTGTCTCTCTCACCACTTAATTCTCATTCTAAAACTCCCCCCACACTATGAATATGTGTGAGTTTACATTTTACTCATTTGCTTATTTTTTACTTTTGATTTGCATTCTTATTGTGTAATTGTCTCCAGTCCTTGGTTTCACTTTTACTGAATTGGTCCTCATGTCTTCCATGTTGCTTCCAATTCTCTCTGTTGTGAGAAGAGGCTAGGAATTGTTCTTGGAGGATTCTACTGTCCTTTCCTGACTGTGGGTTTGGACGCCCAGTGGAGAAGTAAGCTGCTTTCCATGCAAAACCAAGTGTTGATCCTGTTTTTTGTATATTTTATGTGACCACATCAAAGAGTGGTAGAAGAAGAAGACTCTCTGCCCCACTTTGGTGTCCTGTTCACACGGTCACCAGGAAGCAGAGCCGCCTAAACCGCAGCACACAGACAGTTCCAGCACACCACGCTCTCTTGCTGTCATCCAGTCTAGCCACAGAGGGGTTTCTAGTGTGGATAATAGTGCTGGTTTCTGTTTCTTTCTCCTGATGTTTCATTCCCACTGCAGGACTGCTGGGCCACAGCGTGGTGTTTATGGTAGTAATTATACCCTGTAGGACCCTTGTCCCCCTGCTATTCCACTGGCCCTGGTATGTCTAGCCCCTGGCCAGACCTTTAATCTGCACTCCGATGAATACACAGAGGGACTGAACACCTCCAACACATCTGCAATCACTGTGTGTATCTGTGTGTGTGTTTTTACAACTGCACAGGAGACTTTGCACCAGAGTAATACACGGCTCTGACTTGACCAACATCTGCTTTCCGAGTGTTTAGAAAAGATGGTTTAGATGAGAGGAGCCTTCTTTGCTTTCTCCACATGTAACAGAACAGACCCCTCCTCTTCAAACAGATGGCCAACATGAGATCATTTGTTTTAGTTGGTGCTCTGTTAGAAGATGCTGGTTCCCCAAATGACAGCTGTGGGACGAAAACCAAAACAATATTCGTAATACTTCACAATAATTAGGTGAATTTCACACTGGAGGGAAATTAACTCCATGTGAGCAGAGTGTGGCCATGACCTCGTAAATAGTTATTGCTTAATTTACACTGCAAAGTGAAAAGGTGAGTTTGTTCTAAATACGTTAGGATTTTTCTTATGTTTTTTATCAGCTGCAATGCGAAGAGCTTGAAGTACTTTTTTTGCGTTTCCCCGAAAAAGAAAGAGGGATTGCCAAACAACTCTTTTTTGACGTACGCAACTCTGTGTACCCTCACCCTGTGACCGTGTCCGCAGTGTGAGTGGTATCTCCCTCAGGACATCGCTGTTGCTTTCGTCCTCGTAGGTGGGAAAAGTAGGCTATAAAATCCGTACGACCAGGTGAACGGTAAGTGTATTAATAATTAAACACAGTTAATATTATTAAAATGCACAGTTTGGTATTTGTTATATTTACATAGGTGTACAATTGATTTAATATAATTTTGACAACAATGGGAATCAGACACCTACCTGGGGGTAGGCTGCAACTTTAGGTTCTCCTCATGCAATATGCAAAAAGTGAAATATTAATGGAAGTTAGTGATATCCTTGAGTTGTCATACATGAACTGTGCAAAATAATGTTTAGGCTATTTTTCAGATCTGATATACTGGATCAAACAATGATCAGTTAGCTTTTGTTGCATCTCACAGAACTGAACAATAGCCTATTAAGGGAACGTTTTTTCTTTAATTAAAAACAGCCCTCCTGGTCTGCATTAGACTGTATCTAATTACACTGTTTATGCAAAGCTTAGATAATGTGTAAACAATATTCAGTCTTCGGTACCATACAATATATGAGAAACTGCTGTGAACTGCTGTAGAAAGTAATGTAATTGTCCTTAAAAAATACGAAATTCTATCAATTATGAGCTTACTAAATGGAACAGGATCTGATAACTTATTTAGAACTGCAGGGGAAATTGTGTAGCCTACATTGTGCAATAAACAAATACTGCTCTCTGTTGGCGACTAATAGTAACGCCAGCATTTGTCCAATTGCATTATCCTATTGACACGCCAGTCATAAATAATTTGCAAAGATCCAGATGTCAGTAAAATACACAATTTGACAAAACGCAAGGTGTCTTTGTATCAGAATAATATATTGAAAACGAATGTGTTCCATCCGATCAGACGTCCTTGCGAGCTGAGAACCAAAGTTCTGCTGCGTGTTCTGCACTACTATTGGCGCCAGAGACCACCAGTCCTGTAGTCAGGATGGTGCTAGGTCACCACCTCCCCCTGCTGGTAATACAGCTTCTGCTCAGCTACTGCCACACTGCCACCGGATACACCAATCGATTCTTCTATCAAGACTCCCTCAACAGCAATGGCAAAGGAGAGAGTATGAGATCTCATTGATGTTTTCTGATTGTTGTTTTATGGATAACAGCAAAATATTTGGAAGCAATTGTCGTTTTCCACTGTAATGAATGATATACAATGCACCAGTAAAAACACAATGCCTAGGCTATCATGTTTCAGCTTTGCCACCCTAGTGTTTTGGTCACCTGAGATTCTCTGTACCCCCTACCTCCCCTCCAGTCCACTTTAACGGCGTGCAGCTCCGTGTGGATTCCTCACAGCTTTCTGTTTTTGGTGCGAGGGGCGCCAACGCCACCCTGCCATGCCACTACTGGTACGAGCCTGAGCTGAGCTCTGCCAGAAGGGTGCGGGTTAAGTGGTCCTGGTTGCCTGCCGCCGGGGGCCTCGAGACGGATGTGCTTGTGGCCATTGGACCCCGTCACCGTGGCTTTGGAGATTTCAGGTATGGTCAATAATACTAACTGGAATGATGTTTGCATTTTTTTTCAACAATTCAACTAGCGATCAGTTAACATTTTGGGGTTATACATTTTGGTGTGCCAGGGGCCGAGTTCAACTCATGCAGGACTTCCCAGGAGATGCTACACTGGTTGTGACTGAGCTACAGTTGAACGACACAGGTCGTTACCGTTGTGAGGTCATCGATGGGCTGGAGGACGAGAGTGTGATTGTCGACCTCGAGTTACAAGGTACAGTTCAATCTCTGAATTCCTCTGTCTTCTCACACCGCAATATCTTCAGCAAAGTTCTTTTCGGTAGGGTCTTTCATCACCTCATCTCATACGTTCCCCTCCAGGTGTGGTGTTCCCTTACCAGCCCCCTCACGGACGCTACCTCCTCAATTTCCAGGAAGCCCAGCAAACCTGTGCAGAGCAGGACTCTATCCTGGCCACCTTTGAGCAGCTCTTCCAGGCCTGGGAGGACGGCCTGAACTGGTGCAACGCCGGCTGGCTGGCAGACGGCACGGTGCAGTACCCCGTCACTCAGTCCCGGGAACCCTGCGGGGGGGCGGGACTCGCCCCGGGCGTCCGTAGCTACGGCATCCGTCATCGCCTCCTGCACCGCTTCAATGCCTTCTGCTTCTCCTCCTCTCTCCGTGGTGAGAGAGTCGTGTCTTTACATTTTACCGATGTCCTGCGACTTGTTTATTTTGCATTGCGAAAACATGTTCTATACACATTGAGATAGACGAAAGAAATGAAAATGGAGAAAAACACTGCTCCTCTTGTATAATTTCAGTATTCTCTATTTTTCTCCAGGGAAAGTGTATTACCTCCAGAACATGGACAAGCTCAACTTCACCGAGGCCCAGCAGGCATGTCAAGAGGATGGGTCTAAGATGGCCAAGGTGGGCCAAGTCTACGCTGCCTGGAGATACCAGAGTCTGGATCGTTGTGATGCCGGCTGGGTGGCTGACGGGAGCCTGCGCTACCCCATCTCCAGGCCCCGCACCAACTGTGGCCCCCCGGAACCAGGGGTGCGCAGCTTTGGGTTCCCACCCCTACAGGACAAACATGGGGTGTACTGTTACAGTGCTGTCATAGAAAAAACATAGGCCCTTCATGTCCAGCTATAGGTCACAATGCCTTTAAAAGGAAGAAGTTGACAAGCCTTGAAATGAGATGGGATACAACCACTGATTGTCCACATGATGATGCAAGTCTAAGCCAGTTCATACAATCCCCTGGTGGTGGGGTTGCACATATGATCACATGACAATGAAACGACACGGCTTGGTAATGTTTAATACAGGGTGAACCACTCACAGTTATAACAAAAGCATGGCCTGTGTTCTGCTGCAACAACTTGCATATTAAATGCATTTTAGTAATACCTCATACACTATATTTATCTACTATGTAAACTTGACAGCATATTGAAGCTGATGTATTGGAATAATTAAGTGGCTTCTCCACTCCTGTGAAATGAAAGTAATGTATTTCTACTGTATCGGTATATACCTCAGTTAGTTGTTCTTTGATTGTTGGTGGTTTATTTAAGCTGTTGACCACTTGGAATTAACTTATTTTTATAAAAATAAAAATATGCTCTGTAAAAATATGATTGTTTTAGTGTATTTTCCCTTTCTGTCTGTCTATTTCTCTCTCGCACGCAAACAAAGGTGTCACTAAGTCTATTGGAGCACACAGATGAGTGAGACTGATGGGGTCAGGAGTAGAGAGAGGTAATGAAAGTGGTGTGTGTGTGTGGGGGGGGGGCAGAAAGAGATGGTAAGATTGATAGGTGATGAGCAGAGAGAGATGGTGGGGGTGAGGGGTGATGAGCAGAGAGAGATGGTGGGGGTGAGGGGTGATGAGCAGAGAGAGATGGTGGGGGTGAGGGGTGATGAGCAGAGAGAGATGGTGGGGGTGAGGGGTGATGAGCAGAGAGAGATGGTGGGGGTGAGGGGTGAGGAGGAGAGAGAGATGGTGGGGGTGAGGGGTGATGAGCAGAGAGAGATGGTGGGGGTGAGGGGTGAGGAGGAGATTGTGTTCCGGAGGTCTAGGTCTGAGAGTGAACCTGACGTGGTAAATGGGAGGATGGTGGGTAGAAGTGTGAGAGGGTGGGACACAGAGGACATTAAAAAGGACTTCTTTCATTCCCAGGGTGGGACTGACAACACCAGCTACCCACCCTGTTGGGCAAACAGAAATGTACCCTGATGTTATTATTCCTATGACTCAAATCCTATTTACACCCATGTTGCTGCTTCAGAAACACTGACTCCACTGAGACTCAGGCAGAAGGTGAAAGGCACTTTTGTTTGTCTTTACCTGGAATGTTCGGGTGTCGACCCTTCTGGAATGAGACTGAGGTGACTGATTTTTGTTGTGTCTCAGGTCTGTTGGTTAAATATGACCGCTTGGTGGATGTTGCAATGTAGCTGTACTTGTATGTGTTGCAAATAGCAAATCAACCTAAAACCTCTTTAGAAGGTAGCATAAGATGTGACAACTTCAAACACATCTCAATTATATAATGGGTTGCAATATACACCTTATTTCAGAGAAACTAGATTCTGGTGTAGTCTAAATATTTTCTAAACTCAGAGCACATGTACACAGCACACTGCAGCCAGTAACAATTAGTATCTTTATTTGGAATTCCTTGATATGTTTTGGGAATACAGACATTTATGCACAAACTGTTCATTTTATGCACATCCGGATACATTCTACAGAGCTACTGATGGGAACACCATACCTTGAAATGAGGCTTTTTGCAGGAGTGCCTTAAACCAGAGATTAGATTTCAGTGCCATATCTGAACATTTCTGTTTGACCGTTTGCATCTTGACTATAGATTCGGAGTACACCACATATTGCTTTAGTAACAGAGTATCAGTGTATCTCTCCTGTTGTACCAGAGTCCAACAAGAGGCCTGGCAGTACTATGATCCATATTCTATTGCTGTTCTGAGGGGAGTGAAGTTTGAAGTAGATCTGTTTCTATTAAAGTCTCGTGGTGATTTCTTGAATAGAAGTTCTCTCATTCTAATATTCCTATACAGCAGGTGACACATAGTCTGCAGGAGGCACAGCCTCCAAAATACACACGAGGCAAAACAAGTGCATGGGTTTAGCAATGACAACTGGAGGACTAGAAGCAATTCGCACTGCGATGGTTACAAAGGTATCCTAGGCCTTTCCTCTGAGATAATATGAGACAACAATGAAATAGATTATAGTTACTTAATGAAAGCTTGTTGAGGCACACCTGTCCAACCGACATGCTATGCACTGCACAGCCAGGTAAAAGAAGCTGGCGACATTACAGAACACAAAAACGACACGCTGCAACGTTTTCGAGGTCAGTGCTAATTCAACTTCAGCCTCTTCAGAAAATGAATACAATACAGTTTCACACCTGACTGAAATTGAAATACACTGACTCGAGTCCTGTTCTAATAATCCTACTTCAGCTTTGATATCCAGGCTCTCTGATCTTTGCCTGAACTCTCTGGAGCAGGATCCTCCTGTGTGACATTGGCAGGCTCAGTACACTGCAGGATGAAGCCTACTCAGGGTGCAAGGCTTACTGTACTGCCTCTGCTAGGTGAATGAATAAATTAATGGACGTGTATTCACATTGCTTGCTCTGTTCTTCCAAACTGATTTTTATGTATGTGGTGAAGACACTATAGAAGGGTGCATGTTGATTTTCATTTTCTTTCTCTTTGATTAAATAAATTAAAATGTTTTTTTCTTTAGGGCAGTTTTCTCCAAAATGAAATTTTGCCAGGTGTTTTCATACATCCTAAAGCAGCTTGTCAGAAGTGGACTAAAGAGTGGGCTAAGTCACTAAATCCTAAATGAGTCAGACATTTGTATCTTCAAAGCCACTTTTCAAGATCTGAAAACATCCAACAAGCTTTGACTTTAGGATCCCTTGAACATTCACACACTTCTCAGAACAGGACTTCAGGTACCTTCCTGTACTTCCTGTCAGTTGGAGGAGCTGCTCTGTTATAGGCTTCACTGTCTCAGTTCTGCTGCACCAGACATGGCTGGAGAACATCCACCAGCCAATGCAGTGCTCCTCCCATAGTGACTACCAAGACAGCTTCTGTCACACTCTCAGACTGTCTGAACATGGATCTAACTCAGCCCATCCAGACCAAGTGCAATATGGACCACTGGTGTGACTTTTCCTTGGAAAGTTCTGGACTTGATGTGAGAGAGACAGATGCTGCTGATGCAGTCACCACAGTTTCATCCAGTCTGGTTGGGGACATGGTAATGACATTCACCTCATCAACAGCATAACAATCCAACCGAAACTTGTAATTATATTACTGATAAAAACCAAACAATAATAAAAATAATCAAATATAATTATAACATTTCATAATCTTTGGGAACAAAAACACTTGATTTATCTGTTTTAAAATGATCACATTTTCAAAAAAACACAAACATGGACTTCTCAAGCTTGCTTTGGTCTTTGCAGGAGGACACAGCGTACGTTAAACATGGCTTTTGTGTAGTGTACGTGTTCTTTTAAAATTGCTATCTAAAAACATGAACTCCTTGTCCCTCAGTCCATGCTTAATGAAGCTGCTTGCTGGCTGATTCTGATCGACTCCTGGTGGTTCTCCTCTGTATTCTGTTGCTGAATGCTACTGTTGTCGGGGGCACATACGAACACAATTTGAATCAACAAATTAATTAAATATGTATCTTTATGTCAATATACTGTATATATTAATGCAATTTTTCACTGGATGAAAATACAGTCCAATTGCTTTGGAGAAGACCATGGGGTACTCACAGTTGATACATTCCACCTGGGGTTTCTCCCACTGTCCGTCTGCCAAGCAGCGGACCACAGGCAGGTGACGCTGCATGAAGCCTGGGTTACACTGGTAGCGGATGATGGAGTTGACTGGGTACAGCTCCTTCCTGTTGCCAAACATCCTGGCATTCTCCACCACGGGCGGAGACCCACATGACACTGAGGGGGGAAGGAGACATCAGATGACATGGACTAAATCGTGGCTCGTCACTCTCATGGTTCCAAGATTACACAATGTATAGACAGTTGCCAGTAGTAAATCAGTCAACTATATTTGCAAAGAACTTACTTTTAAACAGTGTAAAAAAGTGCTTTACAACAATCAAATCAATATAAATCCTACTTTAGACAACATAACTCAGTAATTAATCAATGGCATAATCCCTTGCTGAGGCTACTGTTTCTCCAGGCTATATGCTTGAGCCTGACCACCCAGGCCTGTGTGTGCATACCTGGGCCAGCCTTGCAGGTGAAGGGCAAGTGGTAGTTGCAGGGGACATCATTCCACTGGCCGTTCTCATGCCATATCATCACAACACAGTCCTCTCCAGAGTTGAAGTAGTTGTCAGGCTGGTTCGGCCTCCAGTTCTCATATTGCTGCGAAGAGATCAAGACATCAGTGGTAGGAAGTCACAATATAATTAAAAAGTGGTATGTCATAGCACAGGTAACCTGTCTTCTATGTGTTTGACTCACCAGAGGGGTTCCATCTGTCCAGCGGAAATCATTCTCCATTGTCATGTCATTCAGGCCGATCCACTGGTAGTCCTGAGCATTAGCTGGATGCATGGGACAAAAAGAACGAGAATATGCTCTCTTACAACCACTTCTCTCTCTGTGTCTCCCTCTCTCACATACATGAATACAAAGCAACACTCACAGTTGACAAAGTGCTGTTCCTCAGGGGTGATGATGCTGACCAGGTGTGCATTGAGGTCCCTGCATCGCTGTTCTGCCTCTGGCCAGGTCTCCCTCTCAGAGAAGTGCAGGTAACAGTTCCCCTGAAACTTAGTCCATCCCTCCTCACAGTGCTGCTCATCTGGAGCAGCAACACAACAGGGGAGCAGTGAGACAGAGCGGACCACACCTGGAAGGATGTCAGCTTGAAACCCGACGAAAACACTTTTAGAATAGACTTAGAACACAATAGAACGCCTGATTAGAACACAAAAATCACATGATGCTGTCAACCTTAAGGGAATAAGGAACAGCTGCATCCACTTTCTGACTATAATTGGAATCATGGTGATTGAGCTTTTAAACAATGTTGACAAGAAGAAATGGCAGATTTAAATATTTCCAATATGAAGTCCCTCAAGACAACATCCTGTAGATGCATATTTGATATGAGCTCATCTTAGTAGGTGACTTTCAGGGGAACAAATGACCAGTTTACTTTTTGAATTTCCACTGTTTTGCTCTACTGAAATGTTCAAGGGATTCATTCATTCCACCACCACACCCTTATGACTTCACAATTTCAGTAAACGGCTACTTAAACTACACTGCACGAGGAGGAGCAATGAAAAAACACCTCTATACGTCACCACCAAACCATAGCTTCTCCAGTGGTGTATAGTATTTAGTGGTGACGCATGCTGTCGATGGTTCCCCTCCTCCCTGTGCCATCTCCCACCCATGTACAGTCTCACAGCTCATGATAGTAGGCACACAGGAAGTCCTGCCTCTGTATCAAATAGCCTACACTGCTGACCTCCTCCCCTCACAGACTGAGCAAGGTCGCCCTCAGACACTGATCTATGTCATTTAGGACTTTTCCCTCCAAATTCTATAAATGAGGATTCGGGGGAAGGTAATGATGTTCGATCTGATCCTGAAGACAATAGGACTGACTGAGTTCCTAGACACCCACACAACCAAACCAAACACCTTGACGCTTTCCCATGATGCAGGCTGCCAAAGGGGGGTTTTGCATCAATGTTGTTCCTGTTGTTTTTGAGAGTCTGCTGTTAGTGTTTATTAGCTGAAGCCGACCTCATACCGATCTCACAGCGGTCCCCTCCGTAGCTGGGCAGGCATAAGCATTTGTAAGAGTCCACAATTTCCACACAGGTTGCTCCATTGTCGCAAGGGTTGGAATGGCACACATCAACCTCTGTAAGAAAGGGGTGGGGGGTGAGACTGGTGTCTCGGGGACAGGCTGGGGGGTAGCAGGACAGTTTGAGGGGTGGCAGGTCTGGGGGTCAGGGGGTCTGGGGCCAGAGGGGGTGGGGGGTGGCAGACTGTACAACTCATGGAATCTGAAAACTCAGAGCTGCTGCAACATTGTGATCCAGACTTCAACCTTGACTGTGCTTTTAAGATGACTGAAGATGAGTGTTTGAGAGGTAACGCTTGGGATAAAGGATGCCAAAATGTGTCAAACATATTCATAAACCATACAGAGTATGGCATGGTCACATTTAAAGCAAGGCTAAGTCTGAATAAGCATTATGTTTGGGCAGCAGATCATGTTCAGATTCATGTAGAGGCAGAACAGAAGTACCAAAATGTACCCAGGAGTTAGCAGACATGCAGCAGAAGAAGGCTCTCTGGAACAATGTGGCGTAGCGGAGCAAAAACAACACAGGATGGACAGACAGTCACCATAAATGAGCGTGATAGACACAAAGGTCCTGAACCTCCAGGGAAAGGCCTCCACAAACACACACATGCCAACCAACGGTGACGCAGTCTGACGCACAAGTGAGGGCCCAAACCAGACGCAGGCAACATGAACCCAGGACAAAACAAGACACATTACGCAAAACATACACCATGAAGACAGAGGAGGGGAACAAAAATCATTGTTAGTACGAATGTCACTTGCAAATATATGAACTGCACAAAAGTCTAACTTTACACCTGACTGTAATGTGTATGGAAACCATGCAAAGGGTACTGTGATTAGAAAAACATTAAGAAATGTTACTGTGCTTGCAAAAGATGTATTATGTTTACAGTCAATTACGGAACATTCTGAGATCAGGAAAGGGGGAATAATGTTTCTCCATCAGGAGGACTTACCATACTGGCACCCCACTCCTCCCAGCCCAGGAGGACAGTGGCACAGACCCACCCCATCCTGTACTGAGCATGACCCAGCACCACACGGGTTGGGGTCACATGGGTTTGGATCAACTAAGGATGGTCAGACCAGGACATGAATCAATAATTACTCAGTTAGAATGATTGACTTTGTACCCTAATTTTTGTATTTCTATGAAGAAGTTTCACATGGAAACTGACGGAAAAGAGATCTCACCCAGGACTGACGCGGGTTCTTCCATCACAGCAGGAGTCGGCAAGGAGACAGCAGAGGCTGTCGTGGCAGCAGCAGCTAGACCTGCAGGAGCCAGGACAGGGCTGAAGGTCACATAGACCTGCCCATAGTTCTCCACCAGCTCAGCTCCAGCCAAGGCCTCTTCTGGTCCTACTGTGCCCCCAGTCAGTGCCTTGTCATCGGAAGTGGAGGACAGCGTCACCAGGGGGATGTCTCCAGAGTGAGCCCCAGAGTAGACTCCGCTGGCTGGGGTTGGGTAGGTCTCCCCGCTGCCTGAATGAAAGTTGTTGCTGGTGCTTCCCTCCCCACTGATTTCCACGGGCCCCTTCCCCAGCTCCATGGAGACCGATGTCCTGGTGGACACCTCAGTCAGGACATCACCGGTTGTGAAGATAATGATTTCTTCCTCTCCGCTGGCAGAGGAGCCAGATCCAAAGATCCCTGATGCGGCCCCGGAGGGGAGGCCTGAAGCTCCAGACCCAGACCCTCCACTCCCTCCTCCAGAACCATAATGTAAGAACCCAGATGCCTCCTGCTCTCCTGAGGATGACCCTGTGAGGTCGGTGAACCCTGACCCCAAGAAGGTCACCCCTGAGAAGAACCCTGAGCCACTCCCGGAGGATGAGCCACTGAGGTCAGCGCTCGCCATCCCGCCGGACCCCGAGATGTCCCCAGAGCTGTCCCCAGAGCCGCTGAACTCCAGGCCGCCCTTCCCTAGCTCCTTCTCCCTGCCAGTTTGTGAGGTGGACACCTCCAACAGTTGACCATCGATCAGCATGATCACAGTATCTCCACTGCCTGATTCATCCCCGGACAAGCCACTGGTTCCTGAGGGATAGACCCCAGATGGAAAACCACTGTATCCAGAAAACTCCGCAATGGCACTTGAGCCGGATCCAGAAGACATTCCGGAAAACTCCCCTGAGCTGCCTGAGATGAGGCCAGAGCCACTGCCGGATCCCCACAGGTAACCACTGCCACTGATCATCCCTGAGCCTATCCCAGAGGGGAAGGTCAGGATCCCAGTGCTTCCTTCCCCTGCCTCCTGAGGGCCAGCAGATCCAGAGCCCTCCCCAGACAGGACAGCACCGCCTCCTGAGAGAACCACGTCTATCACAGAACCGTCTCCGCTGAGCCCGGAACCAGACAGCTCTCCGCTGAGCCCGGAACCAGACAGCTCTCCGGTGAGCCCTGAACCAGACAGCTCTCCGCTGAGCCCGGAACCAGACAGCTCTCCGCTGAGCCCGGAACCAGACAGCTCTCCGCTGGTCAGGCCAGACGCTCCACTGGGAATGTCAGACCTCCCACTGCCAGAGGAGTCACCAGAACCGGACATGTCTCCAGACCCGGTCAGAACACCAGAATGGTCCCCTGATAAATCTCCAGAATGATCGCCTGAAGATCCACTGGCACCAGATGCCCCAGAACCAGAACCGAACTGCTCTACAGAGATGGGAGGAGCGATGGAGGGGAGGACTACAGAGAAACATAGAGAGAAACACAAAAAGGAAGACAAACATTAGAATAACTGCATGTTAGGGTATTATTGTGATCTAGTCATGAGAAAGAGAGCTAATCTTACATACCTGGTCTCAGTAAATCAGTTGTTGATGTACGGTTAATCAGAGCTTCTTCTATTTCTGTGATGTTCATTCCAGTTTCATTGGCCAGAAGTAAGATGTCCACTGTGGGAGGTGAAGTTAGACCAGATTAAAGATGACATCTTTGAATCAGATGAATCAGAGCATATCGAGTTTAATGTCAGTTTGCTGTTTACCTCTGAAACAGTAGGCATCATATCTGGCATCCAGAGCTGGGTAGGCAGTCTGGTTGGGATGGGCATAGACTGTGTGTACCCCAGCCCTCCCTGCACCACACTGGGCCCGGGGCTTATTGATGGAGTAGCGGACGCTATGGTCCAGGAGCCAGCCAGCACGGCACTTGTCGAAGCCCAGCCTCCAGGCAGCGTAGAGCTCTCCAGTGGAGGCCAGAGAGGCGTTCTGCTCCTGGCAGTGGGCCAGGGCCTCGTCGTAGGTAAAACCATCACCAGACCCTGCATGGAACACCTCACCTGTAGAGAGGAGGGAGGAAGAGAGAGAATGGTGAGAAAGTTGGGAAGGATAGGAAGGAAAGGGTGAGAATCGTGAACAAGAGGAAACTACCACCAACATCAGATCTTTACTTACCCTTGAGCTTATCGATGTAGCAGTACGCATCGTATCGCTCATCTGCGGGCCTCAGGCCATAAGACCTCACGCCCGGCAGGTGCTCCAGGTCTCCAGCACACTTCTCCCTCGGAGACACGATGGGATACCTCCAGGGAGAAGACACGAAAGGATTGGAACAATAGTTTGAATAGCGATCATTTATTATGATCTAACATTTATTTTTGGCAGGTTAGCTGAGTACATATTGTTTTTCTCAACAACACAGGCATGAAACGTCCCGTTCAGTTTCACTCCAGCATTACCTGACAGTCTGATCCAGCAGCCAACCAGCATCACACTGGTGGTACCCTGCCTGGTAGGCTGCCTGCAGCTGCTCTGGGGTTGCGATGGAGGCTCCGACACTCTGACACGCCCGCTGGGCCTCCACAAAGGTGAAGGAGTAGCGTTTGGAGGCAGCGCGGTAGAGGAACACCACACCTAGACCCAAAGACAAGAACTTCACTCTCATCGCCAAGTTTCATTGTTGGTGGAGTTGAATAAATAACGCTTGACTATCAGCCTTGACCTGTAGGGGGCAGCACATAGCACGGCCCATTCTCTCTGCAGATCTCTGCCCCGACGTCTGGCCTGGCAGTGGCTCTCTCCACCTCCTCAGAGATGACCTCTGTGACGCTGGGGGGCTCCGGCAGGGGCAGCTCAGTGGTGTAGGCGAAGTCGGGACTAGTGGGCCTCTGAGTGACCAGTTCTCCCAGTGCCTCGCTTTCAGTGGTGGTCTTCTTGAGGAACACCCCGGGGCTCTCGGTTACCGTGGTGACAGTCAGCATGCCACTTCCTGAGCTGTCCTCATCTGGGGATTCTGGGATAGACAGGAAGGGATGCAGGAGTAAATGTTGGGTTATATTTATGTATTAGCTGCACTGTACAAGCAAGAGGGAGCTCTAAGATCCAGGTACTGTGTGTCTCTCCTGTGTATATAAAGGTCCAGTTTACATAACACTTTATACATGACATTGTCTGCTGTATGTCTACAACATTATTGTGCTATATCGTAGTGGGCCGTTACAATTATTAACCGACGTACTGCCTATGGCATGTCATTTATCCATGAAAGGCGACTGTGTTTCCAGGATTTATGGACCATACCTGTGAAGCAGAAGGCATCATATCGAGACTCTGGCTTGGGGTATCCTGTCTGGTTGGAATGCAGGTACACGGTCCTCACGCCCAGCAGTCCGCCTCCGCACTGCGCCCGGGCGATGTTGATAGGGTAGCGGACGCTTCTGTCCCCCAGCCAGCCTGCGTTGCAGACATCCAAACCAGCCTGCCATGCCAGGTAGAGCTGGCCGGTCGTGGCCAACTGGGCATCCAGATTTGAACACTGCTCCTCAGCCTCAGCGTAGGTGAATTTAGCCACAGACCCAGAGTAGAACACCCTGCCTGGGTTAGAAGAGGGGGTTGGCTTATCCATACATTGTACCATAATTCAGCATTTCAAATGAATGAATGTCTAACTAACACATGCAGGTTGAAAGGGTGTACCTGTCATCTTCTCAGCGAAACAGTACACGTCATAGGTCTCGTTGACATCTCTTACTCCGTAGGTCCTCACCCCCGGTAACTCCTCTTTATCACCGTAGCAGTTCCGTCGAGGGTCATGGATGGGGTACCTATCATTCATAAAAATAGCTATTACTATCTACAATAAGCCACACATAAATGTGTTATAAAATGTCCTAGGGATAGATACCGTTTATGGAATTGAACTGTTGTTATCATCTCCTATGAAACAGAATCAATAAATATAAAAAATACTATGAAAAATGAGATCATAAATGGTCAGCCATTGGTTTAGGAGCATGAAGGCTTTCCTTGTGAGAGTGTCAAATACAGCAGGTGAGATCAGAGCAAAGCAGACTCTGCTAGGTTTGGCAAAGTATGCAGGGATGGAAACAGGACAAAGGACAGGCTGTGAACCTGAAGGAACTGACACACTCTGGGGCTCAGAGAGGCTGGCGTCTGTATTCAGACAGCACAAACAGTGACATTACACAAAATACTTCCATACATCATCCAACTACATCATGTTCTATTCATAACCTTGTCAGGAGGGAAAACATTAAGCCAAAAAATGTGAACTGTGATATTCATTCCCTTCAGGGCAGTTGGAGAGGAAGTCAGATTGACAGATGTTTTGATATCTATTGGTGCTGGTCTAACTTATCAGACTGACCTGACAGTCTGGTCAGAGAGCCAGCCTGCATCACACTGGTGAAAGCCATCATCGTAGGCAGCCTGCAGCTGTTCAGGGGAGGCAATGACAGCACTGTTCTGAATACATGCTGCCTTCGCCTTCTCAAAGGTCAGAGAGTAGCGGGTAGTGATAGCACGATAGTGGAACACAATGCCTGAGAAAAGGGGTGAGACATTTTTCAAATTGTGATATTTTATCTTCATATCTTCAGTCCTTCATTATTATTCTTATTATAATCATTGTTATCATTTATATCCACGTTATTTTAAGGAAATGAGAGTGTGTTTATGTGTAAAACTAGATAGGTGTTTATTTTCAGTATCACCCTACCTTGGACCTGAACTTGGACTGTGTCATGGCTGTCCTCGATGCCATGCTGGACCTCACAGCGGTAGGCGCCCGAATCATTGGAGTGCAGCTCTGTGATCTTAATGCTAGCGTCTGTGGGGGTCATTGGGTATCCCACCATGTGAACCCTGTCCAGGTACTTGTCCTCTACCTGTATTTTTCCTTCCATAGCGACCAGGATGACTGACACCTTGTCTTTGGTGACGTGGCTCCATTTTATGCGGTGGGAGAGGGGGGCTATGGTGGGGGCTCCCGGGTCATTGACCGTGTGGTCCTGGTGGAGGGGGGGGGATGGGGGGGGGTGTGTGTGAAGAACACGATCAGGCATCTTAATAATTAAATGACTGCATATAAAATAAATATTGCCAATGTCTAACTGAAGACTGTAGTATTGGTGTGAGGCTGTACCTGGAAGTAGCAGGGAAGCACCAAGGTGCTGCCCAGTAGAGGGCGCTGTGGGCGTTCCAGAGGGATGCTGACACTCAGAACATCCTCAGGGTCTGTCAACAGAGGCAGCCCCCCACACACATGAACACATGATAATAGTCTCATATATTGTGCTGTGTAATATTACATGGGGACACATAAACAGTAATACATGCAGCGTATATACAACAGGATCAAATAACATACTTATTTAGTGTCAAACACAGTCACACTTACCTAGGAATGAGTGCTCTTCATATGAAAATGATGGTAGGTCGAATGTTGCTGAGCCAACGTGCAGACACACAGATAATAGTAATATCCACTTGTTCATATTTCCCCTAAATTGTGTGATAAAATAATTACTTCTCAGATCAGCATCAGAAACCACTATTAAACAACTTTATGTAGAGGCCAAAATTGAGAAGCTTTCCACTTTTAAATCCTTAATGATGTCATCCAATCCATTTGCCTTAAAGTAGTTTCCTACACTTAAAGTACAGCTTTCCAATACCCCCCCATAATTCATAAATAACACCCAGACTAACACAGTAGATGATTATTCATTATGTTAATATAAGGAATGAACAGAACACTATTTTGAGTTATTAGATATAATATTGTATCGTTTTATAGTTCATTAGATAGCATGCATTATTTAAAGTTCATCATTTATAGGAATGAAAATAGAACAGATAAAATTGTATAGTTTTGCTGATGGAACAAAACCAGTAAATGACCAGTGCAAGTTGCCAAACACTAGTCCTTACGAATCCCAAATTATTCTCAGACTGGTGGTCACACCCACTTAACGGAACAGAGCACAACATGTTTTCCAGTCTAATCTTAACATACATTGTACAGAACGTACTAAATTGAACTAGGGTTATTATGCTAACAGAAAAATTAACAGAGAATATGGCTAAAATAAGAAAACTGATATTTTAACATGCCTAGTTTCAAGACAGTAAACTTTAGATTGATGAGTAAGTCTTCTCTGACAGGAGAGCAGAGAGCAGAATTTTCCTCAAACAGCTCCTATGCTGTCCTGTAATAACCTCTGAGGTGAGCCAAGGGCCTGGCTGTGTATGGGGATGCCACTCTGGCAGTGGACATGCATTCAACAGCTCCCTGCAACTGAACAGCCACATGGTAATACACATGTGGAGAAGTTCTACAACACTATGATGACACAGTAGACCTTTTGGCCCCCAAAGTGGATGATGGGTGGGGTAGTGGGTAACGACAACTTTTGATTTCATCTCTTATGGCGGGTCCCTTAAAAACAAAAAAAACTGGTTTAACCTCTTTTCAGGCAGACATTGATTTCTTTCAATGTCTTGTTTCATTAAGTGACAGTTCCTTTAGCAGCCCGGCTATGTTAGAGCAGTGCTAGTGGCTACTTGAGCACAGTGTATCCATTCAGTCAGTGTGGTGTGGTGGATTCCCATTGAGGTTCAGGCCCATAAGACCAGCTCTGTTCTCCAGAAGTTGGTATTACAGGAGCTCTGACGACATTAAGGCCAATGTAAACACCAGTGTATTCCAGAGGAGGCACTTTCCATCCAACATTAGACCAAAGGCAGCTGAACACTATTCACATTCAGATACAGAAGTTAGTGCCCAAGACATGGGAGCAGCTAAGGTCTACTGTACCTGAGATCCTACTGGCTAGGACTGATACACAGACAAGATTTCTTATTCAACAACACTTCTGTGAAAGTAACATTTTACTCATCCTATAATACAAATATTGAGTCTATTAATTATTTTTAATATGCTAATACCCTATTGTATTAAAAGTATTAAATCCTGAATTAAATCCAGTATTATTCAGTTGCTCTGTATGGATGTAGTCCAGGTTATATAGCCCCTGTCATAAAAAAAAGCTACTTATACTAAGATACTTATGCAGGCTACTCTGTAGAAGTGGCATCATTTGAACAGAAATTGTATGCATTTATAATGCAAGAGCTAGATGTTACAACTGGATTAGATTACTGAAAAGAGTCACACAGCAGGACAAATAAGGAAAAAGATGCAGGAGTCTCTGTCACTCAGGCAACAATAGAAATGTAGCTTCCCATATGCAGACAAATTAGTTGGGTCAGATACTTAAACAGTTTGATTAAGCCGTACGACAAATACAACAAATTAATTAGGAGTTGCTAGAGTGTAAAACGTGAGAATGTGTGTAAATGTGTAGACTATTGGTTAAGATCCTACCTGAAAATGTAACAGTCCCGTGATACGTCCGCTCACAGAAGACCTACACCTGCCGAAAAGGAAAATTAAATCGCTTCGGATAAATGATATGGTTCGTGCTTAAAGATTCTTATAGGGGTTTCTTTTGCGAATGTTAATCGACGAGTCAGTAGTTTTATATCCCGGTCAACAGGTGACAGCTGTCAGGTAGAGCGTTGCTCCACTCGCGCGTGGTGAGCAAAAAAGAGTCAATTGACGAAGGGGGAGCAAGTTTAACTGTCGGGGTCGCAGGGGGAGAGGAGAGCTCAGATGTAAGGGGAGGGATGATGGAGCAGAAGTGTGTATAACGTACCTTTTACACTATGTACCAACCTTTTGGGAGTGAAATTAGTAATGGTTCACTTTCACTGTAGGTAATTATTATAGCCCTGTTTGTGATTTTTTCTACGACTTGTAGTACAGCACCGTTGGAGCCAAGGCCATAAAGGAAGACTTGTATGGAACCCTCAACAGATGGAGCTGACATGACAAATTATATTGACAGCCCAAGTGGCAACCAATCCTTAACATATGGACAAAAATGTTTTCCTTTGGGCATAAGTGCTTTACTTAAAAATGTGTAAATAAGATAGTTAAATTTTGTATTACTTAAGAAACACACAGGCCATGGGTGTGACGGGAACATATATAATAAATGTTGCCCCAACAATTCATAACCAAATTGTTTTGTAGCATTCTTACATAATTACAGTGTGTGTCCCATTGTGTATTATAATTTAAATGGAGGCACTTCTCTCTCTGGAACTTCTCTAGGATTATTTTTAACAAAGCACCAATTTCCTTTTTCACACTTCTCATTACATCATTTTCAGGCATCCAAGTGATGATAAGAGGGTGTGAAAATATTGTTTTACCCCCCCCCCACCCCAAACCCCCCTGCCTCTGTTTCCATCAAAGTAAGGAGAAAAACTCCAACCGAACCAGGAGGTTGGTAGACAGACCCCTTCTGTTAGAGAGCAGACCTTCTCTTACAGCACCATTGAGTGCTCAGGGGACAGGAAATAGCAACATGTGCAATTACAAAAAATTACACACATAAAAAAAGAGAGGTGTAACCAAAGAGGTCCACTGGTCTGGTAATAGACCTTCAGTTGGAGTTTAAGTAGGAGGTTTTTCTAACCCTTCAAGTTTAAGAATTCTCTTGGGTGTATGAGAATAATTTGGTTACCAACACATGTCCTGCATGCAAAGTTTACTGCAGCATCCACTACCCACACAAATTAGACAGACCAGTACCCCATTTTGAGTGCATTAAGTAATCATGGCCATGATTCAGTTCAGCAACAGAAGTCGAGGACCATCTGCAACTGTATCTGTATGTTTTTTCTATCCCAGAATGAAAGCAGCACTGAAAAGAAGGCAAAAGGATGTTGGAATGGAGGGAATGTTGAATGTGATAGGTTTGGGGAGAGGTGTTTTCGCTCAGGCTGTCTCACTGGATTTCAAACTGAATGGTGCAAAGTATCTGAGACTTCGACAGAGAGACTACAAAGGAGTGGTTCTTAATGCACACAGTGTGTCTGTGTATCTTAATTACCGATCCAAAGGATAGATTTAGTCACCAACATGTATCTCATTGTATACATACACAAAACTGACTCATAGAATGTATACCATTCTATGAGTCACTTTTTTGGGAGTTGGGCTTACATGGAACTGAAATGGAAAATCAGTAGTTATGTGGGGACATTCTAATGAATGATTTTACTGAAGGAAAGAACATGCTGAAGGACACCTCTTGAACACCCATTAGGCTAGTTACATCTTAGATATTGGTCATGCTCATGACCCATCGAGATAACTGAATGTAAAAAAAGTTTTTTTCATGTAAAATGTTGGATGTGTTAAAGTTTTTTTTTGCGTTACTCCAATGAGTCATCATTTTCTACAGTTTCTGTCACTATAAGAAAACAAGCTAAACAGCAGATAATGCTGATAGTGCTGACACAGACTGATTGATGTACATGACACCGTTTCAGATGAAGCCTCAGGGGACAGGTAGACATTTACCTTCATTCAGAGACCCTCTTTTCAGCACAAAGCCCACATTATTCAGAGGTACAGGTAGGTAGCCATGCTGAGCAGTCTTAGTTTGACTGGGTTTAACTGTCAGACATAGAGAAACATGGGGCTACATTGTTTTATTGACCAGTTTTCTCTTAACTCTCAAACTCTCTTTCTTTGCAAATGTCTTTGTTTTCTCTCTTTGTCCACCTCCCTGACTCTCTCCTCAACATCTATAACTTTGCTTTGCTTTTCTAGAAGACAATATTTGAAGGGAAACTTACCTATCTAAAATATAACTTTATATTATATTTACGTATGTGTCGAGCAAGTCTGCTTATGTGATCCTTTTTTTACTATTCCACAACTTATGGACAGGTATCTCATTCCAGTTCAGAATCAGAATCAAAATCTGAAATCAAGTTTAATCGCCAAGTAGTTTACACAACAAGGAATTGTATGTAACAAATTTACACTAAAATACTGTGTAATGTAACACATTTACAGTTACTGTGCATGTAAAAAAAAAAAATGTACGTGTATGTATATTTTATGTATATAATACATTCAATTGTATTGATACACACAATGATGCTGTCATGAGTCGTTTTGGTGAGTTGTGGCTTATCTTAGTTAAAGTCCTCACACTGGGCTGTCCAGTGGGAACTCAAGGCAAATATAATCCGTTTTTGGTTCAGCGGTGTGGAAAAGGCAGAGAGAGGAACTCAAGCTCTATTGGAAACTTGTTAGGAGTGCTTTTGTTGAGAGCCTGGCATGAGTGTGTTTGTTTTATTTCCTTTTGGAGCTGAATAGTGAACACTTTGTGAGCAGGTCTCCAAATGTACTGAAGCAGTGCTGAAAACCACTAGCATTAACTTCCTCTCAATCAAAACACATTTTTGTGCTGGTTCTTTCTCAGATACAGTAGTTTTTTTTATAGGATCCTGTTACTTTGTTTATTTTGTATGAGTTGAATTGTGCCTATCAGTGTACTGTTACAGAGCAATTTCCTGTTGGGGATCAATAAAGTATTACTCTCTGAGCAGAACCTGCCAGTCTCTTAGCAGAAGGTTGACTTTTTTAATGGGCTTGACCTCAATGAGATGAGTTCTCATCCTATAGTGGAAACAAGTCTTCAACTTGAAACACTGATACATTAAAAGATTTTTGCATTGAAAGCCCAGACATTAAACCTGCTCTGACACTGTATCATGTTTACATTGGAAAGCATAACTGCATATGTCCAAGGGAAGGAGGCAAGACTCTGCCTAAATGGCAGCATGATAAAGAGGAAAAGCAAATAACTGCATAAAGTGTTACTTCGAGAGAGTTAATTTTGGTCATTGGTTGTTGAAACATGCTGTTGGTTGGTTTCCAGGAATACTATGTAAACCGTACATAAAAATCTTTGTATTTGATTGGTCAATGAGTATACGATAATATTTAGTTCAGAATAGCGTAATATTAGAGCATCTATGATGTCATGACATGAAACAAATTTGTGTAAAGAGGTATGTGTGTCTATGTGTTTGTGCATGTGTCAATGTGAGCCTATCAGTGTGTGAAAGTGAATGTGCAAGCTGTTTTCTGATAGAACACTGTTACCTTATGCGAGAGCACAGACCAGACTTTCTTCTCTCTGAGTGGAGCTGAAAAACACAGCTGATAAAGGCCTGTGTCCCTCACCAACCAGAACACCACTAGCCCGCCCACCAACGCACTTTTACAAGCCCCTAGAATCGTTTAACCACTGCATTGCTCACATACCTGCCTCGGTGCTGCTGCACAGCCCACGTGCACTCATCCTCTCAAAGAAGCCTTGTAAGTTTGTTTTTATTATGTCCAACATCAAAACACATAAATCAAGATGAAAAGGTCCATGCTCACAGGCAGGATTCCTTTACGCCTCCCTGTAAAATAGATAACCTCCCGTGAAGACTAAAAGGTTTAATTAATGACTTGACTGTTTATTATGATTTCCTCACTTACAACAATTTACATCAACCCACCGACTGCACAAGATTTTGGAGACCACAGAGGTCTCTTTGTGTTTGAGGTGTTACATGCTTCCATGGAGTTGATTGACCATGATGGATGGGCTTTGATCACATCATAAGGGCCTGTGTTCGAGACATCAGGGCCCCACACATCCCCTGTACAGGAACCCACTGGTCTCGATGACATGCGGAAGCTTTCCTCTGGGGTCTAGGGGTCGAGGGATCAGAGCGCAGGCAGGTCTGCTACCTCTTGCTGTGCAGTCAAAGAAGATTAGCATGGATCCACATATAAACATATCAACTGGACAGCTTGGTATATCCTGGGAGTAAACTCATACTTGTTCAACACTTCTTCATCCACCACAGTGGTACTTAAAGCTGATTCTGTTCACAGTGAGGCATAATCCTTGGTTCAATGTACAACTGACACAGACTTTAGATAGATACTTTTTCAGATATACTGTACTTCATGACATGAATTCTACCGGAAATGCTTCATAGCCACAGTAAACCAATCAGTATCTAGTCATTGAAACGACCAACCACAGCCAGAGATGGGTACTGAATCTATAATGAGGTTCCTTGTCCTGGCCTGACCCACTACTCTAAGTCAAAGAGAGTGTAGCACTCCTGGCTATAGCAAATTAGAACCACATGTGAGTGGCAAAGCTGAAAAGTAGGATACAGAAGGTCTTTGTGAATTGCGGTTGGTGGTAGAGTGCTGGGAGTGGGAAGGTGAGGTCTACCTGGACTTGGCACTTATACTAGTCAGTAAACCCACTGTCTCCTCTCTCCATCACGCAACATCTAACACTAGTCATTCATTATGAACTCAGGTCAAATTGATCATGTTACGGTCTGCAAAGTTGTCTTTTTTTGGAAACATGTTTCGCATTTGCAAGCTCAAGACATCAGGGATTTAAGTCCCAAAAAGAGTGAGTTGATATGTTCATTGCTGATGTTTGAACAAGTGGGCGTGTACACTCTCTCTCTCCTTCTCTCCCTCTCTTTCTCTTTCTTTGAATCTTTGACTTGGTCAAAGAAGTACCTTGTGAGGGCGAGTTGTTGACCTGTTAAAATGCCCTTTTCATAAGCAGAATAGAGGTCCAGTGTGACCCCATCTAGCCCGCAGTAGCAACACTGTGCAGGGCAGCAGACGGGCATGCTGCCAGGGGAATACACCCCGGGTCAGAGACATGGTCCACTCTCTGACATCAGCTGATAAGCCTTGGCCCAAGCATGGCACGCCACAGTGGCTACAACATCTCGACACTGCTAAACAGGTCACACAGATCTGACACACTATACTTTATGAAATCAAAATGCATGGAGTGTGTGATATGCTTCATAATACTTGTGTTCGTGTTCAGCATCTTCTCACTTGTGAAATATCAAATTAAGATTCAAATTAACTTAACTTAATAAAGAAATTAAGTTTAATTGCAATATTGTGGGCTGGAGTAATTCTAAAACGACGAAAGCCTGAATAAAACTAAACATGTCCACGTTTTAGGGGGATAGAGTTGGCCTAACTTTTACTTCAGGCGTTCATAAAAAGAATTATCTGATTTTGTAATGTCCTCTAGAGGTCATACTAACTCTATTTCATGAAGACGGCTTTCTTAAAAAACAAATAGTGTGTGTGTTTGAGGGGTATGGGGTGGGCGCTAAACTATGCCTTTGGTTCACAAGCCGATCTTTTTCGCGACCAAGCCTTCGCACCACCACATCATCTCCACCATAAGTCTTCTTCACCACATCAGGAAAAACCTACAGCCCCAATGCATTCTCTGGTGATGTTCTAATGAAATTCTGCCACCGGATTGGTTAGAATACACGTTGATCTATTTGATAGGATACAGTTGTTTTATGTTTAGTGTATGATGTGTTGCACAATCAGCTGATCGCGCCGAATCGTGGGTGGGAAAGTTTTACTCTCATTCCGTATTTTGTTGTAAAATATATTTTTTTTCAGAAATGCTACAAAGCCATCCACATTGCACTTGATTGCGTGGTCCTAAAACATTTGGCAATGAGACTGACTAATGGAAATACAATGCTATAGTGTTCTGACCAAGGATGTTATAATACCATCCCGTGAGCCCGTCCACGATCTCGGCCCGTGGATTAATAGTTTTAAAGTTTTTCATTTGATCCCTGTCGAACAATCACTGTGCAAACCAGGCCCCGGCTACAGCTGCTGATGTAACATAGACGTTTGCCTTAATAATTCGCAGCAGGGTGCGCCGCGGTGCGGACTATATTGTCCAAACGAGGATCGCTGTTTCTTCCGTTAGAGGAAAAATAGCCAAGGTTGGTTTCACTAGCTGTCAACACAGAGAAGGAATCGTAAGTAACCGGACTGTTGTAAAATCAATGACAGTTGTGGGTGGCATCATTTGCATTAGTACCAAACATTAGCACATTTCGAATATGTTTATAGAATTAGTCAACCTCTTGACATTAATTAAAATTTAATCGTGCCTTTTATCCGAAGACAAGACTGACACAGACAGACTATAGTGTTTACTGTACATTGTTGATTACGGCTAGCTATAGCTCGCTAGCTACTTAGTACAAACCCATTGCGTGGATAACTCGCCAACTGTAGCTATAACGTTTCCTAGCTGAGCCACAACATCTGCACGTACTGTAAGTGCTTTCCTTTCTTTACCCACAGCTATATATAGCTACTGCTGTTGAATGTATTCATTGTCAGATAGCCTAGCACTGCGAGCTTGCTATTCTAGTTAGCTCTAGCTAAGAGCTACTAGCCTGGCTAATAATACTAATAATCTTACTTTCACATACTGTAGGCTACCCTGATTTTCAGTTATTGTGTGACATGTTCAAATGAATGTATTTAACTATGTTTGCGTAGTGCGATTATCCATTTTATTGCCGTTTTGTTGTATCTACCTTACTTCAGATACCGTGCCAGGTATCGTACTGTTATTGTGCCTATGTGTGTTTAGACAGGAAACTACTACGTTCTTTGATTGTTTTCCTTTTAAGGTTAGCGCACAATGAGATTTAAAATATTACTTTTAATATGACCGAGCAATATTTACGTTTCCAGAATGTCCACCTGTTCAACCTAAGGAGTAGCTGTCATCAATACAGTGATGTCTTGTTTGTAGTGTGCAGGTTAAGTATGTGCAGGTGTTGCATCTTTCCTTGTAAATGCAGTGACACAATTGAAACCTTCAGTTCCAGCATGCTGTCACTCTGTCATTGGTTGACATCTACAGTGTAGTAGCCGGCCTAGCAAAAACTAAGAAATATACCAGTTAATGATATTTTAAATCAGTGCAATTTTCATAACTTTTTGTTGTTTAACAACTTGCTTTGCCAGGCACTAACAGGCACGTCCCTACCGTGCCCCAGCTCCCCTGAGGGAGAGCAGGTGTAATAAAGAGGTTTAAGCTCCAGTTCCAAAGCCCCACATAATCCATTTAAGCATGGAACTTGTTTACTTTAAGTAAACTGTGCCAAGATGAAGGAAACTCATTATGTTGACCTAACTTCAGTTGAATACATAAACCAATTACAGTAGATGCTATGTGAACTGTGATTGATTGAGGCAGGTGTATGTCCCAAGTGTGTAAATGTCTGTGTGTTTGTTATCATGCTTATTTCTAGATGGAATGGATTATGGTTATCGCACTAAGCAGGATAGACTTAACATACTTTGTTTAGCAAAGTTAACTTCATGACAATGCATTGTTGTCTTCTAAAAACATTCATGTAATATTTATTGTAGAGTGTTAGCCATCTAGCTAGATTAAATCAGTCAGTAGTTTTGTTTGCTGTTTGGCATGTGGTTGGATTTGTAGGCCAACTAGTAAGCCTATATATCTGGAATTGTATTGGAAAGTGGTGTGCTGTAACCAGTTTGGCTGAGGCCTGACTGTGTTTGTTCACCAGCCTGAGGGTACCCTCTTTTTTTCCCCTCTCAACAAAGCTTCATGACATTGCTAGTCAGGGTAATGACTGGTTACAATGAACAGCATGCTTAGTGCAAGATGTAGGCCACTGCCTGTCTGCACGGGCCACTCTGGGATGGTGTAAATCTCACTAGAGATTTGGATGGTCTGATGTTTTGCAACTCCAGTACCATTTTGCTGAGGTTGGGGCAAACAGTGTAACATTAGAGTAGGTGTGGGGGTCATTAAGACTTCCACGCGTCACTTCATCTGGTGCTAAAGATGAGCCATGGTATGAGAGAGCCTGTGACCAGTTTGACAGTGCACTTCTCAGTTTTGAATTACACCTCTAATTAGACTTAATGGAACTGAATACAGCTAGCCCTGTCAAAACATTGATGTAATGAACACCAAAGTACTCTAACCTCTGTGGGTTTGTATCCCTGTCTAGGACACACAGTAGAGGAGGGGACTGCAGCTCGACAGTCGGATCTGAATCTTCTGGTGCTGGAATCCACACGAAGAACATGAGCTAGTAATATGAAACTGCTGAATGAAGAATGAGGCTGGAGAAACACTACTCCAGAGACCCAACTTGCGCTGTTAGAACATTCTCAAACCTTCCCTCAACCTCTAACATCTGACCCCTGACCTCCTAACCAGTCCCTCACCCCCAGTCATTCCACCTTCTAGCCAACCCCCACCAGCCCTATCACCTCCACTACCCAGGATCCTCCAGCCCAGCCCAGGCCCAGTGGAGAATCCCGTCCCCTGGCCCTGTGCCCCCACAGCGGTGGCCTGTCCCAGCGGTGTGTTGGTGTGCGATGGCACGGCGGGACGCTGAGGGCTGCCGCGGGGGACTGTGATGTCAGCGCCCAACAGCCCTGGCGAGAGCCAACGCGCCGCTCCCAGATTCTTCGTGGGCTGCGAGGACGATGAGAGCGAGGGCCTGGAGGACCCCGGCTGCAGCATGAGGACAGACATGGAGCTTTATGAGGACGACGAGGAGGCAGACACGGTACCACACACACACACACACACACACACACACACACACACACACACACACACACACACACACACACACACACACACACACACACACACACACACACCACACTCACCTCCCCATACAACACTAAGTCATCACACTGTTCAAGCAATATGGGGTTCTTTTCTCTCTCCACTTAGCCACTAATTTCTGTCATCCCTCTGTTTTTCCTTCCCTGTGACCTCCCTCCCTCCCTCCCTCCCACCAGCCCCCAGAGCGACAGATTGTGGTGGGGATCTGCTGCATGATGAAGAAGTCCAAGTCGAAGCCTATGACCCAGATCCTGGAGAGGCTGTGCAAGTTTGAGTACCTCACTGTGGTCATCTTCCCTGAGGATGCCATCCTCAATGAGCCTGTGGAGAAATGGCCCCTGTGTGACTGCCTTATCTCCTTCCACTCCAAAGGTGAACTTAAAACACACACATAATAACACTCAAGCGCACACACACACACATATTCTACGAAAACAAAGCTGCTTATTTACTCGCTTCTTGTCTTTCTTCAGGCCTGTAAGGCTCAAGCTTTTTCCTTGTACCACACTGTGTCAGCAGTACTAGCGTTCTACTCAGCATGACTCATCCTTTCTGACACAACAGCTTGTTCTCACCAGCTTTTGCTGACTGGTACTGTATTTATGATGATCATGATTTCTATTTCATCTATTTAAACGTGTATTGTTTTTACAAGGCTTCCCTTTGGACAAGGCAGTGAGCTATGCCAAGCTCAGAAACCCTCTGCTGATCAATGACCTGAACATGCAGTACTTTATACAGGACAGGTACGGCCATTATTGTCATCATTGGTTATGGGTAATGCGATTCCTGTACACGTGGTTATGTGTGTGTGGCTGTGCTGGTGTGGACGTTTCTCACTGTTTCTCCTGCTCTTCAGGAGGGAGGTGTACCGTATCCTACAGGAGGAAGGGATTGATCTGCCCCGCTATGCTGTGTTAAACCGTGACCCAGATAGACCTGACGGTTAGTGTACCAGCCCATTAGGCAACGTCAATATGGGTTTTTCAGTGTGGGTCGTCCATTCGTTTGGTGACTTTTTCCCTCAGCTTTTGACTCAGTCAGTTTCAGTCTTATTACTTGGTTTGGGGGCTCGAAGGCAAAGTGGTGGAAATAAGTAAGCGCACAGATAATTATTTTTAGTTTCCGTTTCATCTGAGGGAACAAGTGCAGAGAGACTCAAGCGCTCAACTTTTGTCCGCACGACATCCTAAAGGCTGTTACCTAGTCAACTGAAGCCCCGGTTTATTTTGGTCTGGTGTAAATATAGCAGCTGATGTGGAGCGGTTGGGAAAGTGTTGCTTCTGAGGATGCAGTGATGTCACTCCCCACTGTGACGTGATGTGTCTGGAACTCACTTCCTCACCCCCCTGAGAACGGGGGTTTAGTGTTTCCTTGCCTCATTCTAGGCTGACAGTTTAACCACACCTTTCAAAATCGAGATAATTTGCGGTGGGGAAGTTCTTAAGTACTCAAACAGTTAAATAGCTAAGTTATAACATCTATGATGTAACATGTATGTATTACAAATGAAGTTGTAATAATTATGAAATTATTATTTAAAAATAACATCTTTAGGTATTGTTTTACTATATAGTTACTGACCTATTAGACAAGCAGCTTTTAAATGAGTCCAGCAGGGTGGGACTAAGGCTTCCCTGACGAGTAGAATTCAATCCAGTATGTGTCTTGATTGTGTGATTTGGCTGTTGTCCTTCTGTCAGAGTGTAATCTGGTTGAAGCAGAGGACCAAGTGGAGGTGAATGGAGAGGTGTTTCCCAAGCCGTTTGTAGAGAAGCCGGTGTGTGCTGAAGACCACAACGTCTACATCTACTACCCCACCTCAGCTGGAGGCGGCAGCCAGCGTCTCTTCAGGAAGGTCTGTCTCTGCTGTCACATGCCCTGTTCCCCTGCAGGGCTGTATCCGTCCCTGTCCCCCTGCAGGGCTGTATCCGTCCCTGTTCCCCTGCAGGGCTGTATCCGTCTCTGTTCCCCTGCAGGGTTGTATCTGTCCCTGTTCCCCTAATGATGGGTTTTATCAAAGCCTTAGCAGTCCAAAAATAGACCAGTCCGAGTATGAAGTCCCAACACCTCTGTCTCCTCTAATAAACCTGGAAGGCACATGTTCGCAGCAGTCAGCGACAGAGAGATAGAAACATCATAAATCTTAATGTTCTTAAAAAGACAGACATAACTTTTTCGCCCAGCTCTGATTGACGGTATTGCTTCCACAGAGGGTAAGGATTACAACTGTCAATGTCTGGTTAAAAGACATTTGACATCAGTGTTATTAAATGTCTAGTTTTAAGCTCTGGTCTGTCACTCCCTAGCGGAAGAGAATTCTCTCACAGGTCGTACTGTATCGAGTCTTTGACAGGCCTGTGTGCTCTGTGGAGGGAACAGGAGATCCTGTCTGAAGTGACTGGTGATGTTCCTCTGGTCTAGATCGGGAGCCGCAGCAGTGTGTACTCCCCCGAGAGCAACGTGAGGAAGACGGGATCCTACATCTACGAGGAGTTCATGCCGACGGATGGAACCGATGTCAAGGTACAGCAGAGGTCAACTCATGGAGGAGAGGTCAACTCATCCATGAAGTGACGAGAGACATTGGACTTCATGATACTGCATGTGTTCATCAATCGTTGTTTGTGTGTGTGTCCAGGTGTACACGGTAGGGCCTGACTATGCCCATGCGGAGGCGCGCAAGTCCCCAGCCCTGGACGGGAAGGTGGAGAGAGACAGCGAGGGGAAGGAGATCCGCTACCCGGTCATGCTCACAGCCATGGAGAAGCTGGTGGCCCGCAAGGTCTGCCTGGCCTTCAAGGTAGGCCGGAGGCCCAGAACAACCATGGGCCCACATTACTGGGGAATGTACTGCTTCGGTTGTCTAACTGTGTGAAGGGTGAAATGATTGGGGTTGATGATTTTGACAATGAACCAGTGTTTTCTGTTGGCTCCAGCAAACCGTGTGTGGGTTTGACCTTCTTCGGGCCAACGGACACTCCTACGTGTGTGACGTCAATGGCTTCAGCTTTGTAAAGAACTCCATGAAATACTACGACGACTGTGCCAAGATCCTGGGGTAGGCAGACTCTATTTCTGGCCTGTCGAATGTGTTGAATAGCCTGTGTCGAGTTTGGTCGGCCCTGCCCAGACCAGACACTTGGCATCGAGGGACCATGTCTTAACTGTGCGTGCGTGTGTGTGTGTGTGTGTAGGAACATTGTCATGCGGGAGCTGGCTCCCCAGTTCCACATCCCCTGGTCCATCCCCACCGAGGCTGAGGACATCCCCATCGTCCCCACCACCTCGGGCACCATGTGAGTCTCCGTCCTGAGGGCACCTACACACACAGGAGCTCCCACTGCCAACGCTGAAGCAGCTGGGGGGTGCACAGGTGGCATGGAAATGCACTGTTCCCTTCTCCCGAAATACTAACCCTCTGTCACCCTTGCACCCCCTACACACACACACACACACACACACACACCTCAGGATGGAGCTGCGCTGTGTCATCGCCATCATTCGTCACGGAGACAGAACCCCTAAACAGAAGATGAAGATGGAAGTTCGGAACCCCATGTGAGTGTTCTGGATGACTGGGTTCTATATGGTGGAAACCAGTTGAGACACATTTAAACCAGTACGTTTCACCACTGAGGGCAACTGGAGCACGGAACACAAGAATCTCTTTGTCTCTCTCACCTTCCAATGTAGGTTTTTTGAGCTGTTCGAAAAGTATGGAGGGTACAAGACAGGGAAGCTGAAATTGAAGAAGCCCAAACAACTCCAGGTAACCATGAAGAAGACCCAATATTACGTTCTAAACATTCTACCATATTAGGTGGAATTATTCGGGTTACTGTCAGGTCTAATATCAAAGTGTGTAGGATTACTTTGCTTCAAGGTTAATAGCTGTGTGTGTGAGTCATGTTCGTCTTGTCTTGGCTTGTCATCGTGTCTCTGTCCTCCAGGAAGTGCTTGACATCTCCAGGCAGCTGCTGGCAGAACTGGGGCAGCGCAACGACTGTGAGATTGAGGAGAAAAAGTCCAAATTGGAGCAGCTGAAGACAGTTCTGGAGATGTGAGTGATGTTGTTAAAAGTGATGTGGTTAGAAGTGGGTTACAGTATTTGGCACAGATTCCCACCTGGGGCCTTTGCATGCTTTCTGGGCCATTCCAGTACAATGCATCAATAGGAGGAAAGAGAGAGTGAAATGCTCAGAACTACAGAACTGGACAGTGATGTATGTGTTACCTCCTATGAGACTGGTGTCAGTGATGACAGATGGAATTGGAAGCTTCTGCACACAGATACACACACACACACATTCTCTCACACACACACACACACACACACCTCACACTCTCTCAACAGCACATACCTTTCTCAGAGACCAAATATGACATGTGTAACATGATAATGACAAGTCACGCACATAGCGACATGACAAATGGGGATCGACGTTTAAAAAGGAGCGGGAGGTACTCGATGCTGTTGTGTTTATGGGTGTGTTCAACGAGGCAATATTGTTCTCTATCATTTACATCTGATTCCAAACAGCTTAGAAAGACCCACATACATCGTTTGGCTGGACAACAAGTTAACGGAAACGGGAATAAACTGGACTAATAGACATGACACCTCTGTGCTCCTGTGCTCACCCTCTCTCTCCCCGTCGCTGTGTCTTAGGTATGGCCACTTCTCTGGGATCAACAGGAAGGTGCAGCTCACCTACCTTCCCCACGGGCAGCCCAAAACCTCCAGCGAGGAGGATGGTATGGACCATTTACAACAAAGGACTAAATTTTGTGGCGTCCTTGACTCTATTGACCAGTAACACAGAAGAACATGGCTAACCGTGCATTCCCCCACATGGAGGTCTATAAGGTAGTGTTCCTTGTGCTGATGACGGTGTCGTCTGCTTCTCAGACACATGGAAGGAGGGTCCGTCCCTGCTGCTGGTGCTGAAGTGGGGTGGTGAGCTGACCCCCGCAGGCAGGGTCCAGGCTGAGGAGCTGGGCCGGGCCTTCCGCTGCATGTACCCTGGAGGTCAAGGTGAGACACACGCACCACATACTGTACAACACGCACCACATACACAAACCACTTACTGTACACCACACACACACCACTCGAACCCCACGAGCACATTTCAGATGCTTCATCTGTTCCCTCCCGTCCGGTTTGGTCTGGTTCCAGGAGACTATGCTGGGTTCCCTGGCTGCGGGTTGCTAAGGTTACACAGCACCTACAGACATGACCTCAAGATCTACGCCTCAGACGAGGGCAGGGTGCAGATGACAGCTGCAGCGTTCGCCAAGGTAACCAGCGGTCAAAACTGTTCAGAATATCTGGAAAGGAACTTGATATCATACTGGGCTGACTGTTATATAACTATAGATCGTTATTGAGTGTTAATTTGTGTGTGTGTGTGACAGGGCCTCCTGGCGTTGGAGGGGGAGCTGACTCCTATCCTGGTGCAGATGGTGAAGAGCGCCAACATGAACGGCCTGCTGGACAACGACAGCGACTCTCTCAGCGGCTGCCAGCACCGCGTCAAGGCCCGCCTCCACGGGATCATGCAGAAGGATCAGCCCTTTACCGAGGACGACTTTGATAGGGTGACTGACTCCTTGCAGTGTGTCAACCATGTTAGCAGCCAATTAAATCCATCTTCTCCATTCCATTTGTGTTCTATGTTTATGAGCCTGTTTCTACTAGAGGGATGAGTGTCTGCCAGAGCCGAGGGCGGGAGAGGGATGAGGATCAGTCATGTGATTACTTTAGGATGAGTGTGGTATCTCCATCCGTTTATAATACAATATTTAGGTCTTGGAAATAAGAGTCTTGGTTCTTTAGAAACTGTAAAAGGACAGATTCTTTATTAATACCCTCAGGTTGAGCTCTCCAGTTCTTGAACTAAAGACCTTGTTCTCAACACAAACGGCAACATTGTTTCCCCCCAACTTGGCTAAGAATGTTCTGCTGAATGTGTTTGTGTGCGTGTTTCCACAGCTGGCGCCCACCTGCAGTGCTTCCGTGGTAAACTCCATGAAGATAGTGGAGAACCCTGTGACCACGTGTGACCAGGTCTACACCCTCATCCAGAGTCTCACCTCTCAGATCCGCAAGAGGCTGGAGGACCCCAAGTCTGCAGGTGGGGTGGTCCTCACCGGGATACCAAAACCAAATTTATTTCACATCATCTTTTAGCTTTATCCCCCCTACATCTGTCATTAGAGTACCAAGTAAATCTCCACACCCTGTTTCTGGAGAGCTGCCTTGCCGTAGGTTTTGTCTCAACTCTAATCTGCGCACCTGGAATTCTAATGATTCGTTGATTGGACAGAAAAGCTACAGGAGGTTAACTCTCCAAGACCTGGGCGGCGGTGGAGCACGGGTGCTTTATTCTGCCGCTGTGTTCCTGTGTGTCCAGATCTGCAGCTGTACCACAGCGAGACCCTGGAGCTCATGCTGCAGCGCTGGTCCAAGCTGGAGAGAGACTTCCGCGTGAAGAGCGGCCGCTACGACATCAGCAAGATCCCCGACATCTACGACTGCGTCAAGTACGACGTCCAGCACAACGCCACGCTGGGCCTGGAGGACACGCTGGAACTGTTCAGGCTGTCCAGAGCCCTCGCTGACATCATCATCCCTCAGGTGAGGGGCCGACGCAAGGGGTCATCGTGCTCTGAGAGCGCAGAGACGAACTATACCAAACTGAATTATTAACGCAACAGTGTTTTATTTAGTCCCAGTTGATATAAGATAAAGTCATTTTATCGAATACAATTCATTGGGCTGTAATCTATGGATTTCACATGAATTGTGTGAACATGGAAAATATCTGGAGTCTTTTATTTTAACTCATGTATTTTAAGCACTTTACATGTTGCATGTTTATATTTGTGTTCTGCGTATATACAAGGCCTCCGCCTCTGTGGCTCTCTGTGGGACAGTGTGTGTAACCCGCCCTGTGTTGACCTCAGGAGTACGGCGTCAACAAGGTAGAGAAGTTGGACATAGCCTACGCCTACTGCTTGCCACTGGTCAAGAAGATCCAGCTGGACCTGCAGAGGACCCACGAGGACGAGTCGGTCAACAAGCTGCACCCTCTGTGAGTGTTTCAGGTTGTAGCTGCTGTAGGAACACCTGGATCACCGCAGTTTGGTAGAGTTGGGATCACAGTTTGCTATTGTCATTTGGCAGTATAGAATCTTGTAAGAACAATGTTCGGGGAATTAGAGTCTGTTCACTTTCAAACTTATTCACTGTGAAGTCGCTTTGCGGCCAGATGTAAATGTGAGTGCTGTTTTCTGGGGTCCCAGGTACTCCCGGGGAGTGATGTCACCAGGCCGTCATGTCAGGACACGTCTGTACTTCACCAGTGAGAGCCACGTGCACTCCCTGCTCAGCATCTTCCGCTACGGAGGCCTGCTGGACGTAAGAACCTCACCTCAGACTGACTGAAGCACTCAGCCACACGGGGCTCAGAAGTTCATCTTTCTCTGTGTGTGTGTGTGTGTGTGTGACAGGAGGAGAAGGATCATCAGTGGAAACGTGCTATGGATTACCTCAGTGCGGTCTCTGAACTCAACTACATGACTCAGATAGTCATCATGTTGTACGAGGACAACAACAAGGTAACAGTGTTATTGTGTGAGAGAGAGAGAGAGAGAGAGAGAGAGAGAGAGAGAGAGAGAGAGAGAGAGAGAGAGAGAGAGAGAGCGAGAGAGCGAGAGAGCGAGAGAGCGAGAGAGCGAGAGAGCGAGAGAGCGAGAGAGCGAGAGAGAGAGAGAGTGTACACACGTGTTTGGTCCAGTAACCCTGCTGCTGTTTCTCAGGACCCCTCATCTGAGGAGCGCTTCCACGTGGAGCTCCACTTCAGCCCAGGGGTCAAAGGTTGCGAGGAGGAGGAGAACGCACCAATGGGCTTCGGGTTCCGGCCTGCCTCCGCAGAGGTCAGAGTGGACCTGTCCTGTTGTGTTCAGAGAGTGAACCTGGTGGTGGTGTTGCGTGTGTGTCTGTGCACTCACCGTCCCTGTGCCATCCCTGTCCTGGACAGAACGGAGAGAAACAGCCGGACCCTGGCAGCCTGGAGGACCTCTCCCAGGACGAGCCGGACCGAGCCTTCCCTCTGTCAGAGCTGGTCAGCATGCACAGGAAGTCCCCGCTCGTACGCAACCGCAAGACCGGCTCCATGGAGGTCAGACCATGACAACCCCCCGCAAACACACAGCCACTGCCTCTTCATGGAAACAAACCAGCTAAACTCTTTCTTTATGCCCTAACACTGTATTTTTCGTGTGTATGTAAATAGACTAACTTGACTGTATTTGTAAGTTGTAAATAGATCCGGGGTGGTTCTCTGTAGTGTTGATGTGTGCCCAGGCCCCCGAAGAGGGCTGGTTTAGCAGAGCTAGGGATCAGTGTGTGGCGTCATATGCTCTGAATTGACTCCTTAACACTGTCTTGCCTCGTTTGACCATTCCCGTCTGCGTGCTAGTGTTATTTCAAGGTTTGTCCTTCGGTGCTATGCATGTGTATCTTCTTGTGTATTGAAACGTGTGTGTGTGTGTGTCCAGGTCCTGTCTGAGACCTCCTCCTCCAGGGCCAGTAGCTACCGGCTGTTCCCCTCCTGCCCTCGCCAGTCCCCTGAGATGAAGCAGAGTGGACTAGGTAGGTGTCTCCTCCCCCCATGGGGGTCCATGGCCGCTGGCGTGGCCATGGACCCCCATGGTGGCAGTGGGAGGGGCTGGTACACCGTCTCACCTTCCGGTTCTGATTTTGACCAAGACAAAGCAGGAGGTCCAGTTGACTAAACGACATGCTCAGGTTAGGAACTAATTAGTGGTTCCTGGGTTTTGTAAGTTCAGTCAGAATTGTCCTTTTTAGAGGTGGCTCCTTTCAAGAAAAGGTTGAATCTGTGATGTGATTAACCTTCCTAACTATGTTTGAATTACGGATTCAGCATTACTTTTGTAACACGAGCCGCTTGAAGTACATCATAACATCATAACTTCATAATGCCAGTCAAGCAAAGGATGATTCATTCTGTAGATCTCGTCATCACCTGCGCTTCTGTTCAAGAACGCCACGATACGTTCCAGAACTCTGATCTGTTTCTACTTATATGCCTAGTAATCCTGATAGTGTGCCTTTAATACCCCAGTGTGAGAGAGAGAGAGGGGGGGGGGGGGGGTGGAGGGAGGGAGGCTAGTGGAGCAGGGGGGGGCGGGGGAGTCCTGTGTCTCTTAGCAGGCCTGCAAGCCCCTCTCTCTGTCCTGCTGGTTACTGAGACTCAGCATTGTTTGAATAACTGCATGTTGTGTTGTGGAGACTAACACCCCCCTCACCCTCTCCCAGGCTCTCAGTGTGCGGGACTCTTCAGTACCACCGTCCTAGGGGGGTCGTCTAGCGCCCCCAACCTGCAAGACTACGCACGTACACATCGCAAAAAATTCTCCTCCGGCAGTCTGTCCTATAAAGACGGTATGTGTTTCAGTTCCTTCTTCAGCTAGGAGACACAGTGGGCTGGTGCCCATGGCCAGGGAGGGACAGCTCTGGTGCTGGGCAGCCTCAGAGTGTGGAGGTGACAGGGCCAGCACCCACACACACTGCTGGTTCTCTGTCCCACGGTTGTGATTCGAGATGTGGCTGCCCACGCCCGGGACACCCCATAACCCTGCCCACGCCCGGGACACCCCATAACCCTGCCCACGCCCGGGACACCCCATAACCCTGCCCACGCTCGGGACACCCCATAACCCTGCCCACGCCCGGGACACCCCATAACCCTGCCCACGCCCGGGACACCCCATAACCCTGCCCACGTCCGGGACACGCCATAACCCTGCCCACGTCCGGGACACCCCATAACCCTGCCCACGTCCGGGACACCCCAAAACCCTGCCCACGCCCGGGACACCCCATAACACTGCCCACGTCCGGGACACGCCATAACCCTGCCCACGTCCGGGACCCCCCAGGACCAGAGCTGCTCCACCTCCACTGGCTTCACTCCCCTCCTCATCACCTCATAGATGCCTGGCAGGCTTGTTATCAGTTATGCACTATTTGACAGAACATGGAATGTTGAAATGTTTATTTTACAGGACACAAAAATATATATATATAGGCAAAATGTCATCATATATTTCCTAATGGACGTGAATATACATCAAAACACAGTCACTTGATGTATCTAAAGCTTTGGTCAGTCATTTGTTTGTGAGCAAGTGTCATATTCAAGATTTGGCACATTTGACCATTTTCATACACTGTACACAGCACAGCCATTACAGGGTTGAGTGTTTTTGTGGATCTGTTTAAAGTTAGTAATTTGTTGTTGGTGATGGGTGTACTGACATATTCAGTGTTTAAATGTGTGTAGGTAGACTATCCTACATCACATCTTTCAGGCGGAGCTACATCAGTGTTCTTTGTTCGGTGTTGCACGCTCTGTGGTAGACGCAGCATGACGAAACCATCTGTTCCTGTATTGTCCACTAGGTGTCCTTGTGGACTCATTCACAAGTGCTCTTGTCTTGGCTGCCATTTTCTTGGTTGCCCTGCGCCTCACTTTGTGTGGTGTCGTTGTGTGCTCATCCTTTCTGTTCCATCTAGGTCCATCTGTCTTGTTCTGCCTCTAGTCAGGAGTTACTCCACAGGGAGGGGGAGCAGCTTCCTAACTGCTGTCGTCTTTGTCCCCTTTGGGTGAATTTGGATTGACATGATTGGTTGAATTCACTCACTCTCTGTAGTGTGTGTGTGTGTGTGTGTGTGTGTGTGTGTGTGTGTGCGTGCGTGCGTGCGTGCGTGCGTGCGTGCGTGCGTGCGTGCGCGCGCGTGCGTGCGCGTGTGTGCGTGTGTGTGCGTGTGTTGTGAATGTGACATCAGGAGGAATTTGTTGTGAGTTTGAACTTGTAAGATACTTGCGTATTTAGAATATGTGATAATGGGTCCTCAAAACAGGGATGGGATTATGGAAGGCAGATAAGGAGGAAGATTTTAATACTTTGATTGACTCGTTTGTCTAAATAAACCATAAATGTAATCTCTCTTTTACTATCTTAAAGAAATGTGGGTGTGTAGCATGTACTGGGGGAGATTTAGGGATTTCTAAGACAGGGAAAAGTTTTTTTCTTTGTCTTCATCTCCTAAATGTAGAGGCCATTTCATCTCCTCCTGTCGTGTGTGACATCATCCCGTTTTGTAATCTTGAAAGTACCAGCTCAGTGTGAGGCTCCCGCTCTCTGACTGCTCCACTCCAGCCCCAGACACAGGCCACGCTCCAGCCTGCTCATACACTATATATCCCAGTCTTGTCTGTCCCCTGTATGTCCCCGTTATCTGCCTTTAAAATCACCCAAAAATCTCATCTTAAACTGATGAACTTTTGTACTTTTCTTGCCCCTTTATGCTTCACCTCTGAACTACAGTACCAAAAAAAAAAAAACGAGCAAGTATTGAACGTACTCTTCCCTGAAAAACTAAGAAACAGGATCTTTTCAGGAGCGCTGTGACTCGATTGTAACACTAGTGACTTTTTTTATTTCCTCAGAGTTGTTGTCAATGCCGGCAGTAAAGCGATTTTCTGTGTCGTTTGCAAAGCATCCCACTAATGGTACGTCTGCTTCTTTCAAGTATATTTCCACTTCTTCACCTCCCCTTGTCTTGCATGTCAATAGAAAACTCTCTTTTTTGTGATTTGAGTTATTTTTTTCACGTGGTCACTACCATGGTCCTTCAAACACCTGGGGTTCAGTTAATTTTTGTCTACCCGTACGTCTGGACGACTCACTTTCTAACACTACCTCACATCCTGTTTGTAACGTCTTGCCTAAAAATGGTCCCACTCACCGATCCAGCGTGTTTTCATGGACAATGTGTATATAGACAGTATATGTGATGATCTCCAGATGTGTGTATTGTGTATATACATATTATCATCGATGTTAAAGATGTGGATTGGAACCATCTCTTGAACGCACCACCAAAAAGCACCAATTCTTAACCCTTTTCCTGTTTTATTAATTGTATTAAGTGTTTTACTTCAGTCTGATTGTTTGCTATGGTTGCTATAGAGACGCTCCCGTCCTCATAGGGTGAGAGTGGAACTTCTTAAGTTGTTCATCCTCTAGACTGAGAGACAGAACCATTGGCTGTCAGAGCGAAACAGGGAAAGGGTTAACCTGTGATTTTGTACCATCACCTATGTTTTGAGTTGGATTCATTTGTGAATGAATATTATGAGCTATGTTCATGTGTTCTTTTGTGAAAGACACTCAGCTTTTTTTCCCCTTTAACTTCTCCCGGATATGTTGGTCTGAGGCTCAAGTAAAAAACAATTGGGATTATGACATGTGTTTCTTGGTCTCCAACGGTCATTATGGAAAAATACAATATTTGGAAGTTGTTGTGAATGACTATTTAGCGAGGAGTTGGTGGGCTGATTGAACTGGCATTCCCTTGCAGTCCCTTGTGCCATTAGAAACTGGGGATGATGGCAGAAGCAGAACGTTGCTATAACCTGTGGTGTGTTTGGAACAGTGGGCATACTGTCAATCACCCAGCCCCCCTCCTCCCTGTGTGGTCCCCTAGCAACAAACCACCGCTCATTTTAAAGTGGACATCTGGGAAATCTTCATGGGCGGCATACAGTATGCCTGCATGTCACATAGACTCCAACTCTTCTTGTAGCCTTCAGTGGTGGTCTGTTCTTTCAGGATCTTAATGGTCCTGTCTTGTCCTGGTCTTCCTGTGAGGACAGGACGTGCTCTCCTGTCCTAGCTTGATATGCACCGCCTGTTGCCGGGCAGGAACGCCGTGTGACTCTGAAGGCGATCGATTACCAGTGATGTTTTAGATGGAGTTTGTGTATCGTGTGCAACGTCGTCTAGGTCCACAGGGTGTTAGGCCTGAATGCTTTTGTGTTGTGTACAGTGTTTGTTGAGTCATTCCAGCATGTGCCTAGGGCACATCGAGTCCTGACTAGTCCCAGTGGTCTTCTGTAAACATGTATCTGTGATCACAATGTTGATTCAGTCACTCCTAAACGGTCACAGGCTCTGTTTCTGCACCATTTTAGGGACACAAGATGATACTTCGGCATTTACTTACTCTCTGTTTGGGCCGGTGAGAGGTATGGAACCCACGTCTGTGTTTTCGTCCAACTGCACCTTCACAAACTTTGGGATCGATTGTAGTAATCGATTGTGCTACGGCAGCAAGCTATCCAGTGCACGCACAATATTACGATAAACTTCATTTAGGCTTCCACCGCTTCTTGACAGTGTGCTTTCGTGGACAGAGTGCGATGTTTTGTCTGCGGAGCGTCTGTTTCCCAGAGAGAGAGTGGAGCCACGCGTCTGTCCGGCCTGCGCATGTGGAGGCGCCTCCCAGCGTTTCAATGTGTTCCGATGGGTCTGTGTCATAGCACACACGCTCAGCTGCGCTCTCTCTCGTCTTCAGAGGATCTGCTTGTCGTGAAGACCGCTTCAAGACATAATTCTTTAGTCTTATTCGATTCGAGAGAATCATTTCCTTGGGAATTCAAACTTCAATTTTTTTTCATAGATAATTGACGTCAAGGAGAGATTTGAGTTGAGCGTCGTGGTGGACAGAGTCCTGCTCTGCCGATGCAGTTTTTTTTACACCCCTTTGGGACCGTTGGGGTTGTGTGAGGTACACATAGCCTCAGTCTGCTGTCTGTGCTATCTGATTCTGAGCATGGAGTGACAATGAGATGAGTGACACCCATAAATGGCAGAGAGCTGTCACCTACCCCCGCCTTCTGTCCACACAGCAGGTTCCATTGCCGGCGTCCCCCTTGCTGTCCTCTCTCTCCCTCTCCCTCTTCTCCTTCATCCCTCTCTCCTGCCTGTCCTCTCTTTCTTCAGCTCCAACTCTCTCTCCTCCCTGTCCTCTCTCTCCTCCCACATCCCTCCATTGGTCCACCCCTAGCATAACCTTTTCACTTCACCCCCTTTCTCTTTTTCAACATGTCTAGCTCACCCTCTCCTCCTCCTCCACCGTGTCCTCCACCGCTCCCTCCTTCCCTGCTCTCCCTGTTCTTCTTCAGAGCCCCTGGAGGAGCACCATGTGGCCAAGCTGTTGAGGCGCTTCTCCACCGAGCCCAGCCTGGGCCAGACCCTCTCTCTGGACGGGGCGCTGGCCCACCACCTCAACCAGTGCTCCTACCACCTCCGCCTCTTCCGAAACTGGCTCATCTCCGGCCAGGACCCTCTAGAGTACCTTCACGGTCAGCCTCGTCCCTGCAGCTCTCCCCCCCTCCCTCCCTCCCTCCCTCCCTCCCTCCCTCCCTCCCTCCCTCCCTCACAGCCCAGCCTCTCCCTGCCTCGCCCTGCCTCGCCCACAGCATGGTGCCTGTGACCTCCCTGCCTGGCTGGAGGCTCTACTGCTGCCGCCCCTCCAGTCGACCCTACTGCTTAGGCTCCGTGGTTTGAGCCTGCTTTCCCGGCACTACTGGAGAGAGGCTTGCTATCTTGAGTGGTGTGTTTCTGTTCTTGGCTTCCAGAGTGTCTCCAGTAGCAGAGGTGTTCCCCTCCTGCCCGGACGTCAGCTCTCCTTTCACTCATTCGCTAACCCCCCGTTTTGAGTGGCAGGTCGCCTGATGATTAACCGCCTGTTGGGGGTTCAAGTCTGGGCAGCTACTGGGACGCAGGCCACTCCAGGGGCAGCCTGTCTGGGCTCGGTGCCTGGGATGGGTTGGTCTGTGTTGCATAGACGAGCACAGCCACTCCCAGCAGCACAATCGTGTGGGATGCAGCGTAAGCAGGAAGCTCAGCTCAGAGAGAACTCCTAAAAACAGGCTGTCTGGTGTGAGCATGGCCTGGTCATCTGCATACCTGTGTATGTTTGTGCATGCTCTGTCTTCTCTCTCTCTCTCTCTCTCTCTCTCTCTCTCTCTCTCTCTCTCTCTCTCTCTCTCTCTCTCTCTCTCTCTCTACATCTCTCTCTCTCTCTCTCTCTCTCTCTCTACATCTCTCTCTCTCTACGTCTCTCTCTATACATCTCTCTCTCTCTCTACATCTCTCCCTCCCTCTGTCCTCCATCTTCATCCATTTGTCTTTTCTCTTCATCCCTCCATCTATCTGATTCTCTTTGCATCCATAGGAGGCCACGCCTAACCCATCAGAGTAACAGCATAGCTGAGGGTCTTGGCTGCAAACTGTCCCTGCATGGGTGTCGTGTGTCATACAGCACAAGACCATGTCCAGTCATTTTTCAAATGGGAAAGGTCACTTCTGCATTCTGCAGGCAACACAGCAGCAACACAGGCAGCCCAGAACCACGGTTTGCTGCTGTCGTAAATCTAGACTCTGAAGGGTTTAGGAATGGCTGCCAAGGCTCTGGGAATCAGCTAGAGCTGCGGGAGAAATCAATTCACACCATGTTCTAACAGCTAGCAGACAGGAAGAAAAGCTGGGAGTTGGGTGACATATCACCCTGACAGGAGTGTGCAAAAATGTGTTCCACAGGGGCTTCCAAACCAGCCACCTTTACACACGTTGATCCCAGCCAGATGAAACGTTGCTGCGGGCGACACCCCCATGTTCCTCTGACTCTCTGCTTGACCCATCTGAATCTCTGTACTTGCAACCTCTCGCACAGCTGCGCTACTAACCGGCGTGTCGTTTTACTGGGACTGTGTGATTGAAGCCTAACCCCTCTGCAATGGAGAGACCAGACCAGAGGCTGGGACGCGAGGTCATGATCGAGTGCTTTCTACCTGTTCGTGTCTCTGTACTGTACATGGAGGGGACTGGTTTGCTGCTGAGTGGACTGTTTGGCTGCTGTCTGACGCAGGTTGGTTTGCAGTGTGGTGGTGCTTTGACTCATGAAATAAGGACTGTTTGGTGAGCAACTAAGGCAGGCCAGTCGTGTGTGTTCAGGTCTGTCTGTCTTTTGTGGTGTGGCAGCTAGTGATGTCGTTGAGATGGTCTTTTGTGTTTGTATACGTCATCCAGGCATGTTTTATGTGTACTTCCTGAATGGAAAGGAAACCTTGGTTGTGTAGAGGTCACCGACTCTGCTCCTGGACAGACTTGGAGGTCTTCTTCTGGTGTTTTGCTCAGGTTTAGCACACTTCATTATAATCCAGGTCCTAATTGGTTGGCTTGTGTGTGCGGTGTGTGTTGGTTGGCTTGTAAACAAGAGCTCGGCTGGAACCAAAAGCTTTCACTCCAGACAAGTTGATCTGTTCAGGGTTCGTCTGGGTAACCCCAGCAGTAGGGTGAATGAGATGGGGAATGTGAGATGCTGTAGTGGTTGTGGCTGCCCCAGACAGCCCCTTCCCAGGGCCCAGTCTGACTGAGGGCTGGTGGGGCTGTGGGCCTGGCTGTCGTCCCTCTCCTGCAGGCTTCGAGGGCTGCTCCATGGTGCCCTCTATCTACCCTCTGGAGACGCTGCACAACTCGCTCTCACTCAAACAGGTCAACGAGTTCCTCACGGACGTGTGCGAAAACGGAGGAGACGCCCACTCCAGGACCACCAGAGGTAACGGGAATTTGGTGGTCACACACTCACTCTCTCTCTCTCTCTCTCTCTCTCTCTCTCTCTCTCTCTCTCTCTCTCTCTCTCTCTCTCTCTCTCTCTCTCTCTCTCTCTCTCTCTCTCTCTCTCTCTCTCTCTCTCTCTCTCTCTCTCTCTCCTCACACATACACCTATATAAACACACTGTTGCGTGACCTTCTGGACCTCGGCTGTCTCCTCCACCTGCAGCTCTGTCAGCCATGTTTGACACCCAGAACCAGCCATTAGTGGACTCCTACATGCCCCAGAAAGTGCTGTCCTCATCGGTGTCCATGAGGCAGCGCTCAGACAGACCGCCCTGGTGTAAGTACCACTCTGCTCTACACATCTACCCCATACTACACATCTACCCCATACTACCTACCCTACTCTACCCATCTACCCCATACTACCTACCCTACTCTACCCATCTACCCCATACTACCTACCCTACTCTACCCATCTACCCCATACTACCTACCCTACTCTACCCATCTACCCCATACTACCTACCCTACTCTACCTATCTACCCCATACTACCTACCCTACTCTACCCATCTACCCCATACTACCTACCCTACTCTACCCATCTACCCCATACTACCTACCCTACTCTACCCATCTACCCCATACTACCTACCCTACTCTACCCATCTACCCCATACTACCTACCCTACTCTACCTATCTACCCCATACTACCTACCCTACTCTACCCATCTACCCCATACTACCTACCCTACTCTACCTATCTACCCCATACTACCTACCCTACTCTACCTATCTACCCCATACTACCTACCCTACTCTACCCATCTACCCCATACTACCTACCCTACTCTACCCATCTACCCCATACTACCTACCCTACTCTACCTATCTACCCCATACTACCTACCCTACTCTACCTATCTACCCCATACTACCTACCCTACTCTACCCATCTACCCCATACTACCTACCCTACTCTACCCATCTACCCCATACTACCTACCCTACTCTACCTATCTACCCCATACTACCTACCCTACTCTACCTATCTACCCCATACTACCTACCCTACTCTACCTATCTACCCCATACTACCTACCCTACTCTACCTATCTACCCCATACTACCTACCCTACTCTACCTATCTACCCCATACTACCTACCCTACTTTACAGTACCTATTGACCTTGTTTTAACTAGTCTGTACAGGCCTCCCACAGCATGGCCCATCTTGGCTGTTATAGATGGTGCAGTCCAGCTGCCCACCGCAGTCCAGCTGCCCACCGCAGTCTGTGTTGCTAACTGGACCAAAACTATCCCACTCTGTCTTTTCCCAACCCACATGCTTTGTCTCTCCTAGTGGAGCCAAAATGAGCTTGAGGCATAGTAACATTCTGGTTTTAGTGGTGTGTTTTGTTCACAATGAAATCGCAAGAGAGAGTGTCTCTGCTGAGGTTTCGTTCCAGGGCATGAGACTCTGGTAGTGTTTTAGTTGTAATCCTTCTCCTCAGTGCTTCTCAAAGCATTCCTGCAGTCTCGGTGTTGATGATGACAAGGTCGCGACACGGTACAGTACCCTAGTTTGTGTCTCTGCAGACAGCAGCGGCCCCTCCAGTACTGTGTCCAGCGCCGGCCCATCCTCGCCCACCACAGCAGACACCTCCCCTCGCTTCAGCTTCAGCGACAAGGTCCCCCTCACCCCCCAGAGCAGCGAGGATACCCACCCCTGCCAACACAGCAGCTCCCAGCCGCCCCCCACCACATCCCCCCAGGCCCCGGACCCCCTCAGCCCCACAGAGGACCCGCCGGCCCCGAGCACACCCAGCGGGGAGGCTGACGCTCCCTCTGCCACACCCAACCACCTGCCAGGAGAGTCCTCTGTTGGAGCCTCCGGTGGAGAAGCTCTGGAGCCCAGCCCCAGCCCGCTCTGCTCCCCACTGGCTCAGCTCTCCCTGGGCAGGATGGAGGGCTACTGCCGACTCCCAGGAACCCTCCCGGTGCTCCTGGAGCTCCGAGAGAGTAGCAGCGAGGCAGGCTCCAGTGCCCAGACGCCCCAGTCTCCAGACGGCCCGGAGGAGTTCCTCAACGCGCGGGAGACGGCGGAGCTCTGGAAGGGAAACCCGGGGAGCCTGCCCCACCCCGGAGCTCCCCTGGAGGTAGGGGCCCCTCGCGTGTCTGAACCCTAGCAAGAGGCCTCGTTCTCTGGGGAGGAGGACGGCCAGGGCAGCTGGCCAGAAGTAGCAGCCCTTCTTTACACCTAAGAAGTGAACAGTGATCTTGTTACTCCCTGTTGTTCAGTCGCAAGACGTGGAGGGTGGACTAAGGCCACGCCCACCTCGGGCTTGTATCTTACTGTAAATTGGCCAATAATCAAAGATTGTGGTTTTCCATTTCTTAAAAACCTGCCAACAGCTTTCTCTCTGTGTGCCAGTGTGTGTATGTGTTCATCATACAATTGGAGCCACAATCTTTGCTTAAAGGCCACTAGGCATGTCTGTTTCCAGTTCTACATATGCCCCTTAGAAAGCCACTTGTTATAAAGTGAAGCTTTGATGTTGCTTTTATAAACTACAAACATTCTCTGTTTTTCTGCTCTTCCTACTCCATTCTGTACTTCCCCTTCATTACTTAGTGAGTCAGACCAGCTATATGTGAGGAGAGGTCTCTGCTAGTCTCTCTAGGTCAGAATAAGAAACGGTCCTGTCGAGTCTTACTGGGACTGTTGTATGCTGAAACAGCACAATCACTTCTTCATGAACATAGCAAATGGCCAGTGAAACAAGCAGGGAGTGAAGCTGTCAGACAGGGATATTTTTTCTCTCTCTTTCTTTTGGAGATTTACTAATTGCCTTTTCGTGTTTGTTATAGTTTAGGAGCAGGGAGACAAAATAAGTACTGTGCTATGCTTTTTTGATAGGCAAAGATATGAACCTGCAATGCTGATTTTGACCAGGTAGACAGTCAGGTTTGTCAGATGACAACAGCTCTAACCCACCTTACTGCAAGGCAATGGATCTTCTAAATCAGATTCTACTACAATGTGTGTACTGCTTATTGCCAAAGTCCTTAATCCTCATCTACAACTTAAACAGTTAATCATATACAGAGAGATATATATTTATCTTACAATTTTGTTTGGGAGATGCAATGTAATATTTTCAATGCAGAGGCTTCTTATTGGTTACGTTTGAACTTGTACCACATAGCTAATGTATATTTTTGTATAAAATCACCTCACAGTGTAGTAACATTACTCACTGAACAAAAAGGTGACAGCAATGTTGGATGGTTCCTTTGTGGTGTCGTGCTTAATACCGTAAAAGCGCCTCTGATTTAGTAGCAGGTGTGTGTGTTTGTCTGTGTGTGTGCATGTGGAAGTGTGTGTGTGTGTAGCTGTACTGTCAGGTCATTAAGCTGAAGCAAAACTCTTTATTTAATGGTTCAGGTTCTGTTCAGTTGTATTGTGACATGCTGTTGAGGTGATTCTGTCAGTGAAATACACATGTTTCAGTGTGCATCCAAGATGTCTCCTAATAGCATTATAACACTGTAATCTGCTCTCCTCTCAGTCCGTAACCATGTACTGTACAGCTCAGATCAACAATGTGTTAACGTGACAATCTGATTCTGTTATACATTTGGTCAACAGGGGGCGCTAACTATGCTTAAGACCTGCATAGTGTTTTGGTTTAAGAAGCTGAGCCTCTCTGTTTTTAAACCACAGAAGGTGATTAATTCGTTTTAAATACATACTGTAAAAACTGTGATGGAGACCGTGTAGTGGAATGTTATGCACTTGTAACCCCATAACGAAGGCTTTGTCAACTGAAACACTCTTACTGTATGTTGGAGAGCTTTCTGTAATTGTGCAATCAATCAGCCAGACCTAAAATGAGATTAATCAAATTCACCACCCGCTTTTCATTATTTGCTATTGCCTATGTGTTATAATCTGCTCTAAGGCTCTGTCATTTCTACAAATGCAGCTTTATTTCTCTAACTAAAGGATGTTATGAATACAGATGTTCTGGTAAATGACTCTTTTATTTCACTGTGTTTTTATTTGTCTGTACTATACTCCTTACACCACATTAACTTGTTCAGTTTGAGAATGGTTGAGTAGCTGTACCCCGAGATGGGACGCTATATAAGCATCTGTCAGCCCTCTTCACCTCATCTCAAGGTTTGTAGGCATGGATGCTAATCCCTATTATCCCTGCACTCTAGTAGGTCAGCGATGACAAGCAAACACGACCATGGAGTGCGGAGTCACACTGCTCAGTAATCTCATTATTATGGTCAATGTAGGACCCCCTCCTCTGCCAGCACATCCCAGCGTCCACTGTCACCGGGAAGGTTATGTAGGGGACATGATATGGGTGTGGGGCCAGGATAATATGGCCTTGTACAGTAAGCTCTCATTACTAAGCACTCTCATGGCCACACAGAGATCACACCCTCGTCGGATGGCATTCATAAAACGCCGTTGTCACTCATTGTGTTGCTGCTCTCTGTCCTGTATGGTCTATGGAAACTAGGGTGCTTTCAGTGCGGGTGAGTGTGCCCTATTTCCGGGTATTTTTCGTTCATCCCTGTAAAACGATGAGAAAATGTTTCCTGTTCTACAGCGATGTTGGTGTGGAGCTCTGTCTGGATCCTCTGCCTGTTAGTGGCTGTGAGGATGTGCTGGGAGTGGGATTGTGTTCATGGAAATCCAAATGATCAGCCAGCCCTCCTGCCACGCCTTGTCTGTCTCCTACCAGAGACCGGGTGGAAGGCTGGCTACTTGCTAACACTCTTTGCCAAGGTTAGCCATGATTCATAGGAACCAATCTATCGTTCCCAGACAGCATTTATTGCCACAGAGTTAACCCCTCATGTTATTGCCCTTATGAGGAGATGGGGAAAGGCTGATAATGCTGTGACTGAGGATGGAAAGGAAGGTACTGTAATCATGGCTCATTAGAAGGTGTATACAATGCTGAGACATATTGGAAATCAATTTAGTATTCAACTCTTGAAATACTTTAAGCCTGCTGACATGTAAAGTGACAGGATTGCTCTGTCGGTTGGGGGGGTGAAGCCAGGGAGAAATAACAAAACCTGGTTTACAGAAAGCATTAACAGAAGCAGTTTCCAATTAAACTGAGACTTGTATACTGTTTTGTGAATAATACTGAATAGGGTAGCCGAATCTCAGCTGCACCATGTGGTATGGCTCATTAGACACCCATTGTCGTCTGATTGGCAAGTCTGAGTGAAATAACATTTTCACACTGCATCCTGTCCATGCAAATCTCCTTCTGGCATGTTTGACAGTAGCCCCTCATCATGTACTTCATCATTCACTGATGACCAGTACAGTTCTAATCCACAGGTACAGTACACACTATCCTGTGCAATGTCCAGTATCTGTGAGGCGGGCAGCTATAGTATAAACGTCCATCTGAAGTAGCTGTATCAGACTGGACAGAGCAGATCTGTCAGTTAGCAACCCTGCTTTTCCCCAGTGCTGCCTGGTACTGTGGTCCGGACACACACAGGAACACTGCCTCCCATTCATCCCGTTTCAAAGAAGGGTAGAAGAAAAGAAGTAGAAAGAGAGAGAAAAGGGGAAGCAGCCCTGTGGTAACATCTGTTCTTCCTACTATACCCCTCTCATGTGATGCTGGGGATGATGTCATAGTCTGGTCCATTCAGTGTGTGCCAGGACGGTATTCAACAGCCCGCTGCTCATTTGCCCGTCGCTCAAAGCAGGGATTGTTCTCCCAGCCCCCTGCAAGACAACGGCTGGCTTATCGTGCCAGAGCATTCCATTAAAAACCAAAGCATTGAATTAAAAAGCAGAGTATTTGATTGAACAAAGAAAAAGTGTTGTTTTAGCAGTCCGAAACCAGACAGTGGCACTGGCAACCATCGTTCATCAGTGCTCTGTCTGTTTACTCAGCTTCACGCTCTCCATCGCTGAAACTGATTTTAGCTACAGTTTTCTTCCTCACAGTCAACATTTCCTCTCATCCCTCATCCTGGTGAGAGGTGGCAGCAAGCTACGCCCCAGTCAGGAGGGGCTGCTCTGAGCGCTACAAACCCCTCATTGTCCCTCTCTGTCCAGACCTCCTTTCTCATGCAGAGGCACATTATTCAGGCTTCAGTCTCCAGTGCTGCATTACATCATCCCCAAATTCAGAGGGGTTTTGGGGAGGTGTTCCCCCTGGGAGAGGTTCTCATGAGGCTCAAGCCACCCTGTGTTCCTCTGTCCCCAGTCCAGCATGTGCCTGGGCATCACTTGTGGTTGTTGATGTATACTAATAGCTAAGATGAGAGTTAAATGTTAAACTAGATTTTCATGATATTTGATTAGCTTTGAATCAGAAAGAAAACGTCAAATTCCTCAATAAATGTTTTTTATTGGTGATCACCACACTTTTCCCTTTTACAATAAATTGGCTGAAGTTACATTTTTTCCTACATGTTTCAAAGAGATATACAGAAGAGTATTGCACTTAAAACAAATGAGAGTCATGAAGCTTGCTAAACAAGGAAAACTATCACAATGCTTTCTTTACAGCACATCCAGGTTACATGTGCCTTCTCCATTCCCATCCACAGGTAAATATACATCTTTTAAAATAGCATGTTTATTATTGTTTTACTATTACATACAGGATTAGAACTAAGAAGGTCACATGCATGTACAAGCAGGGCTCACTGGAATGGTGTACAGTATGATGACTTCGGGAATCAGTTTGTTTTCTTTTTAACACAGTACACCAGTGTAACTGGATTTGTTCTGTTTGAATCTTTCTTTAAAAAAAATCAAATGTTTGAATAAAATAAATCTTCAGGATATAAAATGTATTGACGGAGTGATCTGAGTCACAACGTCTGGCAGTCTGGTTTCTGAATGTCTGCGTGCAGAGTGGAGATTTAGCCTAATGATGAAGTCAGTAACATAAGTTAACAGTTTAGTATAGTGTACTAATATAAGGACTAGACACCTCCCCAGTACAGCAGCTGCAGTAGCAAGTTTTAACTCCAAAGGAAACATCTGCCCACATGTTTAGAAGCAGGCTGTTCTGCTTATGAATCCCATTATGTCAACGGCAACTCTAAGCCCTTTGAAAGTTCCTTTAATCCTTGTCAAAATCCCTTTATCGCTCCATTGGTTGGAAAATCCATGCGGCATGTTGAAAACACAAACACACCTTTCTTCTTCTCTCGCGTGCAGAGTTCCCTTTCCAAATGACTAACAAGCAGACATTATTAGATAAGCATAACATCATCATCTGCAGCCACAACTATAATCTCTGTACTGAAAACTCCTGTGTCAGCCTCTGAGATTGAGAAAATGATTAAATCCTACACTTAATTATGGTACATGACTTGCTCTTAGCAACAAGTAAAGCTTTACCACTGTATCACACTTAAGGTGAGAAAAAAGAAACTAAGAAAGAGCTTGGAGCAGAAATATTATGTTGGATAAGTAACCAAGGCAACCAAGAGATCAATGTTCTCTGATGAAAACGTAAAGGTAATGTGCTACTTCACATTCTGAATGGAACCACACAAGCAGAATCACCAGAACACTCCTAGTGGTACAGAGAAGTTCATTTTATCCAATCAACAACAAAGAGATACACTTTAGCATTAAAAGGCATATTTTACTTGAAGCTAGCTTTTTTTTCCTTTTTTTCTATGCTATTATTTACATGCATGTGCCATAATATGCAGGAACACAGAGCAGAATATTCTAATTTGATGCCACAAATGTCTTCAATTCTCAGACAAGGCCTGTTGGTCTTGGATTAAGTTTATGCTATGCTGAGATAGAGGTATAGCATGACTCATCTCTTACTAAGTCAATTACATGATGCAGAAAAATTTAGAAATATCACATCAAAATAACCAAACTTCACACACATTACTGTGTAAATCACTGTTGGAAACCATATTGAATAGAACACAAAAATAAAATGTCAGGTGTTCTTCTCTAAAACATAACCAACATAAATGTAAAAGCAATATAACATTTGTTAGAGAAGAAAAAAACAACTCAAGACATTAAGTCGAGGTGATTGTGTTGGAACTAAAACATCATGGTTCCAGAACTTCCCTTCATAACACTGCCAAGAGACAACTCACCCACAACACACCTCTCCCTTTTAAACTAAATACAAGCACACGCAAAACAATAAAATACAATAATACATCATGCCTGCGTGCATCATCATCATTTGAATAAACCATTTCCTATCTATTAAGTTACTCAACTACAGAAATCAGTTATTATAGGATTAAGTATTTTTAGTAAGTAGGTCAAGAAGTTGTTTAGGATAGTGTGCTATTTGTGCTTCTTGTTAGATATCATATTTAGGGAATTTAAAATCCTGTGATTGAAATATTGAACTGACTGTTAAAAGTGCCATCGTAGTATGCTTGGTCTGTGCAAATAGTATTTTTGGACCTTTGCTTTTAATGTACTCATAATCGTCATACTTACATGCACAACCGTGGAAACCTGCCCACATATACTACACCAGAGTCACTACACCACAGGGTCACTAGATGATGGGACTCTGCCATTACAGATTCACACCTACATTTCACACACATCTACATTTCCTCCTCAAGACAGAAAGGCACATGTGGGTGACAGTCTAACCTCCAAACAGGCTGAACCACTATGGTCATCAAAGCATTAAGATGCACAGCACACACCTTTCTCTCTGTCTGGTCTTTCACCCAATCAGCAAGTCGGACATCCTCTCGGGGTTGACAGGCCATGACCTCCCCACCACACGTTCCTGTCACTCTGGTTGTCACTGGAACACGCCCTCCCTTCTTTCTGAGCGCGTTCAGGATCACACACACGTTAAAGGGTCATGTCACGGACAACAGAACATTATCAGAAGAAAATCAGATCATTACAGTAAAACTACATCTGGGTCCCCTGTTGGAGAGTATTATAAGTAGGAAAATAGAGAACTAGTACCGTCTCTTCTGGTGTACAGCTCTTAGCCCTACAGTGAAAGACCATACCATGGGATTACTTACAATGTCTGTAATTATAGAAGGGCTCTATCTTTCCCTTATGCCCAATAAAAGATCACTGGCATAATGCAGAGATCAGCTCTCAGAATCAACAAATTGGCAGTTGACCTCTTTGCTTCAGTAAAACACAAGGAATCGTACAAACACCACTGGGTGGACATAGCCAGTTACACTACACTGCAAAATGACTCCTACGACAACAGAAACAACCAGAGAGCACTAACCTGTAGGACTAGTGGTCGGAAATATTTAGCGATTAAGAAATGCACTGCAATTGATTCTCACCTTGCGATAAACATGGCAAACACAGGTTACACTTCAACAACCTTTGTGTGTGAGGACTTGTCCACACCCCATATACTACAGCAAATATATTGAAAATACATTTAGAAGATCCTTGGAGAAATCTACTTGGAACATCATCTAAGTCACTGTGTCATCATTAGGCACATACGTTGTAAGTAACATCAGGACTAGTATTAGCTGAAAGGGTGACACGTGGGTAAGGTGAAGATAAAACCGGAATGTTACCACAGATAGCTTGTGTGCCATAGAGATCTAAAACACGTGAAACTTTTACATCTGACACGAGCTGTAAAGTTACAAATGAGAGGGGAATGCTTGTTTTAAGTTCGAGGAGCCGATTACAGAGATAAAGTAACTGTTGCTGTCCCGGACTCAGAGACAGATGCAGTGTGAAACAGAAAGGCCTTATCCTGCCTTCCACAATACAGACCAATATGTTCACTAAATAAAGAAGAGGACCTACTAGTCATAAAAAGCACCTTTAGAATACAAATGATAATAACAGCCATGCTTGTGGCTGTTATGTGAGTAGGAAATAAACCTCTAGAAAAAATAGACTGGCAGCCACCTCGGTCTCAGCTTTAGCCCACTTGGTTGGCAAGCGATGGTGTCTAAAGCCAAGACAGATTAGCATATCAGGCTATATAAAAGACAGATTTAAAAACAGACCCATATCAAACTAGGGAAGAGAAGAGGGAGAGAGGGAGGGAGGCACTCAGAACTCGATTTTGCAGGCGGGGAAAGACTCGTCCTGCATGACCACAGTGCTGCTGGAGGCCAGGACCATGACGTTCAGCTCCTGCTGCCTCTGGTGGGTCTGCTGGTACCACTCCCGCGTCACGTCCGTGTCATGGGTGGGGATTAACGTCACCTGGGGGGGGGAGACAAAAGATGGGGCGATGATGAGAAAGAAGAAAGAGAGAATAAGGACAGATGAATTGAGGACGAGTGCTGACTGTGCATCTACTGCACTTGAAGGAGTCCCAGAGCAGTGGTGCGGTTACCTGCAGGTTAGATCCCCACTGGGACTTGCCCTCCAGCAGGGCATCCAGGACCCGCCGGCTGGGCTCTTCGCTGCCCGCATCGTTCCCGCTCACCACGTAGTAAGCCGAGCGGATGCGCTTGAAGAACTCCTGGTCCACGTTTTTGGCGCTGCAGTGGTTTGGGATGTAGGCCAGGTCCACATAAATAGGAGGGCCAGGAGGAACCACGGAGCCAGACCTCTGAGAACCTGAGAGGAGAGGCGCAACGTTTACTCTCACACAGGGCTGTAATCCCGATCAAATACACAATACTCTACATCCACTCTAAGATGATCTGCCTCTTTGAGGAAGAATTGTGCACGTTTTGGAATGGTATTATGTTATATTATACTATGTTCTAAATGTCTGTCCTGAGTCCTTCCTACCTGAACTGCTCTTCAGTCCATTGGTCAATCCCTTGCCAGGGGTGTAGCTGGAGCGGGACAGGTCGTCCTCCCTGGAGCCCTGTCCGTCTGACAGACGGGACATCCTGGAGCTCCGTTCTGCATCCTTCTTCTTGAGCGAGGCACTGCGGGGAGACGCCGTCTTGCTCACCGGCATGGGGGACCTCTTACGCCTGGCTGGGGACGCTGACTTGGTCTTCCCTGAGGTCTTCCTCAAACCTTTGGGTTTGGGGTCCTTCTTGAGAGGGCTTTCCGGGGCGCGGTTCAGGTCGTTGGCCAGGGAGTCCGGGTCCACCATGCACGCGTCGGGGTGAGGAGGGTGGGGGCGGGGGTCCACGGGGGGGGCAGGAGGCGGGTCCAGGCTGCGCCTGGCGGAGGAGTGGTGGCTGGAGGACTTATCCACAGGCAGGTACTCTGTGTCTTCGTCGGAGTCTTCGGCCGCGGACGGGCAGTCCTCAGTGCCAGGGGGCACGTCCGAGTCGGACTGGGAGGGGATCGACTCACTGATGGAGGTCGGGGGCGTGTCCTCTCCAGCCAGCCCCGGAGACATCCCCTCTGGGCGCTGCAGAGAGCTGCCCTGGAAGTGCTGGTGGGGCTGCTTGTGGGCCCTCCTCTTGACCGACAAGTCACACTCGTCTCCTTCCTGGGACTGGTCGCTCCTGCGGCCGTGCCCTTCGTCCTCGTCGTCGGTGGAGAGGTGATGCGTGCTGGGATTGATGAAGGAGGGCGAGAGGTCTCCTTGGCGCATCCGGTGCTCATCGGAGGAGTAGCCAGGGGAGGCGGAGGAGCGGTAGGAGGAGGTGGCCCCCCTGTAGGAGTCGGCGGGCTGCTCCTGGTCACTGTCGTTGCCATCCGTGCCTCCTCGACTTGACTCCTCCGTGTAGAAGGGCGAGCGGAGCGAGTGATCGGCGGACGAGAGGGAGAGAGGGCGGGCGGGGCGCTCCGGCTCCATCTCGCGCTCCTCCTCGAACTCGTCCTCGTGGCGGTAGTGAGGGGGGGAGTCTCCGGGGACCATCTTCTGCATCTCCCACTCGTAGGTGCTCCTCACTTTCCCCTGGGCCCCGCCACTGGCCGCTGCTCCTTGGGGCATGGGGGCGCTCATGCTGACCTCCGTAGGGCCATTGGAGGCATCGGGCTTGGCGGGTTGCAGAGAGGAGGGTGTGTGTGTGTATGAGGACCGCACGTCAGGGAGAGCGCCCCCTGTCTTGCTGGAGGTGGAGGAGGTGGTGACCCCGGCTTTGTCTAAGAAAGACAGGTTAGCGGAAGGAGACTTCAGGTTCAGGTCACGCATGTAGGCTTCCTCATCCTCCTCTTCCTCACTGCTGTCAGACTCAAAGTAATGTTTGCCGGAGGAGTCTGGGCGTGGTGAGGACGTGACACCAAACATACCGGTGCTGATTGTCTCCTTGTCTTTACCTGCCTGTGAGGGCAGGGAGAAGGGCCCTGATGAGGCCCCCAGTCCAGCAGCAGCCTGCAGTTTGGACCCCTCAGCCCATTCAGGCTTATAGAAGCAGTCGGATTGTTTGTCAATCGCCCCTCCACCTGCGGAGGAAAAAGTCTCCTTCTTGTCATCCGCCGTGGTGTAGGAGAGAGAAGTGAAGGGCTTGTCCTCCTCGAAGGGGCTGAGGGGGGAGAAGCGGGCCAAGCTGGATGTGGACTCGGCCATGGTGGCCGTGGCGGTCGTCATGTGTTTCTCCGACACCTCCAGGTACTCGTCTTTCACCAAGCCTCCAGAGCTGGACATGGGAGAGTCCATGACCAGGGAGTGTTCATCTTTGAAGGAGGAATATTCGAAGAGAGTGGGGTCAGCCGTGGCGGGGGTCTCCAGGTCCTCTCCGAAGGGCCGGCTGGTGGACAGAGACCCAGACGTGGAGGAGGAGTAGCTGTAGGCGGAGGAGGAGGAGTACGCCGTCGTGGCGGTCGTGGTGTACTGGAACCCCGTGTCTCCTGCCTTCTTACTCAGAACATCCGGTGTTTTCTGTTTGTCGTAATCAACCTCCCGATCTCTGTCGCTCTGATAGTACTTGTCCTCTGTCGACTTGAGGGGGAAGTCATCTTTCCTTTCTTTGGACATGAAGGAGTCTTTGTCTGAATATGAGTAATCAAATCCAGATGAGAAGCCAGAGGTTCCTGTGGCACCTGCCTTAGAGGATACTCCACCGAGAGATGAGCAGTCACCTTTGCCCTTCTGGAAACTGTCCTCAGTTTTTGAGAATAAGCTAGAGCTGCTTTGGTAAGAAGCAGAGAACCCTGTTGCAGGAGGTTTAGCCAGACTGTTGTATCCATAGCCAGCCATTGAGATCATAAACTCAGGACGGCTGAAGTCTATCATTTCACCGAATGGACTCTTGACCTCTTTCTCCGATTTATCTTTGGCGCCTTTCTCCATGTCGGAGTCACTGACGGCTTCGTCGGAGTCCTCATCCTCCTCTTCTTCATCTTCATCTTCATCATCATCATCCACGTCATCATAGTCTTCTTCATCCCTGGCGGTTAGCTTGCGCATGTCCACCTCCAGACCTGCTCCTTTGTCGTCATAGCTCGTCAAGGAGGGTTTGGCAGTAGCGGATGATGTCACCGAGGAGAATCCAGGGGTGTATTTGTAGCTGTCCGTCTCCTCAGAATGGCCCTTCAGAGAGAAGGAATCTTTCTCCGAGGACAAACATGTGGAAGAGGCCTCCGGCCTGTCAGCCATAGAAGGGAACCTACTCTCTCTGCTGTACTCGTACGGCTTGCTCTCCTTCTCATCCTTTCCCATCTTGTCTTGCTCATAAGCAGAGCCATGGGAAGACCCATGGTCCACAGAGCTGGCTCTGTTGTCATAAATGTCACTGTAGGAAAACGTCTTCCCATGAACGTACGGCGTGTCCTGTCTCATGTCTCTCTCTCTGTCAGCGGAGCCTTTACCCTCGCTCTCTGGGCAGCCATAGAGACTGAAATGAACATTTTTATCTGGTTCCTTGAATCCTACTTGGTCGGCTTTCCCCGCGGTGGTATCCTGTTTATAATCTTTAGAGACCATGTCACTTTGCGCTACAGACAAGGGTCTAGATACAACACCACTTGAGCGCACGTCGTCTTCATCTTCCTCCTCGTCATCCTCATCTGAGTACATGACCTGAGGTTGGGGTTTTTGGTCAGTCTTACCAGAGGACTGTGTCTTGTCTGTGGTCTTGGCCTGTGTGCTTTGAAATTCTTTCTCAAACATCTTCTCCTCTTTGGGAGACTTTGCTTCACAGGAATACTCCTCATCCAGGAAGAGACCCTCTTTCTGGTCCATCAGCCTAGCGTTCTCAGAGGGTTGGAGGTCCTTCTTCATGTAATAATCATCATCTTCTTCGTCAGATTCTTCAAATGTTGACCTGTCGCCAGAAAGCCCCGTTTTGAAGGTGCCTTTGTCCGAGAGATTAGGGGATTTCTGCGTCTCCGTTTTCGATGGGTCCTTTTTGTCCTCCTTCTCTCCTGTTTTGAACCTGTCAGGAACCTTCTCCTCGGTGGGGGAGTAGCCACTGCTGGTGGGGAAGGACTGAGTGGGTGAGGCCAACTTCATGGTGCTGTCATCAGGGCTCAGGCATCGGTCATCGCTGTCATGGATGGAGCTGGACTCAAACCCACTGGGAGGAGGGAAGAGAGGCTTCATTCCAGCTCCGCTCACTGACTCGTCTTTGGAGGAGAGAGCTTGTTTTCCCTTGTCTGCCTGGAAGAGAGGCGACTGGGCGGCAGACGCTGAGAAAGGAGAAGGAGCGAAAGAGGCGGAGGGGGACTTCTCCTTCTCCTTGAGCAACAAGGAGGCTGCATGCTCATAGCCCTCCTGGAGTTTACCCAGGGGGATGTCCACATTGGGAGTCTGGTCCTCATCCTCCTCTTCCTCTTCTTCCTCCTCCTCGTGGAGCGGTTTGATCTTCGAGCCGGCCTCCGTATCATGAGCGATGGGCTGGCACTCCTCTGAAGGAGGCGACTTGAAGCACTTGTCCTCCTCCAGAGAGGATGTGGGGGAGATGGTGCCGGCGGAGTGCAGGTAGTCTTTCCCGTGGGTGGCCTCCGTGCGGGAGGGAACGCTGTTGACCGTGTCCAGGAAAAGAGAGCTCCGCCCCGTCTCTTCCGTCTGAGGGGCGGTCACGGACGTGATGGACTGGTCCTCGGCGACGGAGGTGGCAAACGACGACAGCTTGTCGTATTCCGTGATGGAGGTGGCCGAGGAGATGTGCTCCTCCTCCGCCAGTGGAGCGGCGATGACGTTGGGGTAGGCTGCCAGAACGGGGTCGTGGCTTCCCATGAAGCCTCTGGCTTTGACGTCCGCTGCGTCCGACACGGCGGAGGCCCTCATCTCCCTCACGCCGTGCATGGAGTCAAAGGAGCCCGGGACGTCGGGGACGGAGATGTCGTAGGTGCCCACGTCGTAGCGCAGGGGGGGTATCCTGTCCTCGGTCTCCTCGTGGATCTCCTCGTCAGAGATGGTCTGCTCCGTCTCGGAGTAGCCAGGGATGGTCTCGTCCTGGATGAAGGAGATGTGCTCCGAAGCAGAGGCCCCGGCTTTCCCTGCAGGGGTTCGGGTGGGGACGGGTTTCTGATCCGTTGGCTTGGAGTCCCACTCCTTCCCAGATTTCTCTTTTTTGGCGTCCTCCATTTTGTATTTCAGCTCGTCGTCATCCTCGGCTCCCTCCAAATCGGCCTTTTCAATCACGTCCCCATCCTCTTCGGAGCTGTCACTTTTCTTGGACCTCAGCCCCAAGCCCATCTTGGTGGAGTATTCGTCGTACTTCTTGTCCGGTTCAGCCTTTCCTTGAAGGTCATCTTTCTTCATCTCTGCTTTCTCGCCCAGTTTGTCAGGGGTTTTAGACAGAGAGGAGCTGGCCTCCAGGTCTGTGGCTGCTTTCCCCACATCGGGCTTGGTGTCTGTGGATCCCGGCCGCACAGACTTGTCATTCTGCATGGGCCCGCTCCCATGCTTGGGGAGCTCATCCTGTTTCAGGGCTTCAAAGTCCTTGGTGAGATCCTCTGGAGAGGAGACCACGGACCTGTCTGCCGACGCTGTGGCTGCCTTCACAGGCTCTTTCTTTGGGACAGGCTTTTTCTCAGCTGCCTGTTCTTTCCCAGTCTTGTTCTTATCGGTCTTTGGCTTGGACTGTGTCTTGGCCTTGTGCAAGGTCTTTCGAACCTCAGGGGTCAGGGGCTTGAGGTCAGGCTTGGTGATTTTCCTCAGCTCTGGCTTCTTTTCCTCTTTAACTTTTGTCTCCTTTTTCTCTTCTTTCTTGACATTGCTGTCTTTCTTTACTTCTCGCTTTTCTTTCTTTACCTCCTTCTTCTCTTTGTCTTTCTTCTCATCCATCTTCGAGGGTTTTTCCTTAATCTGTTTCTTGACTGTTTTTTCCTTGGACAGTTTTTTCTTCTCCTGTGTCGCTGCCTCGGGTGCCACCTCGCTGTTCTTCTGCTGTTTCGTGGCTTTGACACTGTCACTCTTCATCTTCTTTTCCTCCTTCTTTTCAACTTTGTTCTCCTTAGCGGAATCACTCTTGGTCTCGTTTTCGTCCTTCTTGCTGACTTTGGAGAGGGATTTGGGGGATTTGAGACTCTCCTTGCTGTCGGTTCTGGATTTCAGTTTAGTTTGCTTGATGATGGGTGGAGGAGCCCCAGAGGAGATGTCCTTCTGAGTGGCCACCGGGTAGCGCAGGAAGTCCAGGTGCTTCAGCTTCTCCAGCCCTTCCAAGATTTTGTTCTGTGGTGCGTTTCCCGGAAACAGAACCCTGACTATCTTCTCAGTGGGGCTGTGAGGAATCCACACTATAAGGGCTGTGACCGACGTCAAATAAGGGACAGAAATCTCCCCTTCTCTTCCATTAGACATCATAATGCCAGTCTTGGCCTTGCTGTTGCCAGCCCACTTCTGCATAAGAAACTGCATCTCTTTGCTCTCCTTCACTGGGTTCAGAACGTACATGTCTAACTTCCCAACGCCCAGCTTGTGGAACAGCGTGATGGGTTCGATGGTGTTGCTGACCACCCTGAAGAGAGGCTCTGGCTTGATGCCAAGCTTGTTGAGGTACTGCAGCGTGAGGGATGCCTCCTCGATGCTGCGCTTCACTTTCAGAGTTGACTCGGGCATCCGTAACTTCTCCGGAACGTTGAAGAACACCACGCCGAGCTCGGGGGAGATCAGGTTCTTCATCCAGTCCCCGTAGGTGTTTGACCCAGAGCCTTGACTCTGTTCCTCCTCCTGCTCGGCTATCTTCCTCTGGAACAGCCCGTTGATGCCAGGGAGGTTGTCCGCGCCGATGTGGGTTAGCAGGACCGAGTCAATCCTGTCCAAGTGTCGGACCAGCTTCCAGAAACAGGACCTACGTTCAGACCCCCCATCCACCAGGATGTTGAAGCCGTTGACGGCGAACAGGGCAGAGTCCCCCCTGCCCCCGGGGAAGATGTAGCAGCAGGGCTTGGACAGCTTCAGGAAGCCCCCGGAGGTGGGCGGCTCCAGAAGGTCAAAGGGCGATGGGACATCCACCGTCTCAGAGACGTACTCGGTGAACTCTGTGACTCCCTCCATGTCTGGGAGCACGGGGTCAGGGTTCAGACGGTAGTCCAGAAGGTTCTGGAGGTGCTGCTGCTCCTGGCTCTGCCCCAGGGAGCTCCAGCCTCCGTCACCCAGGCAGGAAACAGTTAGCTTGGGCCGCTGGTCTGTCAATACACCAGACAGGACTTCAGTCACCTGGAGAAGGAAGCATACATGTACCAGAGGGCTCAAGTTAAACTGGGTGATTAATGACGTCTTGAATAACCTCAAACCATAATTTCCTCAACCCATCCTATATTACATCAATTCAGATTACAGTAAGGGTTAGCCTGGTGGTTTCGCTTACTCGATGATCAGACAAGATGTCAGAGAAGTGTTTCCAGGTGAAGGTTCCACCTTGTAGTATGACGTCTCCTCCCTGCTCTGAGCTCTGTCCACTCAGCACCAGGAGTTTGTGTCCAGCACAGTCTGTGATCAGACAGCAGATCTACAGAGGAAACACACAGACACAACAACGGATGAAATCGAGCATATTATAAATATGCAGCTCAATAGTCTGGGTCAAAAAATGATTTGTGATACAGAATATATTCTGTTCTTACGGAAAGCTAAATGGAACCCTTTTTTGAAATGCTGTTCAACTGATGACCAGCTTATCATGACATTTTGTTAAGTGCATGGAGAGAGTTCAGGTGAGGGCTCTCTGTTGTCTAGTGTGACTCATGCTTACCTCTGATGTTGTGGTCTCCTCTGATGGGTTGACTAACACCACTGTCTCAAGGACATCGCTCTTATAACGAAGGATTCTCTGGCCTGGAGAGAGAAAACACAGACCACACAACACATTAATAAGGATGACAGATATTATTCAATGTTTAGTCATATTTCTGATATAATTGCTATGATAAAAAATAAAAAAGCAATAAACAGCATGATTTAAGAATAATGGAAATGTATAAGAGGCTCAAATTATTATTTTAACACATTTTTGTTTGTGCTCATGAACAGCATGACATACAGTATGTTGCTGCATATTAGACATTTAATATGGCATCAAATTGGAGAGGCCCTAAAACGTCTGATGCAGGAGATCCACAGCAGAACTGTTGTCTTTGGTTAATGCACTGTGATTGGTTGAATTAGAGAAGCCAATTATCAAAAGAACAAAATGCCGGAGCTGTATGTAAACATATCCGAGACCAATTGCTGATAACACAATGTTCTGTCCTCCAGCATGTGTCAGTTACAATCAGCTTTACTGTATATCGCGTATGGGCTGTCTACACACAGTCTCTGCTGCTCTCTAACTCTGCCATCTTAGCTTCAGCCTGGCTTTCACTGAAGCATCTCCATGTGCTTAATCCCATGGTCGCTGTCTCTTTTAAACGACACCATCACAACAAAAATGGCATAGCCTCAATCACAAACCCCATTGGCTGTTGCTATGGGGATGCTTATCTGGCGTTAGCTGCCGCTAGCGAAGTTACACTGACCCAGTCTTGGGTACGGCAGACGCATTGCAGCATTTCTGAGTGAGGGAGGGGAGAGGGACAGAGGGAGAGGAAAGAGGGAGAGAGCCTGCGCTGCATGAGAGAATGCATATAGCTCAACACAGGAAGGGGGAGGTGAGCAGCAACAGCATCACATAGCCAGAATACAGATGCTTCATCAGGGAAACTATATTTAGCATGAAATGGCTTATGGGCTCATATCCAAAACCAAGGATCCGAAAGGGGTTATCACAAGATTAGGTTTTTCCCTTATTTTTTCTGCATTAGGGGAAAGGCAAGGGAATGCATGCCCAACAGAGCAGAATAAAAGAAGGACATGTCCTGGTGTCCAGGGATTCCATGTAAGGGCACCAGAGGCATTGTAAATACTTTAACAAGACCAGAGTTGCCCTTTCAACATGAATTTGCATCTTCCCAGCTCTGTGGCTAGTGCCGGCCAAGGACATCAAATTCTAAGATCATTTCTGCATACAAATGGCTGAAATTCGATCACGACCATGCGCTTAACAAGTAAACAGACCCTGGCCTAGTTTTGAGATGTATTTGTTGTTTAATTTTCACCTTATGGCCTGGAATAAGTTAACAGTTTGAATTTGCTCAGCTGCTGAGCAACTAAATAGAGTCAAATGTATTATTTTCACCCCCAAGGAAGTGGCTGAATGTTGCGATAACTACACCAGCGCAAAGGTCAATTCATGTTTTGGATGAATACACTTGAACACTGAGTAGGCAGAGACACAGTATCAGGCCTGACATCTTAAATGAAGCATTGAGCAATGCTACTGTATCGAGAATGTCAATGAGACCAGAGGTCTCCTCTGATGATCACTGAAGGCTAACTGTCACAGCGACACGTTCCGTGCTATACATAATACAGAGGCAGTTTGTCTGAATCAACAACGAGAGGCACCAGTTCCAAATTCACACAAAAGATTCATCACTGCCTTTTAATGAGGGCTTACAACAGAGAGAACCAAACACAGCCTTCCTACATTACATTACATTTACATTTAGCAGACGCACTTATCCAGAGCGACTTACAGTAAGTACAGGGACATTCCCCCGAGGCAAGTAGGGTGAAGTGCCTTGCCCAAGGACACAACGTCAGTTGGCATGACCGGGAATCAAACTGGCAACCTTCGGATTACTAGCCCGATTCCCTCACCGCTCAGCCACCTGACTCCCCTACTCTTCCTAGAGACACACTGGGAGTTTCCAGCTGATTTTGTTCTTGCTTTCGAGAGAGGATTGAGCAAGGTAAGTAAGCTGGCCAGGGTAAACAAATTCATTCATGTTTTGAGGTCTTTCACTACACTTAGCGTGATGAGTTTGTCCTTGGTTCTTCATGTCAGGTGATTCAACGGATGGAGTCGTGTCCTGGGCAGTTGAGAGTATCCTTCTGCATCTGAACTACAACAATGACATTCTCCAGGCATGCCTGTCACTGTGACCTTCATACAGTACGGTTCATTACAGAGAACATCTCTGCTGTGTTTCCTGTTGCTGACACTGAACATTAAGACAGAGAGCAAGAGATGACCAAGGATTCTGAACCTGATCTGATGTTAACTCCATTGGATGGCAGTTTAACTGGCAGCCACTGGACAGAATGTTAAGTTAATGCTTTCAAACGTATTTATTCTTTGTCCTCTAAAGTAGGAACTGTAGTACACTTGGTAAAAAAAGACTACATCTATACATTGATCTATACAGAGATTAAAACATCTCGCCCAAGAGACTAATCATTTGTTTCCACTCCTATAATTCCTTTTTGCACGTCATTATCACATCACAAGAGAATCTCTAGTTTATCCTCATGTGTACCCACACAACCATCTGTTTAGTGTACCTCTTCATACCCAAATCAAATCATCAGGCAAGAGTTGCATCTTACAAGTTGTGCACTTGTACTCTTTCTCTAAAGGGAAAGCAACATGCATCAATATCAAAAAGAAAACAGTTGATGCAATTTGAGGTGCTGTCAATCACTATCATCATCTCCTTGGGGTCATTTTACTGCGAGCCAGCCGCCAGCACACACAGGGTCACTGCTGTGTGCTTATGAGGCATGCTAGTGTGGACCTGTGGTGACTTTTGCTTCACCAAACCCTGATGTGTCTAGACTGCTGATCCGCATGCTTCTTTCTTTCTTGTTGTTCACCTACTGTGTCATTCAACTCTGGACATGGCCGCTGGTTCCAAGATGGCTGCCCACCACAATCACAGTGGGTCTACACCACAGGCCGAAGCTTCTTAGCCTCATAGCGCAGCTAATTCCCCACTAGTGTGTACACTGTGTGCGTCACAGAGAGCAAGAGAGAGACTAGTAGTGAAACTAAAGCCCACAAATATAACATCTAACACCACTGCAATGACTACGGTTTTGTCCAGAGACAATCATGAGAATCATGAGAATTTTGCTGTGATGTCATAGTAAAAAAAGCTTGTTGGAATGCACCTCATTGTTTCACTGTCAGCACCATGGACAGCAGCTGCTGCTAGAAAACATTCTTTTTGCAACACAATCTTATAAACTTCAAATGTAACAAGCACTACCGGTAGCTATCTGAAAACACCTTCACTTCACACACTCTATTCTCTATTTCCTTTTACATGAGTCTAAAGAATGTGATGAACTTTCACGTTGAATACTTCCCTTCATCTTCCTTTCCTCTCTCCTCTTGTCAGTACTCTTCCACACATTACTGTCATCCATGCTCTACTCCTGTCCACAACGGACAGCCGGTGTCTCACTTTCACACTTTAACAATGTTTGTTGAAAGATTGCTGGCCACTTTAAAAGCCCTTCTATCACTCAACCCCCTGACACTCAGTTTAAGAGAAAGAGACATGTGGAGCAACAAACAACAGCCAAGCAAAATATCCATGACCTGTACCAGCAGAACATCAAATCTCACTGTATCAGGTTCATATACTGCAGGTAACACTGCAAACCGCAGCAAAAAATATCCCAGGACATTGATATAGAAACAGGGGTAGGGTGGAGGACAGAGGGTGACTTCAGGCACAGGAGGTGACAGAAATCTGGTGGTCAGCAGGTGAGGTGCTGAGCTGAGAGGATTCTGATTCAGTACTGGGGGGGAAGGAGATAATGAGAGGGAGAGAGAGAGAGAGAGAGAGAGAGAGGGGGGGGGGAGAGAGAGAGAGAGAGAGAGAGAGAGAGAGAGAGAGAGAGAGAGAGAGAGAGAGAGAGAGAGAGAGAGAGAGAGAGAGAGAGAGAGAGAGAGAGAGAGAAAGAGAGAGAGAAAGAGAGAGAGGAACATATGGAGCTGGGATACACTTAATAAAGGAGTTAGAAGGACCACACATACCAATGATGATGCTATGAGAGTAATCTCTCCTCAGTAAAGATCACTGGAGGGACACAAAGATGTTGGATGTTTGTGTTCAAACACTAAAGGAAGAGCTGGGGGTTATGGTCCTGTGTGGTGTCCAGGGCTGATTTGCTGCTGCTGTCAGCTGTTTATTATAAACGTTGTGTTTTATTGGAGGTAATATAAGTAGCCTGAGTCAGGAAAAAAATAGAAAAAAATGAGTGAACATGTTCATCCTCCCCTGGTGTATAGCTTGTTTGACTACTGGAAGATAATAGCCTATTTTGTTTGAGAATTACATAGAATCAGTGTTGAATGTAATATTTTAATCAAGACTGATTGTCAATTCTCTAACAAATCAGAGGAATCACAGGTCAGGCAGAAGCCATTTTGTGACTAAGCATCTAGTAAGGAGAAGAAAACGTGGAACATTATGTTGCCAAGACAACTGCATCGTTCAGGCCAATAGCACAAGTGGAATAATGGAATACACTTGAACATGTATATTATACATACTATTATACATATTATTAAGAGAGATGACAAAGTAAGATGGAGTGAAGAAGGCAGTAGGAGGAGTCAACTGCAGCACTCTGCAAAGCATCATGGGAAGGGAAAAGAGAGCGCTCGACACATTCAAGGTACAGGAAGCTCGGGGTTAATGGGCAGTTATGGGGACTTCCTGCTTGGACACCCGGCAGGATGAGAGGGCTTTTCTGGCCATTTATCACTGGCAACTGAGGCGACGAGAGATGTCACTGGCCTGGCGAGATGGTCTCTGAACTCTGGTGTGTGTGTGTGTGTGTGTGTGTGTGTGTGTGTGTGTGTGTGTGTGTGTGTGTGTGTGTGTGTGTGTGTGTGTGTGTGTGTGTGTGTGTGTGTGTGCGTGCGTGACATGCAGTATGCAGCATGCAGTAAAACTAGACTATGTCCCATATTTGCACTGACTCCACGGGGCATGGTGCTCCTTCTAACCCTGCCAAACCACACTCTGCTCTACAGAGCGGGCAGAGATAACACTGCGTGTGGTCAACAGTGCTTTTATATAATGTTTATATAACTAACAATGAAATATAAAAAAAACTGAAATGGTGGATTATCAAACAGTCAGCCATCTTTCTTAAGTGGTTCTGACATAGTAAGCTCATGATTCTAGTTGTTCCTGGCATATCCCGGGATGGAGTTCTCTCATTGAGGAGACTGCCGGCTTATAACGTGGAGTACAGGTTAAATCAAGGCTCTACTCTGCTTAATCAGTGTGACCAGCATCCTCGTCAATCAGCCTGTCACAACAACGGGACTTTGCCAAGAGGAGGTTGGACCTTAGCTAAGACAGCAGACCACCAAGGAATAGAGCACCTGCACCAGAAATCCTGCTAGAGTGATAATGAATTACTGTCCTATAAAATGGTACCATAACATGTCATAAAAACCAATGGTCTTTACCCACAAGCTGAACTTTCACTGCTGTCATGCATCCCAAAAATAAGGATCACAAACTGGAGTGTAGTCTATCATGCCCATGAGGTTTTCCTGTGATTCCTGTGTAACATTATCAGAAATACATGGGTGGGGGATGGCAAAGGGAGGAGAGGGGCTTGGAAAATGAACTATTTGCTACTGTACTCCATAACTACTGGTCATAAATGACAACGACCAGACCATGAACATGTGATTTTATGTAACATTCACGGTTCATGGTGGGCAACAATCACACCTTCCAACCGAGTATGGACTGTAGGGGATCAATACCACAATCACCAGTGTTCTAAGAAGACTGGGGAATATATCACAACCTAATTACAGCTCGAAGTGCCATGAACAAGTCCAAATACTGACCAAGGACTTCCATGGCATGGTTTAAATGCGCTGGAACCTTTGAGATGTTGACACAAGACAATGACTGAGGCCAAGATTTGGGGTGGCAGCTTCCCTCAGTGATTAAGAATATATATCAGACTCAGTAGCCCTCGATGTGGCACGTACAACACTTTGATGACACAAGGTTAAGGCAAGGTTAAGAGTCCAATGCAAGAATACCCTACACTGTATACAGTAGATAAAACAAGGCCATCAAATACCAGCTTGATGAGAAGACCGGAATAATACTTCTCTATAAAAATAAGTTTACGCTGGTGACGTGTTTAAACCCACACAGACCTGGGCTAGGACCCTTATCAAACTAGCCCGGGAACTGTAGTTTACCTATTTCTGGCACAGTGTTGGTTGAGTGATTCTAACCGAAGATTAGACAGTTGGAGCTCAAGGGGAAGCCAGGCGTGCTAACACACATCTCTGCCACGGGGTGCAACACCCTCTGCTGCTGAGGATCCCATAAGCCCCTGCTCCACCCCATCCAATATCGCTGAGCTCAGCATAAGGTCTCACACGCCCTGCAGCCAATCATGAACTGAGGAGATTGAGACTCACAAGATACTGTCTAGGGAAACAGCAAAGGGCACGAGAGCAAGAGCGTTCACATCCAAGGATTTCTTGTTTTTTTCTGCTTTTAAAAGAAGTGCCAATACTATTCATATCAGTAAACAGAAGAGTATTATACTCTCTCACTCTAAGGTTGATCCCTGCTTTGAAGATGCTCCATATAGACACCAGTCCAGTATATCTTTGTAGTCTATAGATGTCCTCAATGTGCACATTATTGCTGTAATCAACTGGATTTTCAACGATCCTTGCTTAGCAAAGAGGGCACTTAACATCAATGTAACTGTACATCACTGTACATCATGATCATTAAAGACTTCAAGGAGAATATTACGATTGAGAGCTTGCCAAGAGTAGTAAACCAACCAGTTAGAATGTGTCTCACGCCCTGCTTAGAGATCGCTGTTCTGGAGCTCTATGTATAAACACTGACCCACTGTCTGAATTACACAGAGAAGATCATCGCATTTTAAGGGCTCTTATGTGGGATTCTAATGAAACCCATAGGCTCATGAACATGACTGACTGTCATTTCCTTTGCAGGCTGCTCTCTGGAGGCCCTGTGGGTCAGAGTATAGATAGGAACATAAACAATGTGTAACAACTCATGTTTCATAAAACGTTGGTGTTACTATCATCAAGGGGACAGAGCCAGACTAGACCAGCGGTCATTGCTTGCTCTGTCCCTTTCACTGTCTGCACGGTGCAGTTTGCAAAGTGTGGCCTTTAAAGGCTGCTCAAAGGCATCTCAAAGGCAACCTAAATAATTATGAATATGCTGATGTGTCAGCACTGGCATGATAAAATATTCCATAATGTGTTGTGCTGTAGTGCTGATCCTGGAGTACAATGCTTTAGAAAATTGCGCTGGATGTTAAATCTCAGCTGTTGCATACAGGTCAGAAGATGAGCTCAGTTCTAAGTAAAAAATTAGGTCACCTAATTCCTCTCGACCAAATTAAGACGCGGCGCTAGATCCATAAAATATAATCGAAAATGTATTGTTTAGCCTACATAACCGAGGTCTATAGGATATCGATAACTCAGAATTGGGTGTATGCTAGATGTGGATGTGTCAAATTGACGTTTTTTTAGACACTTGGAAACATTAAGTAACCGGTGTTGGTTAATAAATGGTTAAATCCTGACAATTGTAATGTATCCTAATGGAATATAAACTCTTCACATTAGAAACTGCACCAGACGAAGATCATTGTGACTAAACAAATAGAGTAGACTATCCACAGAAAACACCTGTTTAATAATCAAAAATCTAAATACTGCATCAACCGGCTCTAAATAAAAAACAAGACTAAGGCATTTTAATGTTTGCATATGGTACAGTGCACATGATGGATGGTCTGTTATCATTTTGCGAGCGGAAAATAGTTGAAGCAATCCCTGCAAGGGGTTATAGAATAACCAATCCGATGCGTAATATGTCATATTATCGAGCCAAAATAAATCTTCGATAGACCTACCTTCAGTACTCTGAGATGGGCGCACGGCACGAATGTCTACCAGGCGAGAGCAGCCGTTCTGTACGAATGTTCGACGGACTCGCGTGAAGTGGGAGGGGCTCGAGTTTGAGAAAAGGAACGAGTCGGTGGATGGAAGGATATTCACGGGCAAGAGAGGGCAAAACGATGTCGGTGTTGGTGGTGCACGGCCTTCAGGGGCAGTAAGGATTGGCGGTCAGGTTAAAAATATACAAATATGTAACCCTGTTTGTACATTGAGATCTGACTCAAAAGGTTGTAGGCCTAGCCTACGAATAGTATAGAAAAATCTCCACTACAGTTTTGAATTTCTGAGACTAGTGGAATAAAATCCAACATTACTAAATGTAGGCCTCTGAAGTTCCAACGGGAAAATAAACGGAGTTCTATTTATATTAAAAGCTCAAGCTAATAACTCAACTTTTACTTAATTTCTTTTGATTTAGATTTGAATTGTTTAATATATCAAATGACAAGAGCCTGTCAGCCTAACATATGTGTGTGTTGTTTCACAGTTTTCTTATATATATCCTATATATAAAGCCAGATGTGCTAGGGATCAATACCCCACAAAATAGATTGTGTGTGTGTCTCTCTCAGATCAATACTGTCCAAAACAATTGTGAAAATAGAAAGGATTGTGTTTTGGGACTGAGGAGACCATACACTCCTTTCAAAGCAACTACTCTTATTGAGACACAAAATGGCTGGTATATGCACCAGCTGTTCAAGTGGGCATGAAACTAAGATCTGAAAATTAGATGGGCCAAAAAGGCTTAGAGGCTTGCCTAACCCTAACCCTGTTTACATCCCTGCTTTTGGTCTGCCTGTTGATGAATACTGCTGTTAACAGGTGGCCTCTTCCGATCTTCCAGTTTCCTATTATCTCAGAATATGGTGCTGTGATTATCCTGTTGATGAATATTGAAACAGCCCTCTGCACACACCCTGTCTTGTAATGGGAGCTTTAGGCTACTGTTGGTGGTCAGATGCTCGGGTACAGGGAATAGTACAGGTGTTACTTGAAGACTGGAGAAAGAATTCTGTCATCTGATTAAATGTTGGAGACCAGTCTCTCTTTAAGGTGTGTAGGATGTGGAAGAAGGTTCTGTCCGTCGCACTAGAACAGTGTGTCCATCGGTTTGGGCTCCGGGTTTATACTGTACATTTTGGTCAACCAGCTGAGAAAGAGTTTAACAAACACCTTGATATAAAAATGGCGAGTTCAGACACAGCGGTACTAGCAAAGTCTTTCTGAGGCGTCTGTTTATATCAAATAGACAAAAACAAAAATAACACACAGTCAGTAGATGTTTGTTATTACAGGCAGGTGGAGCCTGAGATAATTACAGTTAGAATAAGAATACAATATGTGAATCATTAATAGCATTCAATCCATGACCAAATAAAAATTTTAGAGCTGGGCAACTGTTTGTGACTAACACAAGCACATGAGAAATCCTTGATTTCTTCCACAAGAACTGTCAAAATCACATAAGGATGGAGAAATCTTATAAATTCTATGTTTTATATCCTGAGTGCTAAACATTTTAAGTGGATCCTACTGTAGATGGTGTGTGCATGTGTGTGTGTTGTGTGTGTGGGGGGATTTTTCAAACAGCTGTGATTCAACCAGCAGCTGCAGGGTGGGACAGCTACACACTGAAATAGACTGGGAGTCCTAAGTAGTGCCAAAACCAATATTGGATTGGTTGCCCCAACAACCAACATTTCATTTTGAGAGAGAGACAGATCATTTAGAGAAGGAGAGAGAGAAAGAAAAAGACAGAGAGAGAGAGATACTATTGGACAATGAACTTTTGTTAAGGTAGGTGGTTGATATTTTGAGTGCTGTCTCATGTATCACATAATAAAACAAAATCCTGTCTAGACATACAATCCTCCACACAATGTCTCTGTTTTTATTAGATTATTGTGTTATAGATTTTTTCCACCATAAAAATAGTGTTCACATATTATGGGATGGAACAATTCCACGAGCAGTCATTACTTACCTAAACACGTCTTTCTTACTGTAGATATAATGTAGATTGAATACAGAAATACATCTATAAACTCATCAATATTGGTCAGTTAAGAGTTGGAACAGATATTTTAATTCAACAAACTTTATCTTAAAACTTCAGAATTAATCACCTATACGCAGAGGAAGCTTCATAATACATTATCTAACAATACCACCATCCTTGGCTGAAACAGCAGTACTGACCCATCTTATAGGAGTTCTGGTCAGCTCTAAATCTCTGACAACGGATTGGAGCAGAGATTAGACTGTCTGCCTGCCACACCCTTCCTCCAGACAAGCTGTTACTTCACTCCCTGAGTTATCTCTGCTATTCTAGACCTCCTCTCCTTTCTCCTCCTCTCTCCTCCTCTTCTGCATCTCTCCATCCGCATAGCCTGCAGCTGGTCAAGGTCACATGACCGGCCAGTGTTGGTAATGTGTTTTTAAAGAGGCTGGAGCATGAAACACTCTTTCTTTGCCATGTTACAGTGTGATGACTAGGCTTCATAATTATGATTCTCTAATCCTCTTGCACTGTGAAATGTGTGTGAACACTACATATTATTGTCTCTCCGGATAGTCTTACCATATGGAATCTAAAAAGATTGTGTCTGCATGTGTCATGTGCATGTGTTTGTAAGTTTTTGTGAGTATGTGTGTTTGTGTATCTCTGTGGGTGTATATGTTTGTGTTTGTATCTCTGTGGTTGTCAGTAAATGTGTGCATGTGTATCTGTGTGTTTGCATATGTGTGTGTGTGTATCTCTGTGTGTGTATATGTGTGTGTGTGGCCTGGCCCAACCCATAGATCAAACGGAGCACAGCAGCCAGCCTGCAGACCTTCCCTGCAGACAGACGACCCTCATGTGCTCACTGCAGAGAACCTGAGGTCCAGATCAATAACCTGCTCTGAATTATTAATCAGCAGTTGGAATGCACGGCACAGTCTTAAAAAAACCCTACCTGCCATGATCCTGCCACTGGAGCTGGGGAGTTACATCTAGAGGCGTGGCATGTGTTTGTAGTTTTAATCCTTTGTGATGGGGGATATGCTGAGGACTTAAAAATAGCGTGCTGTAGATGTAATCCCTTTAATGAACCTAAAACGATGTTTTCACTGATGTGATGTCTACACCATACATACTTCTGCAAAACATGTCTATGGTTAAAAAGAACGGCTTTAAACTTGATCACAATTGAACTGTATGCAAAGATGCTCACTGTAGACCAAACTGTGGGAATTGACATGCATAACCATTGTACAGGCAGTCTGACTGGTCAGTAGAGACCCAACACCAGCGGCAGAGGAGGAGGTGTCCTAAATAATGCATTTATTTTACCATAAAACATGCTTTGCTGACACTACACTACTGTGTTACTGCGCACTCATGAAGCATCTCATTCCATCACTGTGTAAATATTGTTTGCGCTCGCGTTTTTTCCTCCCGCTAGTGTGCCCGAGTACGTGTGGTGACTACAGTTGTAACAAGTGTATGAGTTCCCATGCACGTGGGCGTGGGCAAGTTCATATGTGTGTGCACATGCCATGCCTTTTTTCTGGGCTTCCAGCTACCCTGACAGCCTCTGCTCTGCGGCGTCCATCACTCATCTCCCCAGCCTGTCACAATCACCCTGTTTTAATGTCTGTCATGCCTCATGGACACCAGGTCAGCATGTATGTCTCGTGGTTTGTGTGTGTGTGCCTACAGTATATTTGTGGTGTCATGTGGGAGCGTCCTCTACAAGGTGGTTACTCCCTTATTTCCTGGACAATGGATTGATGGATGGATGGACTGAAGGATGGACTGATGTTAGATGGATGGAAGTATAGATGCCACAGTAAAGAAGTGTGTGTCCTGTGAGTATCAGTGCCCACCATTAGCTTCAATCCCCCAGAGCTGCTGAGATGATGTGGGGGTCCAAGTTGTCCTTTGTGTAGATGCCATTAGTCTGTGGCACAGCACTGTTGAGTTTTAATTAATTGAACGGTGTGGGCGACAGCTGCGTGCACGGAGACCATTTCATGCCCCCTCCTCTCCCCCTCCTCTCCCCTGGGTCTGAAAGTGATCTTTCATGTTGCGGATTGTCCCTGAGCTCCATCAGTCAGTCTGTGGAAATGAAACCCCCATTAACCAGCTCTGTAGAACGATACCCCCACTGAGACACTGAGAGACTACTAATGGACAGACTGATGGACAGTTTGATTGCGTATCTGTGGATGTCAAAAGTGTACATTTCATAATGACGTGATGATGTCGTCTCTGTCACTGTTATGTGCAGCAGTTGGTATGGGTACTGAAAAAAGGTTGGTTTTAAATGATCTTATGAACTCAAGCGTGATTAGTCAGTGGTTAGACAGTTGTCTCAGGTCTGTTACTCCACAGTGGTTGTCAGTGTGTGACCTATTCTGTCACACTGCAGCAGCTCTCTACACTTATCCCTGCTGAGACATCATTGACAAAACTGTCTCTAAGAGTTACCCTGACCTGTGTGTGTGTGTTTGTGCGTGCGTGTGTGAGTGTGTTTATTTGTGTGTGTGAGTGAGTTTGCGGTTACACTAAATACAGAGAGGCAGAGGAAAACATAAATATGATCTTCTAGAAAGGAGGATCTTGGCTCACTTTCAGTGACGTAAGTCTAAGTCCAAGTCTACTAGCTAACTACCTGTCCCTCCATAGTCTACTAGCCAACTACCTGTCCCTCCATAGTCTACTAGCTAACTACCTGTCCCTCCATAGTCTATTAACTAACTACCTGTCCCTCCATAGTCTACTAGCTAACTACCTGTCCCTCCATAGTCTACTAGCTAACTACCTGTCCCTCCATAGACTACTAGCTAACTACCTGTCCCTCCATAGTCTACTAGCTAACTACTTGTCCCTCCATAGTCTACTAGCTAACTACCTGTCCCTCCATAGTCTACTAGCTAACTACCTGTCCCTCCATAGTCTACTAGCTAACTACCTGTCCCTCCATAGTCTACTAGCTAACTACCTGTCCCTCCACAGTCTGATAGCTCTATATTGTAAAGGACACTCTGTTCTGAGAGAGTTATTATGACCTGGATTTAAATTCATCCTAAACCTCAGGGGTTAGTCGGCTATTTCCATCCCACACACAATCTTCATGAAGACTCTATGCATGATGTAGAACCAGAACAACTAAAACAGACCCATAAAAGATTACAGATCATTCTAAAAACTCATAAATTAATTCTGTGGTGAGATTTCAACCAAGTAAAACGTCGTCTCCCCATGAGAGCTCCCTGCAAACCACTGTGGATGTCTCATTTCAAAGATATCATTGTTCAACAGTGACAGTGCATTGTTCTCATCTAGAGATTCAGATTGCAGACTGAAGCCTTTCTGTTTCTGAGACACATGTCGGCCATGATGACTGTGCACTCCTTTAGTGGCTGAGCATCAGTATTCCAGGCACAGACAAGGGAGGGGGAGCATGGCGGCTTATACCCACCACTCCTGCAAACACCTTGCAGGCACAGAACAGACATTTTCTTGGAAAGCAGGAACACTGCCCCAGGTGCTGGACTGAATGAAAATAATTGTAACTTCTTCAATATCTGATAATGATCTAGCTGAACTGCCTACAAAATGTACAATGATCAAGACTATCCCAACATTCCAGGCATGTAAACACACAAAAGGCACAGAGTCACTGAAAGGTGAACTGTGAGCTCTTACAGTTTTTCCCCATTGCTTTGGCTCATTTGACGAAACAGAAATGACATTCTCAAAACAACACGTGCAAACCTCCAAACCACTGGGCACTTGTTCACAAACGATTGGAATTTTTCATTCCTTTAATCAAATTGCAATTGTATTAGCACATCCTCGTAAATGACAAGTGTAATTGCCTACAGTTTGCACAGATTTCAAATGATTTAGCACATCTTTGAAATGGTTAAGTACAATTGCCTTCAGTTAGGCCAATTACCAATTGAATATATCTTGCTGGTCTAAACTGACTGTTGTTTCTCAGTCAAGTGGTTATTCGCTGCAAAACATATTGGCATAATTTCCTTGTGTACATCGTCACCTGCACAATAGTTCACTCCACTGTCAAAATCTTTCAGGCACATAATACCATGAAAAACATCATGGTATATACTGTAATATGGATATCTTGGATCAACTGGTTACAGTCATTGTCAGGTGCAACTAGAACTTTACTAAACAAGGGGACACATCCGATCACCAATAACACAGTAAGTTTAGTTTGCTGACAGGAGCTATCCAGGAGTATAAATGCTTCCATCAAATATATAGAGCTTGTCCCAGGCCAGCTCGGGAGCAACATCACCATGTGTGCTGCCATATCAGAGAATGGTGTAGTCACCCACATTCCCAGTCTTGGCCCATACAATACCCAGAAGCACCTGGTGTTCTTGGAACACCTGCACTCCGATCTTATCCCTCTACATGAGAGGGGTTTGGTAGGGCCTCACTTGCTTACATTTGTCATTGTGTGGGACAATGTAAGCTTCCACCGTGGCCCATTCATCAGGGTTCACTGCCCATCCAAGAATGCTTATGGTGCTCATCACCTTACTCCCCATTCCTCAATCCTATCGAGGATTTTTTTCTGTATGTAGGTGGAGGGTCTATGAGCATTGGGCTCAAAACCAGAGGTCCCTGCTCCAGGCAATGGATGCTGCTTGTGATCATGTCACAGCAGATCAGTGAAGGGGATGGTTGCGGCATGCACAATGATTCTACCCCTGTTGCATCGCAAGGGAGAACATCAGATGTGATGTCGTTGAAATCTATGGCCAGACAGACAGGAGCGTGAGGATGAGCAGGAAAGTGAGGACGACAACTAGTGAAACTCCAGCTTTGCTTTACTTTCTTACTGTATGTGTTGGTAGTGTAGGTTATACATGTTAGTTTTGATGTGCTTATTGTATGACATTATATTGTGCTGTACACATTTCATGTTACAGTAACCACAATGTATGGCAATTACAGTAACAATTTCCAAAGCAGTGTGAGTGCAATATGTGATGTGAAACCTTGTAGGCTACTCTTGAATTACTGTAATATTTTTTCTGTTTGATACACATTTACATTTTATATTTATTCATTTAGCAGACGCTTTTATCCAAAGCGACTTCCAAGAGAGAACTTTACAAAAGTGCATAAGGTCAATGATCATAAACAATGAGGTAGCCCCAAAAACATTGTGGGTAGCCAAAACATGAAGCATACATTGTGAAAAGCAAATAAGTGCCAATGGGAAGAAACATAGTTCTTGAAGGTGGAGGTGGGGAGGTGATTCCACCATTGGGCGGCCAGACAGAAGAGCTTGGGTTGGGAGCGGGCGCTCTTGAGAGGTGGGACCACCAGACGGTTGTCAGAAAAAGACCGTAGGTGGCGGGTGGGGGTGTAAGGCTGGAGCAGAGACTTGATGTAGTCGGGTGCAATCCCGTTCACCACTCGGAAGGTCAGTACCAGGGTCTTGAATCTGATACCGGCCGTGATTGGAAGCCAGTGGAGGGAGATGAGGAGCGGGGTAACATGGAAGCGTCTGGGTAGATTGAAGACACATAGTATTCTGGAAGGAAAACATCTACTACAGTAACTGTAGCACAGTGCACATGAGGGATATTTTTAAGGTCCACTGCCATACTGACAAAACATCTAATCATTTTGATCTGCAGTGTTTACACAATGCCAATGCCACTTCATTTTGGGGGGCACTGACTATTTTTATGAGAAAAGGATTTAGTTTTGACTGATGAGTTGTCTGTTTTAGGAGAAAGATGACCCTTTGCAGGTGTGCCATGGTGTTTTGCTGAACCATCTAGGTTATTTTGGCAAATGTTTTTAAAGCTTTGAGAATGTCCTCTTTTTTCTCGAGAGATGGGCCAAAGCAATCGAGAAGGAACTTTTCATTTTGGGGGCACTGACTATTTATATGAGAAAATTATTTGGTTTTGAAGCATGAGTTAACTGTTTTGGGTGAGATATGACCTTTTGAAGGTGATATATGTATTTGTGCTGAACCATATTGGCTATTTTGCCAGATGCTTTGAGAGCTTTGAGAATGTCATTTCTGTTTCAAGAATTGAGCCAAAGCAATGGAGAAAAACTGTAATGCCAGTTTCTAGACTCTCATTGGTAAAGATCCAATCTCTTACGTATCTCTCTCTCTCTCTCTCTCTCTCTCTCTCTCTCTCTCTCTCTCTCTCTCTCTCTCTCTCTCTCTCTCTCTCTGTCTCTCTCTCTGCAGTTCTCTCACTCTCCCTGCAGGCTCCTGCTAGAAACACAGCCTGCCAATCTGCCCAGGCGAAATGTGTTTATTAACAGGATGATGCTCGCTGAAGGAATCATATGCTAAGAGGGGGGAGTGGTAAGTTATGCGACTGAACTACATGATATTTACAGTACAACATATATATCAAGCTAAATATGGAGCAATCTAAAGTGAGAAATTAACCCCATAAGCCTTTAACATTTTACTGAAGATCTTATCTTTTACGTAATCGGATGGTAAAAACGGTTAGTTGACCAACCTTTGATCTGAGGGCAGCATCTCCTCCCAAGGGTTATTTTTACTGCCTGTGTGTGATCAATGTATCTGCTGTGACCTTTCTATGCCAAAGAGAATACCCATCACCCAAATTCTCCCCTTCCCACCTGGCTGTCTGACGGCTGGGCTGTGAAATGAGATGTTTGCTGTATGCCTGATGGAGACTCAGTCAAGCTTGCACACAATACAAAAACCAATACATCATAAAACGGAATACCTTTTAGGCACAGTAAATCACTACGGAAGTTAGAAATGTATTTCTAGATGAAACAACCACCCATTTATTAACGTCTGCCACGATGCTGTACTTTATAGAATGAACTAGATCCACAATAGAATAGCAGATCGAGTTCCCAATCCATCCATTCTATAACATCTCTATCTTGATCTTCTAATCTTAAACCACTGTAAAGATATCGATTCATCTTTCAGGTTGCTCACATTCGCTCAAGCCACTGGTGAGACCGACTCTTCGGAGGTAGTCACCGTGGTAACATGGCCTTAGGGAAACGTCAGTCACAAAGCAAGTCATGTGACCAATTGATTTTTCCCCTCCCATCTTTTATAATCTCTTTCTGCCATTCCAATTGATGAGGACAGTTAACTGAGGATGGACACAATATTTTTCTCTTCCATTTTCTCTGTTTATTCTTTTACAGAAATTAATGTTGTTTTTTCAGTTGATTTACAGCCACTTTCTGTTTAGGCAGCTAGAATGATGATCTTATCTAAACCAAGTTTGGCTTTTGCCGTTTGCTCTGTTGTCTCTTGATGTTGGCGTGTTTGAAGCTCTGACCGCAGGCCAGCTGTGCAGGCTGTTTGAACCTGCTGGCCTTTCAGATCCACTCACTATTCGAATATCTGTAGGTCGCTAATAGAGGCTTGGTGTGGTTGCTAAGTGATTTAGAATGCATTGGCACAGGTCTATTTAATAATTATTCCCCTCTTTTCCTACATTCACCCATCCTTCTCTTTCACCCACAAGAGAGCTTCTGCCCACTGCCCTTATGGACACTTAGGAATGCCTCCTTCTTTCTTGAAAGTTATCAGTCTCTAGGGATGTAGCTCCTCAAGACTGAAGCCTCCTATGAGGCTATGAGCATCTAGATGGAGAGTGATTACATCAGAACTCAAAATAAACAAATGCTTAATAGCAAAAAAGGACATTAAAGGGACCATTCACAGCAAAAAGACAGCAATGACTGCATTATAAGCAATTGCACGCAAGGGGAATGATAATATTTGTGAAAGCTATAAGCTGACAGGCAGACATGTACCACCCTGTGCTGCCGCCACTGACAATCTAAGGCAAATGAGATTGGAACATAAACCTGAGGAGACGTTCTGTTGTTCCCCAGTGATGCAGCAGGAGTTATGTTTTAGAAATGTTCTGGACATAACCCTGAAGAAGGCAGTGTTTTTATGATTGTAATCATAAAAACCTCAGTCCACATCAGTGGTGTCCTGCCTGCCTGGGTAGCATGCCGTAGGAACGCACCAAAGACGGATGTCACAAAAAGAGCATTTTCTCACAGGAAAGCCAGTAAAAGGGCAACACATTTGCATAAAGAATTTCTTTCATGTTTCATTGAACCTCTTGCATTAGCTTAGGCCTCAGATTTATCTATTTCTCTACTGCAGATCTCTTGATTGTGGTGCATGTCTCAGCATTACAGTTGTGAACAGCAGACAGATGAAGCAGTAACTGCAGAAACTGAAGTGATGCCTTATTCAGGGGTTGTCATGAAGGGTGGCACACCCTTCCAGGCACAGTGCAGAAATGTGAAGCCTGGAGCCCAGGCTGGGCTGAGACACATTTACATTGTAATGCTCCAGACAGCCAGCTCTGTGTGACTGATACAGTTGTCAGCAGCCTTTAGCAACACCTAGCAAACGCTTGCTGTGCTTTGATGAAACTGTATTCACACTGAACTCACTTCAGGGGTAGGAGAAGGGGAGGAGTGAGGTGGAAAAGGGAGAGAGAAAGGAGAGAGTTATGAAAGAGGAAGGGGGGGGTGAAGTTGAGAGTGGAGGGAAAGAAAGGGATGGAGGTGGGAAGTGGGAAGATAGAGGTGGGAAGATGGTGTTGAATATGATTGCTAACTTCATGGAAGGAATAATTAGAGGACTGATGTTTTATTCATGAGGGGGGGAAGATAGCAGTGAAACATTTAGTCATTTAGCAGATGCTCTCGAAACAGAGGAACAGCGAGAAAGAGAGAGAGAGACAGAGTGAGAGAGAGAGAGAAAGAGATAGTGTGTGTGTGAGAGAGAGAGAGAGAGAGAGAGAGAGAGAGAGAGAGAGAGAGAGAGAGAGAGAGAGAGAGAGAGAGAGAGAGAGAATACGACAGACAGACGTACAGACAGACAGACAGATAGATAGATAGATAGATAGATAGATAGATAGATAGATAGATAGACAGACAGACAGATAGACAGATAGACAGATAGACAGATAGACAGATAGACAGATAGACAGACGGACAGACAGATAGATAGACATGGTCTAGGCAGGAGACTAGGATGTAGGACTTGAAGTCCTATACTGCAGTTGTGTGTGTGTGTGTGCTTCCTTGTCCAATTGATTGGGATTGTCGGAGAGCAACCTGATGTGAAATTATGCAGGATGGCGAGATCAAACAGTCGCATGCAAATTTTGAGCTGTCAGACATGACATTGAGTATAGCACACAGATAGAGGATGTCACTGTTTAAATACATTTAGCTAGGATCTGCCTCCCTCTTTTTTTGCCCATTCCAAATGATCCCCTTCTCATACTCTGATTAAAATTACAAATATGTATGTCTCTTGCTGTGGGCAGATTCTCCAATCTGAGCCTATGAATACTGTAAACCCATCATCCTAACTTGAGGAAGGAAAACTGCCTCCAGTAACTCTCTCCCTCTGCCATATCCCATGTTCTTGAAGACCTTGGTCTCAGACAATGTTCTCAGGGGTGATGCAAGGTGTTATCCAATATTTTCCTCTCGTGCTTGGATTGCTGCCTCTTTCCTAGCTGTATATACTGTACCCAGCACCAACACTGGTTTAGTGTAAAACGTGTGGGTGGGTGTAGAGACATCTATGATTCATTGTGCTTCATTCAGTTTGACACTTTATCGTAATGGACTACTAGTGGTGCTGATCATTACTGTCTGAAATGCAACAGATGATGACAGTGAACATACGATCCATACTATTCTTACAGATAAACAGGCGTACCATAACAAACCAAATACCTCAGACCTTGTTAGTGGTTTGTTACAGTGGATGAAGAATCCTGCTTTGGAGTGTAAAGCATCATACATCTGTCCTTTAACAGCCAAATGGAGACACACAGACAGTTGTAGCTGTGGTCTTCCAGACATTAACATGGTATCATGGGCTCCAGTCTCTCATCAGAGAGACAGATCACTTTCTCACCCAGGAGGCTGTGTTTACTCTCACATTAGAGCCATTGATCCAGACTGTCATACAGCTGAGATATGAGAGCTGGATCGATAGAGTCCATATCAGCCCAACAGCAGACCCCTCCCAGGTGCCCTTGTCTGCCCGGTCTGCAGGGACTCTGGGCCAGAAACTGACAGCACCAGAGCATTCTGGGAGACCGGACATGTCTTTGTGAGAATCACAAAGCCTCGCCCTAAGACAGTCTGATCCTCAGTGTGACAGTATGTCCTTCAGCAGTCTCGGCTGGAAGCACACTGGAAAAAATACGTCAATTATAAGACGCTAGCAAGCTGCTGTCCGTTAATTAATACCACTGCAAAGCTACCATACTGACATACAGTTTCCTGAAATAGTTATTTTACCACCTCCTACTTGCCCTAATGTGCTTGCAAAAACATGATAAATGTGGTGGGACATTTATAGCACCGGGACAATCTTGTGACTCTTTTCACCAAGTGTGAGGCACTTTCAGTAAACTGCTAATCTAGTCCATGCGATGACCTTGTAAATGCACAAAATCCCAACAAATGAGTGAACTGAGATACACAGGAAATTACCGCAGATGAAATTGGTCCTTCAACAGTTTGTCGGTGTGACATGATTCCGGGGTTTGAACTAACCTGTGACCACTGAGGAGAACTGGGCCGAGTGTCGAGTCTCAAAGAGATGCAGCTCCCTATTAAGGTTGCAGACACTCAGGTCAATGTTCCACGAGCACAGTCCTAAAAAACACATATTACAAATACAATAACTCAGCTTTAGTCATGGATTTTCAGGTGGTTCGGGTGGCATAATCACAACAGTAATATGATAATGATGTCATCAATATCATGGTTATATGGCCGTGCATACTTAGATCTCATCAGTCACAATCCCTATGATTCTCAATGATCTGGTGTATTAGCACATCCTGTAGCTAGTTCATGAACGTTGACATGTGGTTTTCCTATTTTCTGATTCTAAAGATAAATGTGGCTGCCACTGAAGTTAACAGCTTGTGATGCTAGCAGGTTGTTATCAAATAATCATCTGGCTGATGAATGAGGCCTCCTAAGCTGTCATCATCATCATCAACTATGGGATATCCAACTGTGAGTTTGTAAAGAAGTGTTCCGCCCTTCAAAATTATGAAATGTGCAACGTCCCCTCTATATACATTTGAATGTGTTACATTAATATTTGTTTATTCCCTTCAGCTGATTGCATGTTGGAGCAGGAGGTAAATGACTACATTCATAAATAAACACCAGGATCATAATAAATCGGTGTCAATTTGCCCCCACACCACCTTGTTACCATAGTGAAGCTATTACTATCTTTGTTGACATTTATCCAACGACCAACATCCATCAAAGCCTCGGAACAAGAGGCAGTGGTGCTGTGCCTGGTTTTGCTGTCTGGGCTGCTCCTATTCACTGGGTGTTTTTGCCCTGATGTTCACATGAGCTGCACTGTATGGATTCTAGAGAACAGGTGTAAGCACTTTAGAACTGTTGCAGTCTGGTGCAGTGTCCTTCATCATCAAACAGCTCCGTCCAGCCATTACATATGGGCCCACCGATTGGAAAATAAATGAACGTCAAACTATCTTGTCTGAAACAGCCCAAAATACAAATATGTTGTACATTCAAAACCCCCCATGAACTTTTACATGTTACACAATTTATTTCAAGGGACTTTTAACACACTCACCTTGCTTAATCTGTTTTCGGGCAGACTCAAGGTGGTGACTGGTTGAGATTTCCCCGATCACTAATAACATGCGATACTTTCCGTTGACAAACAGTGGTCCGCTGTGATTCTGAACGTCAGGCTGCCGCTGCTCCGTCGACTCTCCTCCGGTTTCAGAGAGCGCTGCTGCGGCTTCTACTGAGACAGGGATTTCCATGGTTACAGTGCCACTAGTGGCCGCTGAGACCTTTTCCATCTCCATGACAACTGCATCCGGGAGAAGCACCATGACAGTGCATGGTGCCCTGAGGGCGTGTCTCCTAGGACAAAATGATCTGATTGGTTCGCAGCTAATAACAGCTGATGGTAGCTATAGCTTCACACTGGCCAAATAAAAAGTGAGATGGAAATGTTTATACGTACATCACTGTACTATAGATTACTAGAAACTAAATTAACAATAATGACAGATGATGACAATGAGTATTCTACACAACCCAATACTTCTGTCACTAACAGTGGTTTGCTTGATCCCATGGAGTTTTGAATAAAAATAAATGTCAGTATTAGCCTTAGATGTCTGCCTAGCTGTGGATGTTGAAGCATCCCCAGTATTCATCATGTTTGAATTGATTACAAAGAACACTTTCTAAATGTAAGTTATTAAACACATTCTACAATGGTGTGTATTAAATGGTTCTATTTAAAAAGACTAAACTCTGTCACTAGAAGCCCCAGGAGATGAGCCTTCAATAGCAAACTGGCAGCTCTTAGTTCCTATCCTGAACACAACATCACTTAGCCTGTCAGTAAACAGTGAAAACAAAGGCCAGAGAGAGGACAGCTGTGAAAATACAAGTTATTCAATTCATCGAAATATGTTACCTCATGTCCTCAAATAAACAAAATGTGCACTACATTAACTACAAATACTGATTGCCTTAAATTATGAGGGAACGGGATGAAAAAGGAAATGATTGAATTCCCGACTGGTTAGGCTCTTCTAATTTATCTGGTAATGGCAGGTCAGGCTCGAGTGGCAGCAGTATAACGTCATATCCTCAGTCTCTCCAGAGAGCACGCCTGCACTGCAGCAATCAGCACTATCTGGGCCATTATCCAGGAAGAGAAGTGAAAGGAGACGGGACATTGGAAGTGAACACATTAGCTTTAATACGCAAAACATATGACCCATAGGCTGATGTGTCATACAGTTTTTAAAAACGTGTCCAGAAGGCAGAAATTAGACATTTTGGAGAAATGTGGATTGGCATCATTCAACTCCCCGTCTAAACCACACCCAGATAGAGAGAGCGCTGCAGAGGTTTTATGATGTGAGGGACGTGTGTGGCTATGTGTGGCGGGTCTGTGACATCCCCTATAGCTCTGATTGATGGCTGGGGATGTTAATACAGCACCTGCCTGCTCCAGTGCAAATCTCTTTGACAGCACAGGGCATGCAGCCTCCAATGAGTCAGCAATCTCCAACTCCACAGTGACACACAAAGGATCATGACAACCAGAGATGAAAAGCATCTATTGCCATCTACTGGACAAAATCAGTACATGACGGGTTTGAAATCCAGAAACAAAATCATTAATTTTATGAACAAACTAGGACAACTTAAGGCAGGTTTTAGTTATTTTATTTGATAATTTTTTTACATTTGTAGTAAGATTTTTTTTTTAATCACTCATTCATCACTGTATAGTTATTTTAGGCCTACTGAAAATGGAATCATGTGCTATTTTTCCTCCAAACTGCAATTCTGTTAGTAAGTGTAAGGTTAGTTTAAGGTTAGGCAGGTCATTGAATAATCAGCATACGTTCCACAGCACCAATGCAAAATATTTAATCTAATGTATTATTGTATGCAACGGGAATGGCAGCAAAAATTGTTTAACTAACTATGAAATGGCATGAAAAAAAAACGATAAATATTTGAATAACGTGTTAATGTATTGTATTGAAATATTCAAAGCAGTTTAAGATTTCTTCCAACTGTGTTGTTTTCAGACATTATAACTCATTACCCAAAAGCAGTGTCATACTCTGTTTGCTTGTGCATGTGAGTACAGAGAGAAAAAGAGAAATAGAGCAAGAGAGAGACAGAGAGAGAGACAGAGAGAGAGACAGAGAGAGAGACAGAGAGAGAGACAGAGAGAGAGACAGGGAGAGAGACAGGGAGAGAGAGAGAGAGAGAGAGAGAGAGAGAGAGAGAGAGAGAGAGAGAGAGAGAGAGAGAGAGAGAGAGAGAGAGAGAACGCATACATCGTTATTACAGCGAAAGGGATTCTGCTTGCAACAAGAGAACTTCTAAGGTAAATGCAGTTTCTATATTCCTCAATGGCTATTTCAGAAAAGCGATGTTGTATGTTATTGCCATGACTCGCCATGTGTTCAAGGGCAGATTCTGGATAGCGAGTTCTGACCAGATCCGTGGTATAGTTACTGCGCATTTTTTATTTTGGGTGTCTCTCCTTAGATGACGCGACTCCTCTTAGCACTCTTCCATTGAGACAAGACGGGTTTCTTGTCAATGCTTTTTTTGGTTTACTATCAATATTATTAGTGCAATCATCCCTGTTTACTTTTTAATATACAGACTACCTCGTACAACGTGGTGCCCGAAGATTGCAACATCCACAAATGATCCCTGCCATGCAGAAGAGCTGGGTGTATCTTGCACCGCTGCTTAAACTTATGGCTGCATCAAAACACGCACGGCCTCTAGGTGTGATGCGTTTGTGTAGCCTACATGTAGGCCTATTGACTGGGGTTATTACTTTTTGTTCACATCAGAAGCGATATTAAACGAGGTGACAATGAGGAACTAGTTATGTTTCATGTTCATTGCAGAAAGTCAAAGATTTTCTTACAGGTTATTGCTTTTGGTAAAAGTAGCTAATGATCGATACTTAGGTTACATTGGATTAAATGCTACATAATAGACATTTCTAGTATTGTGTAGCTCTCAATTTAGATTTTTTGGTGAAGGGCTTTGGACTTGATGATGCAGTTTAGGCTACTTCATGCCTTAGGGCTGAGTCAGTTTCCTCGGTCGTTTATAGTGATTATCACTAATGCTTGTGAGTGAAAGACTGTTTCCATAGAAACAGATGAAGGTGTGTGATTCGCCAGAGACATTGGGCCTATTGTATGAATGATGCTGCTACAGAAAATCAAGTGTCCCTTTCTTGTATCCAATAACCCACTCATTGCATCGTAAATGGAAAGGATGAGAGAGGATGCTCTCACGGAGTAATTCTACGACCGCATATTGTTGACTAATGCATTGTCTTGATAGTAGGCTATTTTCATAATGGACTGTTCAATAATCGACACACTTGGAAGAAATGATGAGTTTCTAACTGTTCCTGTTGTAAGCGTGTTCAGCTCATACAAGTAGCCACGTGTTCCATTTATGGAATTTGAGTTTTCAGTGTTGGTGAGTATTTCCACAAACTGATTTTTAAGTAGTTTTCTGATAAATACGGTTAAGTTGACTATAGTAATTCTGTTCCCTGTATCCAGGGCCATACAAAAATGGCACAAATACACATGACGCATGCGCACATCCAGAGAGAGGCGGTTCCTTGGGGCTCGGTACCAATCACAGTAGTCCTTCCTTACTTTTCCCGCGAAGCTAAAACAGGGGTTTAGGCGATGTACTTTATGGGCATGCTGTGGAAATGTAAGGTATTTATAGCAAGTGAGCCAATACTTGTGCTTTTTTAAAGAATCAGTGCATACAAACTGGATCCCCAGACTTCATATTTAGATAGCGCTTTGTTTTTATGCCTAACCACAAGTCCATCCGACGTTATCCTTGCAGCTAGCTAGAGCTAGCTACCTTAACCGTACCTCTGTTGTTGTGATCAAATGCTGCATCATGTCTTGATCGGACACGTTTGCGGGATGGGGACGAAAAAGAGCAATTTTAAGTGACAAATGCAGTGATTACTTAGCTACGGTTATAACGCTGGTAAGCTGTTTATATTAACTTCAGCTTGCTTTCTATTGTTTCTGTCGCACCAGACTACCTATCCTCTGGGCTTTAATGTCCTTTCATTGCCTCATGGATCCCAGCGGAAGTGACCTGGAGTCGAGTCTGCCCCAGCCAGAGATCCCTTGCCTGATCGTAGAGGACTCCCAGCCGGACAGTGCGGCCTTGGAGGACGATCCCGACAGCAGCTACCGAGCCTTGCTAGCACGCCGCCTCTCCAGTTTGCAGCCGACTTCACACAGCCCGGTGCTGGTAAACATCTCATTTGATCACTTAACGAAACACTGGTCGGATTTAGTCTATGTTATTATAAAATTGTTTATGATTGATCGTATGTCGACTACATCAGTGTGTCACAAACAGGAGCGTAGGGACAGCCAGAGCAGGGCTTGGGCCAGCAGCTCAGAGGCAAAGTACTTCTGCGCCACAAAGGTCTGGTCATAGCTTCCTGCATACAGAGGTTGTAGGAGTACAGTGTAAATGTAAATCTGTGCCTGATAATACCTGAGGATGCAAGGATATGCAAATGTGTTATAAACAATATCAGCATTGCCCATGATATGACCCCAGTCATGTATTCTCCAGGAACTGATATCCTCCCCCGCAGGAAGTAGAAGCTCTCAAACCGACAGCCAATCGGAGGCGCCCCAGAGCAGCCACCTGCCCGGGCCAGGTGAGTGTGTCTGCAGGACCCTTACTTCACTCAGAGAGTCAACTACATACTGATGCAGGAGATTCCATGCTGAACATTCCATGCTGAGTCCTTTTGTTTTGTGTTTTACGTCAGCCATCTTGGAGAACAACGAGACCAGTTCATCTCTTCGGGAGGAAAGTCAAGTCCTAGAAGTCTGTTCTCTCCCTAACAGGAAGAGGTGTGTGAGGCTTCAGAATTCAACAGTGTGAGGTTTGTTTTTCTGATGAAGCCTGCTGCTGCTACTCAACCTTTGTTTCCTAAATGCAGGTGTACAGAAGGATACGTGAATATGGACACCGGCGTAGACTCTACCACACACTGTGTCCAGTCTGAAGGTAAGTTTTTTTTCTCCACATACTCTAGATGTCACTCACATTCGTTCAAATGTGAGTGACAGTATGTTTTTCCCCCCATCAGCACTTGACTATTGCATTTGACAAATTTCCTTACACAACCTTTTGACATGTATGTGTTTTAGGAGGTTCCCAGTTTGGTATTCTGGAGCTTTCCGAGAGCCAGGGCCTTCATGGTGATATTAGGAACAGCCAGGAGGAAGATGTAGCTCCTGCTGCTCAGACAGAGAGCAAATCAAAGAGGTTTGCGACCCTGGGCCCGCACCCGTCAGATGCACACTTCTTAACTGGACCTGGCACGTCGAAGGTTCCAGCAGTGTGTGTGTGTGGTTCCTCCCCCAGGTCTGAGGTGAGCTCCAGCAGCTCGTCCGAGCCCCAGGGCAGGGCGGCAAGAGAGCTGAGCGTCCATGCTCTGCTTCACTCCCAGGGCCTGCAGGCCAGTGCCGACAGAGACAGAGAGGACCCCGAGCTGCTGTCCTCCCAGGAGGACCTGTTTGATGCTGAGAAGACAGGTGCTGGGTCACTCAAGCAGGCCACGATCAGGCCTAGCTTTCATTTCTCCTAAATGCATTCTGGCCACTCATTGAACACGCCTTTGTCAGTTGTTCTGTGAGTGAGAGGACGATGGATAACGTTTTCTTTAGCGATTCAAACTGAGTCCCATCAGTTGAATTTCTACTGGGTTATAGTGTTACTCAGGCTTTAAGTGTTGTGACACAGTGTGGTTCTCTCCCTCAGGCACAGGTGTTGACAGTACAGTGTCAGAGCTGGAGAACCAGGGCCGGCCCACCCTGACCCCAGCCCACTCCCTGAGGCTGCTGCATCTTTCTGGGCAGGGCACTCTTGTGAACGAGAGCCTCTCACAGTAAGTTACAGTCTTCTCTTACAGTCACATCCGACTTCTTGGGATCGATTCTGTTACAGATTCATAACCACCTCCCTGGTCTCTTACAGGAATTCCGTTGACTTTGTGGCACCCACCCAGGATCATTTGAGCCAAACTCCTTTTATCGTCCCCAACTCACCAACGGAACAAGGTGACTTGACAATTTTTTGGGGTATAATTTAAACAATCATATTTTGAGCGCTTGTTGATATATCTGAACGGTTACATTTCCTGGTCGCAGGTGCAGACGAACCCATGGATACTTCTCTGCCTCCTGATGACCAATCGGGACGGAAGGAAGATGAGCCAATGGAGATGGACCCTGTTCCGAAGACACACCCATCAGCGTCCACTCCAGTATCCCAGAATACCCCTGTGTTTGTTTTGGAAAAGCCTCTCTCTCTGCCCAGCCAGCCTGAGTTCTCACATGTATGTATCATCAACACGTCCATCACCTCAATCCGTTCGGAATACTCCTTGGTTTACTGTATAACACCAATCATTTAATTTCTGAACTTTTTAAAGGATGTATTTGTGCCAACCCAGAGCCTGGAGGCTGGTAGCACATCTCCACACAAAGCCCACAAGAAGGAGGTGACATTATCTTCATCACTGTCCAATGAGAGAAAACCTACTACTGAGTCGGGCCCATCCAACATAGTTTCCACCACCGTCCAGCCTAAACCCCCTAGCTGTGACCAGTCAGTGACTGAGTCCTTCCAGCTGGAGTTGTCTGTAAACACTGAGAGCTGTGTCCTTGCCCCAGGGCAGGCCGGAGGGAGTAGGGTGGAGGAGGACAGCCAGGCCACCCAGATAGAAGAGCTGGACATGCCGCTGGGCACTGACACTAGTGATGCTGTGACATCACAGAGAAGCCAGAAGACTGGGTGTAATGGGATCTCCTCAGAACTGCGGAAAACTACCGCTGACGTTCTGCCTAAAGTTCCCCGCGTGCCTGACTCACTGAAGACCCCTAGTGAGTGTGCCAGGACAGAGGAATGTATCTCGTCTCAGAAGTCTGACACGCACAAGCAGACGCCGAATGTTGACAATGTGAATGTAAGTGTTGATGTGCCCGAAACGGGCGTCTCCCAGAGTCAGCCTGAGGGCTCTTCAGCCAAAGTGTCCTCATCGCAACAGAAGCCAGAGACAGTGGACCTGTCTGCTAGCAGCTGTGTCCAGGAGACTCCCTCCTCCTCTCACAGTGCACCCTGTGGTTTACCCTCCCAGTCCCAGTCCCTCTCCCAGTCTGTGTTCTCACAGACCTCTCGTGTTGGCACACAGAAGGACCAGTCGCCATCCAAGAATCTCGGAGGAGGGCCGAGCAGCCAGCCTCCTCAGAGACTCGGAGACCCCGTCACGCCGAGCCCACGCTCGTCACAGAAGCGTGGAGGGGGCCCTGCCGGTCAGGAGGAGAAGACTGTGGTGGCTGAGAAAGAGGAGGGTGATGCTGAAGATGGGATGGAGGATGAGGAGGAGGGCAGGAAGCAGGAGAGCTCCGGGCTCTGTCTGGCGCTCTCCCAGAGCCAGGTGTTGTCCCCTGAGCCCATGGTGGAGAAGGGGAGCGCGGGAAGGGAGGAGAGCTGCAGCGTCATCGTCCTGGAGGAGAGCGAGAGGAGCTCGCAACTCCTCGAGAAGGACGTGATTTCGCCATCTTTCCGGAGCCCTCCTCAACCAATGCGGAGCCGCGGTGCTGTTTCCACCAATGGCACTGGGTCTCAGTCCAAGCTGGGGGACTCACAGCCGGTGCCTAATAAGGTCTCCCAGGCTGATAGAGTAGGGCCTCGAGAACTAGATGCACTGCGAGATAAGAGCCTCAGTGATAGCTCTGGAGGTAAGTGGTTTGAAGATGAGATGGATCCGATCTGCTGAAAGTATAGTTCGTTGTTTGTGTCGAAACTGTAGTTGGATGGTCATGGAATTGTATGTATTTTGTTTTGCAGATATTCCTTTCCACTTCACTCTGCCTAAAGAAGGAGAACTGATAGGCCCAGTTGTTAGTGCCACGCCCCCTCTGTTCAGACACAGCACTCCGATCGGTAGGCTGTCCTCCCTCTTAGGAGGTTACGTAACTGCTTGACTCTCCTCCATTTCCGGCATACTATACAGTACTATATGAGATCCATCCACCCAACCACCCACACCCCTCTCACCCACAAGCACTCACACTCTCATCCACCATTCCTCCTCTCTCATCCACCCCTCCTCCTCCTCTCATCCACCCCTCCTCCTCTCATCCACCCCTCTATCTCCTCCACCTCTTCCACTCTCTCAACTCAAAGCTGTGCTGAATCAAGGTTGGCCTGTTGTTGCTTCGCTTTTCAGAGATGACTTCCTTCCCCAAGAAGTCGGCGGTGGCCGGCGACATTTCCGCGGAGACGGCAATGGCGACCAGTGACATCACAGCGGGGGAGAGCGGGGAGGACACAGCCGGAGGGGAGGATGGGAAACTGAGTTTGCGGATGAAGCTGGTGACCCCTGTGGAGGAGGGCAGCTCTGATTTGGAACGATTCAGCCTACAAAGTAGGGGATTATGATTGCTTATAGAAATAACTACTGGGACATATTCATGCTTAATTTGTGCTCGATCACAAGTATGCCGGCATGGCAGCATAAATGAGAAATGTTCAGTGCTATATATAGAATTAGCTTTGGGAAATTTGCAGTTTGCTGTGCCCAACTTGTGGATATAAACCATTTATCAAAACCACTTTGGTTTTCATCAAAATCACAGTTTGATCTCTTTTCACTCCCAGAACCCCCGCTGTCAGATGAGGAAAGCTCTGTCTCCAAGGTTACCACGGTTGCCAAGGCTGTAACCAGGTATCTGCTTTGGTCTCTTTTAACGCTTATCTTCTTTAAGATTCATGGTTACTCCAGCACTCCTTTGTTACTGTTCATTCTCACTGTGTCAGAGAGCTCTGTACCAAATACTAAATGGGTCTGAATCATGCGTTTTAATTTGATGTAGAAACATTGAGTAATTAAGTGACAAGTAGCAAGTGTTGACATCCAGTAGGTCTGGGAGTAGGGCTCTCTGTTAGGTCCAGCAGGCAGGTAGGCAGGGGTAAAGCTTTGTGCACAACATGTACAAAAGGTTCAATCATTTGTTCCATTTTATGATTATACAGATACCTGTACCACTATAGGGATGAGAATCACCATGTGCAGCTTTCAGGAGGCTGGTTTTGTGGTACTGTAGGGTTGTCATGGGATACGGGGTGTGTAGCTGGTCCTCATGTGAGTTTGTCTGTCTTGTCCAGCTGTCTGTCCAGTCCTTCAGTGTTCAGTCTGGTCAGTGAGGCCCACAGACAGGAAGCTGATGATGAGGCCCAGCCCAGCGGCCCGGGAACACCTGTCAGGTACACGTCTACTCACACACACACACACACACAGACATATATGTGAAGCCATTCTTCATAAACACACAGATACACACCAGGATGTCTCTTTGTCCCAGAGATCTCTGCCCCTCTGCCCATGATCCCCAAGGTGTAGCGCCATTAGGGATGATGAACATGAGGATGGTTAGAACATGTTCTCCTCAACAATAGCTCCCCCTGCTGTCGAAGTAAAGCCTAACAGTGCACATCATATCTCAATTCTAAGGCAGAATCCCAATACTGTCTTACCCCTACCCCTAGCCCTTAGTTTACCCCTTGTGTCTCGAAACTGAGGGGTAAGGGCTACATAGCCCTATGAAATGAGACACCACTTGGTTACGGTTACGTATATCAATGTCTCCAAAGCAAGTAGTGTTATGCACTGATATCAAACTAAATTTGTTTGAAATTTGCTGCTAATGGAGTTTATTTAAAACTGTAGACATGCATGGAGTCCATTCAAGGCTAATCAGAGAAATGCGGGACTGCTGCAAATCACCAATGTAACGTTAGCGTAGCAAACTAGCGATTAAAAAAAAAAACATTTCAATTAAGAACATGGTTGCAAATACGTATGTACAGGACTGTGTAGAGCACAAAACAAGATTTTCATAATTTTTTTAATCAATTATTCAAGCCAACAATATTACATTTATGGGACTGGATGATCTGTCTGCCATTGTTGCAGGTAGCGCAGTATTCACATACCCCTTGGTTTCAAGTAAGCCCTCGAGCTCACTTGGTTTTAAGGGGTGTATACCCCTTCGTCTTAGCCCTAGCCCTCGATCAAAAACAGTATTGGGACACCACTTACTCTCACGGGAAGGTGCAAAACTAAGGGCTGGGGGTAAGGGGTAGGGTAAGACAGAGTATTGGGATTCAGCCTAAAGCATCAACCCTGTTGTTTATTGGTGGCAATTTAATGTAAGAGAATATCACACGTCTACATTTCATGTTGAGTTTACACGTCTTTGCCCTTTGATTTGACAGGGAAGCACTAATTACACATTCCTGTTTTATACGTCTATAAGTAGAACTGGGGCTGTCCTGCAGCCTTTTACAGGTTGGGCCAGTGTGTACAGGAAGAGGAGGAAAGAGAAGAGAGCGATAGACCTACTTTTTTATAGCTGGAGGGTGTGGTGCTGCTGCTATTTTGGGCATCCTCCGTGCCCCCTGAGAGAGCCTATCTGGCTCCGTCCTCCTGACGCTAGGGCAAGGTCTCTCAAGGTGGCTGTATCACCGCGTCAGTAACCCCCTCCACACACACACATGGTCTGTTGCTGATATGTCGTTAGAACACAACTACAACATTGTAGAAACATTGTCACAGTACAAAGGAGTCATGGTGATTTGAGAAAACTCTTAAGTATATTACTTAAACAATATAATACTAAAACAGTATAATACTTTATTAATCTTCTTTCCTTTTTCCCCTCTCTCCCTCTTCTCCACAGAGGGACACTGTTTGGGTCCCCCCGCCAGGGAAGGATCTCCCAGGGCCACAGCCTCCCCAGCAGCCAGTCTGAGCCCCCCTCCAGCCCACTATCGCCTGCAGCAGAACCCTCCACACGGGGCCGTGCTGCTAGGCCTGGCCCACAGACTGGCTCCGCAGCAGGGGAGAGAGAGTCGTCTGAGACCCCCGAACCATCCACCCCAACCAGACCCACAGCCAGACAGAGGGCCGTGTCCCAGCAGACCAGCGTTGATAACCCTACCACCCCCAGTCCCAGCAAGGTAACAACAACTCCGTTCTGGACTGGACTGTTGTCTTCATCATGTATCCAGGGACTGTCATTTTGCATCATCTTAACCTTTCTCCATCTCTCTCTCTTCTAGTCACATCAGAAGGCCTTTTCCCAGCAGACTAGCTTTGAATGCTCCGGTCCTCGATCCCCAACAGGCAGGGTAAACACCTCCGACTCAAACACCTCAGAGGCCCCTCCCAGTCTCATAGGAGACCCAATAGAACGCTCTCGTCTACGAGGGTTAACGCCCCCGCTTCTGTTTCCCAGGGCGAGCCAGAGACTCCGCTCCGCAGACCAGCCGCTGGTCCCGCCCATCGTAGACACATCCGGACCATCCAGGAAGTGCGAACGACCGTCACACGCATCATAACGGACGTTTACTACGAGGATGGGAGGGAGGTCGACCGCAAGGTCACCGAGGTGAGGGCCAATCAGATCTGTTTGCTGAGCCTGTAGAGAGCCAATCATAGGAAAGAGTTCTGCGAGATGCATGCACTGTGGTTTTAACGTGCGTGTGTGTGTGTTGCTCAGGAGTGCGAGGAGCCTGTGGTGGACAGCCGTGAGGTGGACAGTGTACCCTCTCCGTGTCGCACGGTGAGCTCCCTGACCTCTGGGGACCTGGCTGACGTCAGCTCTCTGTCCTCCAAGGCGTCCAGCCTGCAGCACAGCTCTGTGGGCACCAGCAGCAGCGTCACCGGCCCCCCGCCAGCGCGGAGACCAGACTTCATCATGCCCCCCTTCAGAGGGGCCAAGACGGCCAGGTACCACCCTCTCTCTGCCCACCTCCCGGTCTGCTAGACAGGGCCTTGTTCTGTTCCTGTCAAACTGAATAAACGTTGTACTGACTAAGCTGACAGGCTCTTTGATACCCTGCCTGTCAGATCTCTTGTTTTCCAACTCTTCCTCCTGCATACCTGTAAGCATCCTTAAGCACCATCAATTTCAAAGGAAAAGAGAACAAAAACTCAAATTGACTTAAAACTGGCAGCTGAAATGTTTACAGATATTGCATCGGTCTTTGCCTTTCTCCCTTTGTCTTACAAACCTCTTCTTAAAACCTCAGTTAGGTTACTTAACTATGCAGTGAGTCAGAATCAGATATATATGAGTTTGAAACTAATCTAACTGGATCTATGGACAGACACTTCAGTGTCTAGTAGTTACCATAACCCTGTGTGTCTGCAGCCCCAGGAGGGGGAGTGGGCAGCACCAGAGGGGTCACAGGGGTCAAATGGCAAGGTCAGAGGTTAAAGAGGGCGGAGGTCATGGATCCCTGGGGTCTCGGGCCTCCATCCCACAGACCTCCAGAGGCCGGGCGAGGAGGGGCCGGCCTCCGTCCCGCTCAGCCCTGTCCAGGTGAGTCCTGCCCGGGGGCTCGGCCACGATCGGGGGGCTGTTGAGGGTTAGATATGTAGAGGTTCAACCCCATGACATAATCGTCACCATCAAACGACCAACTCCTCCGACGCCACACCTACACTTTCCCTAACCTTTTCTCTTTACTTTCCGTACTAAACCTCTCACTGTGACTCTGCACGTCTCTGCTCTGGTCACCTCACCTGTTCCCTGTTCCCTGGCTGTCCCAGGGGAGGTGGCACTGCTGCGGCCCAGCGTGGAGGGGCCCGAGGCCAGCCCTTGTCCTCCCCTGAGGATGATCCCTACACCCGCCGGGGTCTGCCGCGGGTCCCGGACAGCCCGGTCCAGCCCGAGGGGGCCAGCTTCTCCACCTCCCTCAGCTCCTCCCCAGAGGAGGGCTCCCAGGTGGGAAGCAGCTTTGTGGGGCTGCGGGTGGTGGCCAAGTGGTCCTCCAATGGATACTTCTACTCAGGCCGCATCACCAAGGACTACGGGGAGGGCCGCTTCCGTCTGCTGTTTGACGACAGCTACGAGTGCGAGGTGTCGGGCAAGGACATCCTGCTCTGTGACCCCATCCCCGTGGAAACGCAGGTCACAGCCCTGCTGGAAGATGAGTACTTCAGCATAGGTGAGAGAGGGAGAGGACACGGACTAGAAATGTTCTGGAACATTCACAAGGCATTGATGTCATTATGTTGCCTTTCCTTGTCTGGTAAACATTTTCTTATTGGTGTGTGTGTAGGTCTGGTGAAGGGCCATAAGACAGAGGCTAAGGAGTTTTACTACAGCGTGGAGAGTGAGGGCAAGAGGCAGTGGCACAGCAGGAGTGCTGTGATCCTGTCCCTGGAGCAGGGCAACAGCCTGAGGGAGCAGTACGGCCTGGGCCCCTACGAACCCTCCGCACCCCTGGCCAAGGCCTCCGACATCAGCCTAGGTAAGACTCCTATGCTCTGGTGAAACTGACCATCGGACAGGGGGCAGGTTAGGGCTTAGGCATCCCAGACCACGTGTAAGACCTAAGGGATCCTCAGTAAAGTGTGTATTTAAAAAAAGGTGTAATAACTGAGGTAAAGCATGAAAGTAAATAGAAATAGTAATAGCCGTCAAACTAATGGTGAATGATCCATGGTTCCATCATGTGACTGGCCCACACTGCTGTTTTCCACAGACAACCTGGTGGAGGGCAAGAGGAGGCGCAGGGGCAACACTGGAGACCAGGGAACCCCCAGCCGGAGCTCCAGCGCCAGCCCCCGGACCCCCGGGCCCTCTGGAAAGAGGAAGCTGATTGGCTCTGAGGAGGAGAGGACCCCTGCAAAGAGAGGCCGCAGAGGGGGAGGTGCCAGAGGAGGAGGAGGAGCCAGAGGGGGTATGAAGACCTGTTTGTCCCATCCTTAACCTAACCCAGAGACAGCTGGCTGGGCATGAGTCCCAAGGCTAGCCCGGTCTAACCACACTGCGTGGACCAGAACATTTCCACCACTATGGATAGGATTGTTGTTTTATGCATGTTAATCAAGTCATTTTAATGTGTTTACTATGAATTGCTGAAAAGTATGATTTTAAAATGTATTTTACCTATACCTTTTCTTAAATGTCACTTTTATTGATTACATTATGAAATTTTACATGACGCTTTTATATGAAACTAATCTGTGTGGCATGACAAGAAGTCACTAATAGAATTGTAACAGTGTATGAGTTTGTACGACGTCCCATTAAAACATGTCTGACATCCATGAGTCGTCCATCACCTCCTGCTGCCCCCGCTCTCCCTGTGTGAGGCTGAGCTGGTAACTATGGTAATAAGCTCTCAGCTACCTTGGGGTTGGGCCATTCATTTGAGCACAGGGAGCTTAAGGTGTCTCATCTTTCTCACAGGTTCATAAACTTAGTGGTGTCTCTTACTCTCCCCCATTACAGTTGTTCAGTGGTGATGGGAATGATGAGTCATGGTATCTCAATGCCCTTTGGAACTCTTTCTTCATCCATCTGCCCTTGCGTGTGCGTGTTTGTCCCTGCCCAGGCCAGCGACCGGGTGTGTGTAACACCTCTGGTAGTGGGACAGACCTCCCTCGCGAAGCAGAGGACCTGGAGGGGACCCACGGCCCGCTGCCCCAGAGCCCCACCCTCTTCATGGGCTTCGCCTTCATGCTGACCGCGTCATCTGAGACCGACCGCCTCACCAACCAGCTCGTCAGCGAGGAGGGTGAGTCGGAGATGACCCCATGTAGAATTAGATACATTTGTTGGCTGTAAGGATTAACAGAAATGTTTCATATTTAGGCCCAATTTACTTTAGGAGGAGGCTGAATCCATGATTGGGAATCTGGTCCATGTAAGTTTTGTTATGTTGTTATGACACTAAGGTTCACGTTTCCTCTTCTTTAGAGTGTGTTCAAACAGCTCCATACAACAAAGGCTACACTGAGACCCAGCTGCTGGCTGGTGGAGGCTTCATCCTCTTGGACTTCAATGAGGAACAGGTGAGGGCACTGGCACACCAAATCCAGCCTCAACCAGCAATGTCACCTCGAGTTACACCTGGGAATATCAACTGATAGAGCTGCCGCTGAGATGCCTAAATATAGAGATCCAGCTGCCCCTCACCCCTCCCTACCTCTGTGACTCCTACCCCATAGTGCAAAGCAGCCTATCAGAGCCTGCTGATTGCCGACCAGCACTGCCGCACCAGGAAGTACTTGCAGTGTGTGGCCAGCGGGGTGCCGTGTGTGTCTCACATGTGGGTGAGAGACTGCTGCAAGGACAACAAGCTTCTCAACTACAGGAACTACCTGCTGCCTGCAGGCATGGGGCCTGACAACTCCATAGTGGAATGGTGAGGATGGCTCATGCGTCACGCCATCCCAGCTCCTTGAGGCTACATAATCTGTTAGAAGGTTTGGTTTGGGATGTAAAGGATGCTTGAACATATGTTTCTTTTCTCAAATGTTTTTGATCAGGCATCCCCGCAGCAGCCCGTTCAAGGCCCTGCGGGTCCTGCTGGTGTTTGAGGAGCCTGTGGAGCTGTGGTCTCAGCTGCTGAGCCTGATGGGAGCTGCCTCTGTGAGACAGTACCAGTCAGACAAGGACAGCTCAGGTATGCGTCTATGTTACAATTAATAAGAACTAATGACGTAAAAGTCCAGTGCACTGTTATAATCTAATTATATTCTAATTCAGTGACGTATACAGCAAGATAAACCCGCATCACAACCTGTGTGTGGTTACCTGACCCAGTGTGTCTGTGATGTTTCAGACATTCCTGAGGGCAAGTTCGATGTGGTCATCACAGACCATGCCTGCCCGCCATTGGTCCTGGAGAACGTGACATCACAGAAGCTTCCGTTAGTGTCTCCTGAGTGGCTGATCCACAGTGTCATCTGTGGCGAGCACTTGGGTTACCATAGCAACCCTCAGTATCATCATGACTACACGTCCTTGTCCTAATCCATTCTGACCACACAGTCAACCATGTTAAATGTTCTATATCAGTCAACTTGCATGCCTGTACTGTAAATAGTTTTAACCTGTTTGTTTTTACGAAATTATTAAACCGTGCCAGTTGTTTCAGTGAAAAACAATTGTGACTCTCAATGTAAAGCTGCTTACACACACTTTTAATATTTACAATTTCATACCAAATTTAAACATTGACAATATCAAGGATGTTCGTAACACGATAGCACAAAGATAAATAATACACATGTACAATGACTCGGGTAAGAACGCCAGTGGTATCAGGATGCCTGGGCCACCAGGCTTGGTCTGTAGCTTCTGCTTCGTACTTCATTCTCTTAAAGTCCAAAACTGTAACAGAGGCAATAAAAGACTTTCAGTATTTCCCCAGTAGAGATGCCCAAGAAGGACTCTGGGTATTGTGTCAAGTGTTCATACAGCATTGATAGGTATTGACATTGGGATCCCACCTGCCCAGGGTGCCACCAGACTGGGTGTAGTACTTGTTGTAGTCCAGTCTCAGAAGCAGCTGGGCCAGGTCAGAGTTGATCTGGTGGTTTCTTACACTGGACAGGATCTTGAAGAGCAGGAAAGACTGCCGACTAAAGCCCTGGAAACACGTTACGGATACAAGACATAGATTGAAGTTTGTAATGTAGAATACACAGCCTCTGACTGAAGCCAAACTTCATGTTTCTATGCAGTCAGTCACCTTGACCAGATGATCTAGCTGAGCTGTCCCCCGATCATCCAGCGGAGCCACATTCTGACTGACCAATGAGCAGAAGTTATGGCACAGCTCCAGAATCTCATTCAAGCAATGGAAAACCTGCCCGCAAAAGAGTTAGAGACAGGGCTCTAATCAATACCTGAAATCACATACTGTAGAACTCAAAGTTGAGCGTGCGCGCAAATGTGTACCGGCTTGAGCAGGATGAATGACTGGGCAAGCAGGTTGCTAAGGAAGTGGTCGTGGGCCAATCGGATGCTCTCAAAGTCTCTGGTGGAGTTGATCTGCTGCAGCAGCTGAGAGAACTGAGACTCCAGCACATCCACCTGGTAGAGACACCAAAATCTCTCACAACATGTACCACATATAAACATAAAAATATAATATAATTATTTTGCCCTCACTTTCAGTACAATGAGATACAAAGCATATTAAAAATAATGGTTTGATTGTTTAAGTTTTAATATGAGCATGTTCACCTGCATGTAGTACTGCAGGTTGTCAACCAGAAAAGCCATGTGGTTACGTAATCTCGACTTAACAGCGTCGGTCTGGTTGTACTTGAGGTGTTTCCTCTGCATCTGCAGGGCCCAGCAGTGCTGCAGCTCTGACTGCACCCGACGCACGCTCAGCAAGTACCTGAACACAACGTTATACCTGGACACGGGACATTCCGCCTGTAATTATTCAAGTAAACGCATTTCTCAATGAACAATTTCAAGCGGACAACTCTGAACTGGGAGATGATACTGATGAGAAGTGTGGGACTCACTTCTCTAGTACTGCTGGAGTGAAGAGGATGTGTAGGGGCCACTGGACCTTGTAGGCCAGACCCAGAGCAGCCCAGCCTGTAGGGGGCACCTCTCGCGGGGAGGTCTCTTGTGGAGGAGTGGCTCCCTCTCTGGTTCCTGTGGTCTCTGGGAAGAGAAAACAAGCCTAGTCTTAGCCTCAGATCAGTGCTAACTGGGTAGAGGACGGCATGTTAGCAGCATCTTCTCTTCTTTCCACCATGGGTTTGTAAAACCTGAGGTGTTGACGCACCTTTGTCTTTCCCCTGAGAGTCGACAGTGAGATGGAGGAGAGGCAGGAGGTTGTCATCGTCCAACAGCACCTTGTGTGCCGCCTGCTGAAAGGCCACGTTTACATCTGTGGAAGGGAGAGAGAGAAAACACGAGCAAGTTTAGCTAGCTACAGAAATCGAACACCGAATCGAAGAATAGAAGACACTGTTCCTTCTCGCTACAGCTAGCTGCGTATCACAATGTGTGACTGTACCATGTTCAGTGACTGCAGTAGGCGGGGTCTTCAGCATGTGCTGGGCGTGGTCTATAAACACCTGGTAAAGTTCGCCCCGCCCCAGCAAGTAGAAGTCCTTGACGATCTATAAAATAATACGAGAGGTATGAATTTTACATTTAAAAAAGCCTTTTTGAAGTAACGTATTTAAAACATTGCCAACTGTATGCATATTTCTTGCATACAAACCTTGAGTTGTCCCAGCAGGTCAGATTCCTCCACCATTAGAGTCCAAAGATGCTGTGTGTACACAATACACTGATTAATAGGATCATATTATTGTAGTTTACGTGTTTAATTAGGCTCTCATTCATTCATACTAAGAGATGGTGATCCTGTCCATCAAGCCCACCTCTGCGACTGTGCTACGGATGCGGTCTATTAGATTCTCAAAGTCCACCAGGCTGAACAGGGGCTGCTGCTTCAGTCTGTGCAGCTCTGCAGCAAACAGGTCCTCCTGGTGCTTCAGGATAGAACCTGGACAGAGGAGAGGAGGAGCAGATGAGGGGGATTTAGTCCATGTCAGAGCAAGGCCGGTATCGTGTGGAGCTCTGAGACGTAGAAGCCAGGACTCGTACGAGCTCGGGATGGACTGTGGTTGTCGTTCTCAAACATCTGGACAGACTCCCCAACAAAAAGGATTTTCTCTGCTACTCGGACAGGAATGTAGGAGGGCAGCATCTCAGCGCGCAGGGAGAACTGCTGCAGCGACGGAGCCAGCATGTTCTCCTCCTCGATCAGCCTCTACAAGGTGACACAGAAAACCAACAGAAAACCAGTCAGATCAATCTGACCTGCAACACAAAGCAGATCCGATAAACAAGACTTAAGCAACACAAAGCAGATCAGATAAACAAGACCTAAGCAACACAAAGCAGATCAGATAAACAAGACCTAAGCAACACAAAGCAGATCCGAATAAACAGGGCGAAGCAGTTATCTATCCAAGTCATCTCTTGTCTCATCTTACCAGGTCCTGTAATTCCCTGAGCTGTTTGCCACTCAGCCCTCCTATCCCCAGGTCCTCCTCCTCCTCCTCCTGGTTAGCTGCAGCACCTCCTGCGCTGGGGCCCTGCTTCACAAAGAACTCCTCACTCTGGTCCAGGAGCAGGCCATGCAGCATCCATGCAGCTAGCTGCTTGTACATCACCCCGTGACAAACAGCTAGGATCCTGCATGGGAAAACACGGCAGGATGCAGCCTCGTCAATGGACGTCTATGGCTTAAACAAACTTGAATGCATGACAAAGTTCCCTTTTTGTTTCTTCTTTTTTTTTTTTTTTTTACTGAGTGTTAAGATGACTAACTTACTTCTCCAGAGCTGTGCGTACAGGGGGTAGCCCCCCACAGCTGTGTTTGTAGACCGTCTCCAGGATTTGACACCCATGGATCTAATTAGGAAACAACCTTATGAATTCACCCGTTACTCTGCGTGTGCTCTGTCAGTGTGCACTGTCAGGAGAGTTCTTGTCTCTGCCCTGAGATCAAACTTACCTTCTGGGATTTGATTGTCTCCACCACTATCATTACAGAGGGGAACAGCAGCTGAAACTAGGTCAAAACAACATTCAACGTTATTATTTTCTATTATTGGGTGACTACCAGACTCCTTTTCATGTTAATAGTCGGAATCATACCAAACAGTAAATGATGATTTTACCTGGTCCAGCATGTAATTCACATGAGATGTTGTCAGGTGTGGATCACCCAGAAACTGAAAAAAGAACACAGAAAGACATATTATAATGAATTATTGATGCATTATTATCACGCACTTTTAAAATGAAAAGTGATTTTTGCCTAACCTCTTGTTCAAGGTCCAGCAGAGCCTGTCTGTAAGGCTGCAGCATAGACTCCAGACCCGTGCAAAAGGCCCTCAGGTAAACCCCGTTCAGCCCAGGCTGATTAGGCAGGTTGGAGTGGTGCTCCTATTGGGAGCAATCCATGCACATTAGCCTGGGTCATCTTTAAGGTAGTTACAGTTGTACATACAAACACACATAACAGAGGTCTAACCTGTTGATGGACATGACCAGTGTGTTGCTCTATGAACTCTGTGAATCGGATGTAATCAGATCCTAACTTGCAGAGGCGATTCAGGACACCGGTTTCACTAGGATGGAGGAACGGCAGGTCCTGAGACACCTACAGAAGAGCCAGACGTTTATATAAACACAAGCTGTTTGAATTTTGGCTCTTGCAAATTTCGCTAGCTAGTACTGTACTAAACATACTGTTTGTAGCTAGCTAAGCACTGTTATAGTAGCTATATTTCTTTGGATATATCACCTGTAAGCCTGTTCGTTTGTTCCACGAAAATATTGTACCAGGGTAACCACTTAACGCCAGTAGGAGTTCATGAATCATTTTAGTTAATGTACGGGTATGTGATTAACTCAAAATTGGACTTGCAGAGCCTGTCATTCACATACACAACGAAAACACCGCCACTTCTACCGCCGCAAGTCTATGACGTTGGTTCAAGCACATTAAGTGGCACTGCAGTGCTGGGACTTGTAGTCATTCTTTAAATTAAGTTACAAATGTTTTCCTCGCCTCTGTGATTTACGAGTAAGGCTATTACATATTGGCTATAAGCATCCGATGTTGGCCAACCGAAATCCCCGTGGTGCCGACAGAATTATATATAAAAATATGACATAAGTTATGTTGCGTGTGGACTGATGGGAATTGTATGCTACTATGACAACTCAGCTTCGATCAGACTAAGCGCTAGCTTTACCACACGCATCTCTGGCAACGGAACTGAGTGAGGAACATTTGAGCTATTAGTTAGCCAGCAAGGTGGGTAACTACTAGGCTAACTTTTTAGCCGTACATATGCTAACTGTGACGCTTGCTAACATCTTTATGTGATTTAGAAGCGTTAGGATAGCAATATACACAGCAGGTATACAACAGTATTGCACCTAGTGAAACTAGTGTATCTTGCTAGCTAGCCTAACTACAAAGTAGCTAGCTCTTGCAAGCTATTCTAGTACCAAACTGTGTTTACTTTTGTGAAGCTACTGAACTGGCCAATAAGTATGGCAAGATTAATATTTGACTTGCTAGCTAAAGGAAAAATAATTTGTTACTATTAAAGTGAAACATTCTATGGTTTTGAAGCTATCGTAGATAGTCTAGCCAGCTAGTTTTTTTGTCTAGCTAGTTAAGTTAATGTTAGCAATGACGCTACTCATTGACATTGACTTCCGTGTTTATTTAACGGCCCTAATTGCTACCCACTAACCTCATGAAGAACCTACTTTAACTAGTGTGAAATAAAGCTTCACTGTAGTGACTGACTTATGGAATTGTAAATGTCAACATAGTTTTTAAACTGGACAAAAAGTACAAAACATGATAACCCTGATTCAGCTGCTGGCATTGCTGTCACAGAGTGGAAATTAAGATTGTTTATATGTTATAAAAGTGTTTATATGTCTGTCTATGACTGCTAGTACTTCATCTGTACTGCTGACATAATCGTTTCATTCTGTATGCCTGTGTTGATGCAGTAATGGCAGAAGGAAAAAGTGGAGAAGACATTGTGTCAGAGTACCTTGGTCAGAACCCTCACCTGACCCAGTGGGTGGAGTCTCTCAGGGGATTGTGTGAGACAAACAAACAATGGAATGCCAGACGGGAATTCCTCTTGAGGAACATGGAGACCTTCCCATCAGTCCAGCCAGGAGTCAGCAGCCCGAGCACGGACAAACTGCTCTCGCTCTCCATGGTTTGGGCCAACCATGTTTTCATGGGTTGCAAGTATGTAAAAGACACACATCATTACTTTAGACTAAGATTTTCCTAACTGCTTTCCCTGAAACGTACCTGAACGCTAATATGGTTCAGACAAGATGAAGGGAACTAATCCATGTCTTTTCTTATCCCTCAGATATCCTCAGCCTGTCATGGACAAAATCAAAGAGATGGCCGATGGAATCATTGTCAGGGATGCTCCAGTTCGAACAACAAGGGATGAGATTATGGCGAGAGGAAAGAGACCGGGTGCCCCAGGTACATCAAAGTGAATGAGAAAGTTCTGATAGTGTGATTCTAGCTTTTGGTACAAACATTGTGATGAAAGCGACCATTACCTTACCAGTATATTTAGTTACTGTATGTCTAAGCTTAGTAACAAAATTCGAGCAGCAATTCCTGAGGTAGTGGGGCCCATTGTTAAACTAGATAATAGACGCCCCTGACTTATTTCCCACCAGAACATCCTGATGCTGCTTTGTTTTGAACCAATTATCCAAACGTCATGAGGTCAATATACACCCCATGCCCCTAATGCATCTGCTTTCAGATGAAAAAAGGTTGTTGTGAGGACTCCCCCACTAACAATGTTTTTCTCAGGGGGTGATGCTGACAGCTCTGGGAAGAGGAGCAAGGCCGGCCCTAATGAGGCTGGTGGGAGGGCAACTGGACGAGGTCTGAAGTCAGGTCCTCCTCCACAGGCCCCGGCCGATCACCAGCCATTCTTCAACCGCCTCTACAAGGCTGTTGCCTGGAAACTGGTGTCAGCCGGGGGCTTCGGTCCTAACCTGGACCACTTTGAGATCCTGCAGGGGTGTGTGGAGTCATCAAAGGAGAGTCTGAGCTGTGTGTTTGTGCCTTTGAAGGACATCCCAGATCTGCCCGCGGGCCGCACACAGAAGGAGGGCCAGGTGTGTGAGCTACGCTGTCAGAATGTCTACATGGGTACAGGGTACGGGCGCGATGAGGCCGCTGCCAAGGCCATGGCCTCTAAAGAGGCCTTGAAGGCATTCCAGGGACGCAAAGTGACTGTGAAGATCTGCAGGCGGCGCTTCCGGGGGAGGGACGTGGAGGATTTGGTTCTGGTTGATGACCAGCCCAGGAACCCGGTCTTTCCACCTGCTCTCAGCTATCCCTTTCAGGCAGAGCAACAGGGAGATGGGTTATCATAGCAAAGCCAGGAGTGGCATTAAGACACTGTGTAAATCACTGGTGGATTGAAGGTCATGGAAAAAGTACAGCAGTGTCAAAAATAATTGGCTCAATATATCACCATGTTTTGCATTTTATTATATATATAATTTTTGTTGTTGTTTTTGGAATAGCCTACACCAAGTTATTTTACTTTTTGAGATATTTAAACTCACTTGTAAGAATGAAGGTTTATTGGGACTGCTGCTTAAAATGTGTTTGATTTTCAATTGGCACCATATAACTATTATAATTTTCATCAGCAGTTACACCTTAGAGTTTAGGTAGATGGGCATGACTGCCTTGTGTGAAATCTTTGTCTGCAGTATCCATTTGCCTTTTGTCATTTTATGACTTTACAAATCAAATGAGCTCACTAAAGCATGACTAGATAGTATGTGGTTGCTATGTACATCAATCAGCTCCAGAGGTACACATCTACTTTAATATGAACAGAAGGTATGCTACTGATGAGACTTGTTAGAGTCGCTATTAGAAAAGGCCTCTATTGATGCTTGAATTTGTTTAGCCTTTTGTGTGTGAGTTTTAATTACACTCATACTGTTTCAATTACCAATCACAGAAATAGTCTGGAGATGAGGGTTTGAATTCATAAAATACTCTTGTCACAGTAGAATACTTATCTTTTCATTATGTTCATTTAAAATGTTCCGATCCCTGTCTACATGGGTGCAAGCTTTTGTTTTCATCTCAGGATCTGGCGTTGACTTAGAAACCACTTGACTGTACGTACTGTGTTGAGAACCTGTTGGCTTGTGTTATGGTTCAGTTCTGAACAAAAAGTTCAGTGTGCTTTGCTGATTTAAATACATTGCTACTGTTCTATTGAAACATAAATTCCCACAATGTTCTGTGTTCCGGTATATTTCTATAAGTTGTCCTGTTTCTATATTTTTGTAAATAAAAATAATGTAAAGAATAGTGTACCCTTGTTATTGTAGACATATCATTAATAATCTTGGCCAGTAGAGGGCCACACATAATGGTATTTTCCTTATGACTTTTCTAAGATCTCACCAAAACAGTGTTCTCATTTTTACAATGAGAACACTGGTTGGTAATCTTTTGATACCATATTTTTTTAAATACTGTGATTGCCTTATCACTGACCTAAGTGCATAGTGTCTTGTCAGCCTGTCACTAGCTAGGATATGCACCTCAAACCTTTCATCCAAAGCTCATGCTAGTCCTGACAAGTACTGTATCGAGGTAATTAAATACAACTGACATGCTGAATGTGTTCAGGCAACAATTCTACATCCCGAGTCCAGAGACAGAAATCCCTTTAACAAGTAATTGTGTTTCCTGGCGCTTCCTTCCAAACCCAATTAGACTCACACCTCGGCTGCTTGTTATTCACAGCTAATAGGTGTTTGGCTGCTGTTAAGGAAGGTGAATCAAGTTAGAGATCCAATGTGATTTGACTGACGTGTTCATGACGTGTCCTCTTCTTGACCCTGAGGATTTTTTTTAACTCCAGTACAGGCATCACCTTCCCATGGATAATTACTGACTCACAGGGGGTGCTCTTGACACTTCATTAGGCCACCGGCAAGAACACTGCTGCTCAGAAAAGTATACAGGTTAAAAAGCACACTGTGACCACCAAGGCAGTAAACTGATAGTGATTTATAGCTCCCGAAGTGACAGCTTCACTGGTAATTGTTTTATTTGACAAAGTATCAGTCTATGAAACTAAAACCATTTTCACATTTGTTTGGTCAGTTATCACAATTTAATCCGTATCATTGCCACATCATAGGGCCTGTCATCGCTGTCTGAGTAGATCCAGACACCACATACTACACAAGGATGAAGAACAGATGCAAGGTCATCTTTGTATTTTGCTAGAATATATTTCGTTTGGGGTGTCTTGTCAGTAAACACATTTCAGGATGTGTCAAATAAACACAATGACGTATTCTTGGGCATAGCGTCCCTAGCCCGCTCTGGTCTTTGGAAGTGAAAAGACCACCCTTCTGTTCCACCAACTTTGGAGTCTCCCGTAGGCCATTGATTAGATAATAATAACCCCCAATGACACTAACACATAGAGACGGCATACATGTGGGTGGCTGACTTGATTGACAACTCAGAATATCTGTCCACTTGTCTTTGTTGCTTTAGGTCGCTGCTGACTTCCTCAAATGGGCATCTGCTATTAGCCACACCCGAACTGGCGTCAAATGGACCAAGTTAACATGTTTTTCATGTCTGGAGCTTGGGGTTATTTACGACCTGTGAGTTCTGCATCGTGCCACCAAGTTGCTAATAAGAGATGGGCCTGTCAGCTAACATGAGGACAGATGGATGGCTGGGAGCGACAGTCTGGGCACATTTGAAGGAAAGAGACAGAGCTGCAAGTGAGAGATTGACCACTGTGATGTTATAAAAAGGGCAACTCGGTGCTTCCTGGTGGTTTGATGGTGTAAGGCAAGTAGAGCAGAAACATTCAGAGTGGTAATTGAGAATTCCTCCAAGGGTTTTTTTCACATACCTGATGGTGAACGTATCTAGGCATTGTGAATGGACTCATTGAATGTTGTTTTTTCATTTGTATAACTCTTTTAGAGCAAAGTCACAGAGGGCTTCACAACTGTCCACAAATCAGCACCCAACCAACCTAAACCCTCAAGTGTTTTATTGTGAGATCTCTTTTATTGTGAGAAGTCTACCCTTACTGATTGCATGTTGTCCATATCAGATGCATTGTATAGGGCTGCAGTTTAATTTCACAATCAATATTTACCTTTCCATCTGATTAGCAGGCTTTATTCAAATAGTTTTGTATGTAAAACAGTGTTGTTTATGATTTGAGCCTAGATATTTCCTTAAACCAGTGAGAGGCCTGTTGGTTATGAATGACCTTATATGTAAAAAATGGAAATGGAGTTTAGGCTTTACCCACTATTGAACAACACTGTTTTATTTTGAAAGTTCACAAGTAATTGAAAAAAAATGAATACATGACACAGGAGGCTCTCATCTAAAATCAGAAAATAATATAAATCGAGGGACGCCGAGTCTGAACACTCAAGTCCTTATCTTACTGCGCAGCACAAAAATTAAGCACCCCATATTTTCCACCTGAATCTACACGAACTTACTGAACAGAGACCACGCAGACTGCTTTACAAAACAATATGTAACACCGTTTATTTGAAGTCATATTAGAGTACTGTAACATCTAGTGGAAAATAAAATATTTCAAGTTCAAACACCTTTTTGGGTTGACAATCTTTCAAAATGCAATCTGTCTTTCTCCTGATAAGCACACCTTGTAATGAAAAATATATTATAAAGATCACATAGACCATGATATAACAGTATTTCAATAGCTTCCCGACTGGTCCACTTACATTCAAAAAGCATAAGTTCACAAGCACTTGAGCAGGAAAAAGTTACAGAATGCTCCACGAGGACAGTCACACATTTTCCCAATTCGCGCTCCTTTTCTCACCGCACATTGCTCTCCAACGTCGCACTGAAAAGAGATGGAGAATGTAACGAAATGGTTAGATCGTTGTAACAATAATAAGACCAACCAATGTTCAATAACCAATACAAAGCATTTTACAAAGTTGTGAAATTACGTTTAGATCACAGTTGATTGGATATTAACTTTTTGTTGAGCCTCAATTCAGAATGATTTTGCTTATTTACCGTTGGAACTTGACCAAATTTCTTTTCCCACATTGAAAGTCGTTTGGTCTGCAGCTTTTCAAGAACGTCTTGTAGTGCACCAAGCTGTTGAAATATATACAATACAATTATAAACTTTCTATATTTCTGACCATTGCTCAATCGACATTTGTAACGTAAAAAATTATCTTATTTGTAAAATAAACTTACAAGCTGTTTTTCATTAGTCAAGTTGGGATCTTTGGGGTAGAAATCCCGCAAGGCTCTTGTGTCAAGGTTTATTTCCGAATCCGAGTCGTCAATTTCAGCACCGAGAACGATGGACAGCAGCGCAGCACAAACTAACACTCTTGTCCATAGTCTAGAGCTCTCCATGGTCCCAGTGTACACAGGGATTGGATTCAAAGTTGTTGTCTTCTCTCTCCAAGAAATCCACTTCAAATACCCAGTTCCCTGCAAACCACAGACCTTATATCTGATTTAACACTTGCCGCTTCCCGGCGACTCCTTTTGCTCCACCTTTACCATTGATTTTTCATGCGTAAGAAGCGCAGCGGGGGTGAGTCATTGCATAAAAGTTACTTGACTGTCATTGGGTGGATACCAAAAGAGGCCATTGATATGCTATCTAACCTTATGCTTTAAGAATGCAGTTGAAATAAACGTACTATTTGTTTCGCATGTTTAATCTCGACGGATTTAGGCCCTACATATAGTCATTTCATTATTGACGGGTCCTGAACGGGCAGATGCAGTAGATGTATTATGTTAACAGATTAAAACAATGTTTCAAAATGTGCAAATCAATTCTACATATTATAGCTTATACCACAATCATGTTGTGGAATTATGTTCCAAATGCCTCATTAAAATGTGTTGATCTACTAAAATAGGCTACCTCGTCTCAATAATGTTATTTTGTTGATTCTAAGTTGGTTCATTATTTCCTTCATCGTTGTCAGATGAACTGGCATTTATTTAAATATATTTGGCCGACATTACCATATAGTACATTGTTACATATACTAGCATATTGTTACATATACTGTAACAATTTACAGTCTCATTTGGGAAACATTGTAAATTACAAATCACCATATTTATGATACGGCGAGGCAAATAAACTTTTCTATTGAATATCGAGTTGTATTCCTAATCATCTAAGTTGACAGCTCATCAATTTTTTTTCAACTGAGTTGGCTAACATAAAACCATCAAACAGCTTTGATCCTTTCTTGAGCGTACCCTGCTTCCTATCTGTCAGCAGAGACGGAAAGGAGAAGCAGCTTTGATTGTGCTCGAGGCTGGATGACTCATTTCTCTTTCCCCAATTACAGTTTTAGACTCCAGAAATGTTTTTATTCCCTAAGATACAAAAACATTTCCTGTTAGCTCTTAGGAAAATTCTTACATAGACTAAAAAATGTATTAGCAAGTTCAGATTGTTTCATGTTTTGTGGACTGTGGACAGCCTCTTCTTTATGTGACTGTGATTTGTTGTTTAGATTTGCCGTTGTTCGAGTGATATCAGTAGATTTTCACAATACAAGTATTTTGACCAAATGTTTGCCTAAACATCAAAGCACCATAACAAGGAGATCAACAATGTCAACCCAATTGATCAGCGAGGTGCCTTGGGAAAACCCACACCATGAGCACGAAAATACTTCAAATCCTTGAGCCCGATAATCAAACTGGCTGGTTTTGCTCCAAACCCACTGTCTTTGTTTTACCCACTGCTATGTTTGGTTAATGGGTGTCTAGAGAGCCTGTTTTAAGCAAACCTCTTATATCCTATCGTTGTTTCTACTGTAAATCAAACACGTTCACATGGGTACATTCTGAAACAGTGTGTGTCCATATATGTTTAATGGACCTGAAGGTCCAAGTCACTGCCCATGTCATGATTAACGAGGACAGACAAATCATCCCAAGGGGCTTGGAACTCTCAAAACAGACCTACATGATGATAGTCAGAAGCACTGTAGTACTGTATTATTACATGAGGAGCATGTAATAAACCAAACACATTGATACAAAGAGCACACACAAGTGCGGGATGCAGAGTGGGGGCACAGGGGTAGAACAATGAACAAATTTAAAAATGGTAAGTGTGCGCAAAAAAATAATATATGGGATCAGGGGGACAACACTTCAGGGGCGAAGGAATTTGAGTGACACAGAAAATAAAGGAAGTGGAATCTATGAGACCCTGCTGAGAAAAAGCAGCCATTGTCATGGCTGAGAGCTGAACTCTCACTGTTCCTCTCACTTGGAACAGCTGTGAGCTCCACCATGACTCACATCCCCACACGGCAGCTGGGAACCACAAAACTTAGTCTAACTATTGCATCTATAATCTTGACTTTACGTACTGCAGAGATTTTGGTTCCTCTGCATTGCGGAAAACAAACTTCCCTCTCCTCTTTCTTTGTCTTGTTGACCAGACAGAAAAGTTCTAGGTAATTGCAATATTTTTTGCTTCAAAAGCTCTAATTATTTTGTCTGCAAGTTGAAGTAGGAGAGTCAGGTGGCTGAGCGGTTAGGGAATCGGGCTACCGATACCGGGCTACCTCGGGTTGCCAGTTAGATTCCCGGTCATGCCAACTGACGTTGTGTCCTTGGGCAAGGCACTTCACCCTACTTGCCTCGGGGGAATGTCCCTGTACTTACTGTAAGTCGCTCTGGATAAGAGCGTCTGCTAAATGACTAAATGTAAATGTGAAGTGTATGTGAGTGTGTGTGTGTCTGGAGTATGTGTAGAAATGAGTGGATGTGTGTGTGTACGATATCTGAGTGTCCATGCTATAGAATCATAGTTAGTATGTAGGTCTATCAGTGTGTGAGAGAATGAGCATGTTTTTTTCAATGTTGGCTTCCTGTCTTTGAAGTCAATTCCCAACTGAAATGCACTGATGTGTGGGAGAGAACCGCCTTCGTTATTTCTCTTTCTATTTATTCCTTCCTCCATCTCCTTAATAATACCCAACGTCCTCTGTCAGTCTCAGTAAAACCTCCTTTGTCCTCTGTTGGTAAGGACTAGGGTTTGCTAACTTGCTGTTCCTCTTTCACACACTTTGCTGAGTTCTAATGACCAGTTTACAGCTTATGACCTTGTGCTGCAATTGATTCAGTGAAGGAGTGTGTGATTATCTCCCACTTGTTCTGAATCTGAATGAGGTTTACTTTGTTACAGATCCAAGACTTTCAACAGTTACTAAACTACACTGTAGTGCGTCATCAAGACATGAAGTGTTGGTGGTTGATAATTAAGTTTGTTAAGTTAAAAGTATGACACTTAGAAAGCTAAAATGTTAAGCTTTCATACGGTATAGACCTTCCAGTCTTTATTTTGTGGCTTTTCTTGCTTTGCTCTAATGGAGCTGAGTAACATCAGACCCGGACAAGAGGGTGAGGATAGGTGAGGGAAAATGACGAGAGATAGGAGAGTGAGAGGGACACTCTAATCAAGAGAGGAAGAGCTATCTCTGTCACAGCCGTAATTACACAAAGACCTGCCCCTGTCACTAAGGTGCCTCGTTAGTGGAAGCCTTAACACTGACAAAACAAACCTTATATGGAGCGTGATGTCAGAGAGGAGAAAAACTAGAGCAAAAGAAAAGGCGGTAAGGTGAAGCCTGTCCCCAATCTCTAACTCTTATCCTCTTTCTAGCTCTCCTTTTTTCTCTCTCTCTCTTTCTCTTGCTGTCCCTTTCGCTCTCTTTTCTTCAATCATTTTCTCTCTCTCTCTGTCTCTCTCCTTTTTTCTATTTCTCTATCTAACTCAATTCAAGCTAAGTAGATGAGTGTGGAGGTGATTGAATGCCTTTTTCCAGATCCAGACTGCATTCTAACTCCTGCCCGCCGCCATATCCCTATCTCATAGTGACTCTATCTGTGACTCACATTTAATTACATCTGATGTAGGATATGCTGCTGGTTTCTGCTTGAATTCAATGCAGATGTGTTCATTAAATGCCACTATCACATTTGGTGGTAATCAAGCCAGAATGAAGAATAAAACAATGTGTACAGTATGTGCACCAGATCTCCGTCAGACATCTGCATTTCCAGCCCTTAAGCTCTCTTAAGAGCTTCTTCAATGTCCTGCCTGCATGAGTCATCGAGGTAACTGCCCTCTTTCAGTCTGATTGTGTTACAAGGAGGATAAAGCTATTCTAGTGTAGCGGGGTTTGCTCGTTTAAAGATAGAAATACTTAATTTATCATAAAGTCTGGGGCACCACCCTAATATTGGTTTAGGACATTAGGGAATCCTATGTTTAATATGTAATAATCAGTCTCATCTTTAGGAATGAATTCGTTCTAAGAGTAGAGCCAATCGTAACATCAGTGAACACGCACGTCAAAATATCTTTACAATGAATTTATTCAAGTAAGGTAAACAGATCTTATGAAAAGTTGGATTATGGGTTTGATATGAGAGATTGGTTTCAATGAACAGAATGAAATGGTCTAACTTAAAGAAAGGCAGAAATTGTACAGTCAGTGATTACATCCTTACAAATCATAAACAGAGCTCACGCCAATGCCATGTCGAGGGGGAAAGAGCGTTAGCCATAGTTACGTTTGATCAGGGGTTGATCAATGATGTTGAGGGCGGTTTGCGCCAAAGGTCCATTTGAAGAATCTGAAGTCACAGCGCGGCTGCGCTGGGTCATGTGACTGAGTCTGCGGGATCTCAGTGAAGTCGCATTTGGAATTGCGTTTTTGGTCCTTCTGTTGAAACGTCCAGATAGTGTCGCGATCACTATAAAGTTGAATCTCACGAGAAGCTTGGCGACGTCCTTGGAACGCCAATCCTGATGGCGTTCATGCCATGGTCGGTTTCGCTGGAGTCCGAGATTGATGGTCATCTTAGGGCTTTATACAGTTCGAGGGAGGACCCGTCTGGGGTCAGATGTGGATTGGGGGAAGCTGGGTTCTCAACTCCCCCCTCCTTCCTTCACACCTACCAAAGGTGTGATCTGATCTTTGGCTGGTTCATTCGATGGTTCAAATATTGTTCTGGACATCTTGGTACAGTTACAAAATATAGTTGAATGATTGTTTTATTATGATAGCTTCGTGTAGATACCAAGAATGACGTGGTTATCTTTCAGGAAGAAGGAGTTGTTACTAGAATCAAGATTTCAGTGAACACAACATTAAAACAAAGTAACAAACATAACACAAATATCCCTCTCATAATTCTCCACCTTGTACTCTTGTGGTAAAGGTGAAGTCTCAAGACTTTCCTCAAAAGTTCTGATCAAGGTATGTTCTTTGTTCAAATCGCCGCCGAAACGGATAGCAAATGGTCGCTGGAGACGTGTTGTCTAAATCAGGCCCTTTGAAGCTTGCAAGCTAGCAGGAGAGCTGATTAGATTGGGGAGGTCCCCCCCCCCCATTCTATGGTTCCTTTGCATCGGCGTTTGGTGGGTAATCAGCATACTGAGGGTGTCACAAGGGCTGATTAGGTTTGTCTGATGTGATTGAATCACTCTTCAGGTGTGGCAAGATGTTGGCTCCGTGTGGTCTTGTGGACCTCACTACACCCCCCCGGATGTCAACTTTCATAGACCGTCGTCGATGAAACTGTTGACATGAAGGCAAGAGAAGAAAGACCACAGCAGCGTAACAGCATGTCACCCCCCCTCCCCAGACATTGGCATGGCTATGAGTGATTAAGCTATGACATGACATAGGAAAAAGGTTGAGAGGAAATTATTGAAACAAAAAGAGGCACTTGAAGTGGCTTACAATGGCCGTAGCAATTGAAGCTTTGTGACTAGGGGTCTAGATGAGGGAAAAGTTGTCGGCTTTCCAATCTTTTTAAATCAAACTAGTTTCAATAAACTCATTTAGGTTATGGTTACAATTGACTGCCAAAGACGTATACAAATAACAAATAAAGGTACAAGGTAATTATAGTACATACTTTACACAATTATAGTTACTAAGTAGCTTCTTGAAGTCAACGTAACTAAACCACATTGATGAACTGCATCTAATAATGTAACTTTAGTTTGGCAACCACTGTTATTTTAAAACACAGTTAGCTGCGGGAATAGTCAATGCTTTTTTCGACAAGCTATATGTGGCGGCATAATAGGTTACGTGTAGAAACTGCATTGTTTAGTTGCTTCTAAACAAAAGTCCTTCAGGACTAAGCACTACTGTCTGTTTCCCTGAACTAGACATGTGCACCAACGTATTAGTTGGTTGGTTAATTCACTTAACCAAATAGCTACACTATTAAAATAGAGGCTATAATAAAGGCTCTTATGCTACTTTCCGTGAAGAGCTGGCCGAGGCAGATTACAACGTAAATGTCGGGGCAGCGGTGTTTCTGAGCACGCGCGTACCTCCGGTCAAACCTAGCCGCTTCCTTTGAGCTAGCTGGTCCCACACACACACTCGTGGTGGCGGTAGGTTACGTGTACAGAACTGCGTTGTTTAGTTGCTTCTAAACAAAAGTCCTTCAGGACTAAGCACTACTGTCTGTTTCCCTGAACTAGACATGTGCACCAACGTATTAGTTGGTTGGTTAATTCACTTAACCAAATAGCTACACTATTAAAATAGAGGCTATAATAAAGGCTCTTATGCTACTTTCCGTGAAGAGCTGGCCGAGGCAGATTACAACGTAAATGTCGGGGAAGCGGTGTTTCTGAGCACGCGCGTACCTCCAGTCAAACCTAGCTGCTTCCTTTGAGCTAGCTGGTCCCACACACACACTAGCAGCTATTTCACGAAAAACAATTGAATACGCACACAGCCACTGTAGCCTAGGCACAGTAGTATTAAATACATGGTGCTACATACAGTTAGAGCTCGCTCTATTTTAACAGTTCGTTTCACAAAAGTTACGATTGCTCATTTCAATCTATCTTAGCCTCACACGGGGCGCCATTATGTAGTGGGGTTTGCTCGTTTAAAGATAGAAATACTTAATTTATCATAAAGTCTGGGGCACCACCCTAATATTGGTTTAGGACATTAGGGAATCCTATGTTTAATATGTAATAATCAGTCTCATCTTTAGGAATGAATTCGTTCTAAGAGTAGAGCCAATCGTAACATCAGTGAACACGCACGTCAAAATATCTTTACAATGAATTTATTCAAGTAAGGTAAACAGATCTTATGAAAAGTTGGATTATGGGTTTGATATGAGAGATTGGTTTCAATGAACAGAATGAAATGGTCTAACTTAAAGAAAGGCAGAAATTGTACAGTCAGTGATTACATCCTTACAAATCATAAACAGAGCTCACGCCAATGCCATGTCGAGGGGGAAAGAGCGTTAGCCATAGTTACGTTTGATCAGGGGTTGATCAATGATGTTGAGGGCGGTTTGCGCCAAAGGTCCATTTGAAGAATCTGAAGTCACAGCGCGGCTGCGCTGGGTCATGTGACTGAGTCTGCGGGATCTCAGTGAAGTCGCATTTGGAATTGCGTTTTTGGTCCTTCTGTTGAAACGTCCAGATAGTGTCGCGATCACTATAAAGTTGAATCTCACGAGAAGCTTGGCGACGTCCTTGGAACGCCAATCCTGATGGCGTTCATGCCATGGTCGGTTTCGCTGGAGTCCGAGATTGATGGTCATCTTAGGGCTTTATACAGTTCGAGGGAGGACCCGTCTGGGGTCAGATGTGGATTGGGGGAAGCTGGGTTCTCAACTCCCCCCTCCTTCCTTCACACCTACCAAAGGTGTGATCTGATCTTTGGCTGGTTCATTCGATGGTTCAAATATTGTTCTGGACATCTTGGTACAGTTACAAAATATAGTTGAATGATTGTTTTATTATGATAGCTTTGTGTAGATACCAAGAATGACGTGGTTATCTTTCAGGAAGAAGGAGTTGTTACTAGAATCAAGATTTCAGTGAACACAACATTAAAACAAAGTAACAAACATAACACAAATATCCCTCTCATAATTCTCCACCTTGTACTCTTGTGGTAAAGGTGAAGTCTCAAGACTTTCCTCAAAAGTTCTGATCAAGGTATGTTCTTTGTTCAAATCGCCGCCGAAACGGATAGCAAATGGTCGCTGGAGACGTGTTGTCTAAATCAGGCCCTTTGAAGCTTGCAAGCTAGCAGGAGGGCTGATTAGATTGGGGAGGTCCCCCCCCCCCCATTCTATGGTTCCTTTGCATCGGCGTTTGGTGGGTAATCAGCATACTGAGGGTGTCACAAGGGCTGATTAGGTTTGTCTGATGTGATTGAATCACTCTTCAGGTGTGGCAAGATGTTGGCTCCGTGTGGTCTTGTGGACCTCACTACACTAGCCTGCTAGCTGCTAAATCATTTCCTCTTAAAGATTAGAAATTCTATTACATTGCATTAAAGTATGTGACATGTGGCTTGTGGCTCTATGGAATGAGAATTGATAGACAGAGAGTCTTACTCTCTTCGGGCTTGTGGAGCTTTGCTCCAGCCCAAAATACTTATATGTGAATACATTTCCCTGCCTGGATGGGGATTGATAAAGTGCCTTTTTATCCTATCTTCCACCAAGACCACCTAAAGGAACTATTAGTCTTGTCAGAAACCAAAGGGCACCTTGTACCTCAAATGAGTGATCATGGGACACACAGGTCTATACTAGTGATTCAAGATGATTCATAGCAAGGCAGGGGTTCTACAGTGCTGCTCCAATCAGAGAAGTATATTCGGACGTGATGGGTTGCGTTTAAACCAGCAGGGTGCCACATCGCTGGTTTCTCTAGGGTTTTTGTGTACAGACTGACACGGATCGAACTATAGTCATGTTGATAATGACAGAGTCCACTATGGTTGAAATATGATTACATACTGATGACCTTGAATTGTAGTCTTGAATTTTGTAACAACAACAAAGAAGACAAAAGAGCAGTTGAGAAGCAACCAGACAGGGCATTTTATCCTTGTTCTGCTGCCAATAGACACTGTTGACATATTTATACTTGTTCCAATTAGATCCTAAAGAACTGTGCCAAGTGACCCTAAGAATGAAGGAGGTTAACTTGAGATTGCATAAGATGCCCCAACACTGGTCCTGTCATCCTCATATCCCAGCTCTCCTCTCACTTAGCTGAAGTCTTGATGCAGTTCATGCTCTCAAGATGATTGTATCATGTCAAAACAAATCTCCTCACTTTTGGTTATCAAATAATAAACATAATGAAAACTCCTTGAATGCCTATTAATCTCTATTTGTGACATTATTGAAGTATTATGTACTGATGCATAATTCAGAAGATAAACCTGTTGTGTTTCCCAGTTGTGTGGGCGGAGCGTGTGATGAATCCACAGGCCTGTCAGCTCCCAGCATTCAAATGCTGCTGTTTTGACTCCATTAAGACTGTAGAGATCTCTGCATAGTGATTTTAATGCTAAATGTGTGGGTTGATCAAAACATAAAAACACAAGTCAAGACTGAAGACAATCAATCATCTGGCATTGGCTCATTGCAGGGTATAAACCTTCTGTAGTTGTGTTGTCAGCAAAATGCTGTCTAATAATAGTAAAGCCAAGAATAATGATACATTGTTTATGAGGAATTATTCCCCTTTGTCGTCCTCTGAGGCCCCAGGCCAGGAGAGCAGTGCTCTGCTCATTGGATCAGTGTTCCTTGTACGCTGAGGCAACCTCGTCCTGTCAGCCCTGTGGACCACAGTCACACCCTTGTGCGTCATTGTGAGGTAATTAAAGGTTCTGAGCATAGATGATTTCTCTTTGTGTCTGCCTACACACTCTTTATTTGTTCTAAACAAATGACATGCTATAGATCTGTAATTGCACTGTAAAGCAACTAATGGCAGTGTCGTCAGGCTTTACGATATTGATGAGAATTTTTATTTACCCTGCTTGTGCACACATACACGCAGGCACATACTGCATGCACACACACTGTTTTGTGTTTCTGTTGAACTAGACAACCTCAGTGCATGGATGTGTAAACAAGTTTGGAATCAATACTCCAGATGGTGGATAAGGGAATTCTTCCATTTTCTTACTCGAATCAGTCTCATTTATCAATAATTATTCAAATATGTTGTATTTTATTCTGAATCAATCAAAGATAGAACAAACTGTTAAAACAGTTTAAAGTTCCAGTTTAATCTTTCAAGTGAAGGCCCTGACTTGACTAGATGATCCTGATTTTATATGGTCGAGAAAACCCAGATTGAACACGTTAACAAGGAGAGAGTTCCTGTCAGTGCCTGAGAGACTTCAAGTCTCCTTCTGGGACACGTTATTGATTTTTGGCTGCTCTTGTTTTGAGTGTTGGTTGAGTAATAGGCAATAATCCAGACATGCCAGATTAAACTGTCAGACTATTGGTTAAAGTAGATGTGTCATGCATTTTTAGGGCATATTTTACTCCTATCAGAGTGTCCCACTAATAGACTACCACAGGGTTTCCCCAAGTCATCCCCAAAATGCACAAACCCGCATGCAGCCACAAATAAGAAGAGAATAACAATTAAGATGGTATTTCCATATGTGTGTGCTCTTTGTATAAAGAGACAGAAAAGTTGCATGGAGGAAAAACCATATGCAAATACTACAGAGTGATAATCCTGCGGTCTATTCACAGGAGATTCATTAGTGAAATGTCACACATCACTTTTAGAAACTCCTTTTTCATTAGTTTCATTAGTCAGTATTTGTATGACTCAACTAGTGATTAAAGTGGTATTGGAAGAGGGGTATGTTTTGCAGGGTTTTATGAGACAATAAAATAAGGATATTTTACACTGTTACAGGGGCCTCCACCCACAGCCTCCGTCACAGGTCGTCTCGATGCTCATTCGCCCACATCTCATATTTGTCCTGTGCTTTATTGATTGGCTCACTCTGACATTAAACACTCCTCGAACCTGCTGAAACCTGCTGTCCAACAGCCCCCAAAGTAATTAGAGTTGGTAAATAATTAAATTGGGGCTGAAAAAGGTGTTTATTACAGTTGTTGTAATGACGCACATTACTCACCTCCCGGCCCAGTGGTAGATACAGGTACTGAGGTCATGCCTAACTGTCTGGCAGTCACATTAGAATCATTTCAGTGTTTGGGGAATTACGCTTCAGCCCAGAGGTCATTAGCCTGGTTAAATCTATTTTTGTTGGCCCTCTGATGGAGCACCACTGTCCAGGGAGAGGGCCAGGGCCAACTCTACAAGTCTACACAAGGAGAACTGTGCAACTCCCCTCAATCATGCAACCAAAACTTATCCAGAGTGAAGTGGCTAAAGAGAGGTAGCAACAGTAGATACTAGCCTACATCGCTTTTTGTACAGTATATCCACCAGAACTGTTATGTGAACGCTTGCATGCAGGGTGCAACCTTCCCTATTCGAACAGGCTGTTTTAAAAAGAAAATTGCTCTTGCGCTGACACATGCTCGCATTAACTATTGATGTACCTATCAAAGCTGAAATCAAACCTACGCCCTTGCCCACAATATACGTATCACTGTAACCATGGCTAAATCATTTTTATATTATTAGTATGCGTCCCCCCCCCAGGAACTGCTCTTGAGAAAATGTCAATTGATATCAGATATTCGCCCCTGACCCAAAGCATATAATCTCACTCTGAACTTTTGGTGAAAATGTGCAGTCCTAATATCTACTCATTGAGATTTTGAAAGTTGGATTACTAAATCTGAAACAGACCAGGTCTTGGTTCAACAAGGGAGCTGCAGAGACCTGCAGAATTGTTGTTTTTCACTTTGTGTTACTTTGTGGTGCAGCTTGTCAGAAATTGATCCCTTCAACATTTGGATAGTTTCTGCATCTGAGATGGTTCCTTCTATTTTAACAGCGCCCTCTAGTGGTCTGAAAACATCCAGCATACAGTACAATGTTGTTTTTTAAATACAGTATACATTGATAAAGGTTACCTTACAATTGTATTGTTGTTTTTTACATACATCTCTGTCTCCATTTTACTTAAGATGGATTGCGTTCTATCACCATAGCTCAGTGGTTAGAGCACTTGATTGCTGGATTGTATTACACTGGAATTCATTCCACAGAAGTTAAAAGACAGCACAGGCCATAGAGGTGGCCACACAGGGGCAGCAGTGTCACACAGAGAATGTCTTCAGTGTCACAAAAATGTCTGATTAGTCCGTTCCATGTGGGCAATATGTTACATCACTGGTAAGACGCTAAGGTATGCTGAATTACAGTAAAGTAGGTAGTAAGGCTAATCCATTACATTTTTCAAACAGACAGTTACTGCCTTCAGGTGTGAGGGATTCATTCATAAAGTGTTTAAAGACTGCTGACATAGCATGGTTCGATTTAATTACAGGCAGGATAAGAGAGAGAGATGGATATTACAAAGACTGAGCGAGTAGATAAAGAGAGAGTGACAGAGTGAGAAACAAAGAAAGAGACTGAGATAGATTGAATGAGTGCGTGAGTGAGTGACAAGTTGATTTTGTTTCCATTAAAGTAATGTACACTAGAATCACTGTGGCATCATGCTTGAATAGAGGTGTCTGCTCAATAATGTGATGCATCACAAATCTATACACAGCACACAAAACTGAATCACAAAACACAGTTCAAAAAACATCATACCCTTTTGTGTGAAATACATCTTCTTTCACAGATCGTGCTTTAAGCAAGTCCACACCAGGCTACAGTAGTTATTGCTTTATTAATCAACCAGTGTATTTCAAAATGATACAATACAATTGAGGCTGTATTTATCACAAACTGCTCACTATGATAAAATAAATGAAGATTTAGCTCCAAGACATCTGTGATGGATCATTTTCATAAGTTATACAACCCACAGAAGGCATTCATGAGGTTTTGTTTTGCTTGAGGACTTACAAAACACTGAACGGTGGGAAGGCAGTCTCTCAGGTCAGTTATTACGTAAACATTTTGTAATCTTGACTCTGTGAAATCAACCTCTGTTATGTTTATATGAACCTAAAGGCTGCCCTGCATTTCAAGTGTCTGAAAGGAAACATTTCTCCATTACCGTTTGCTAACACATCACCAATAAAGAAGTGTTTAACTACATGCTCTTATGGTTCTTCCCTTTGGCACTTATTTTGGTTGTTCACAATGTGTGCTCCATGTTTTGGCTACTCGCAATGTTTTGTGGCTATCTCGTTGTTATGATCAGTGACCTATGCACTTTGTAAAGTTCTCTCTTGGAAGTCGCTTTGGATAAAAGCGTCTGCTAAATGAATAAATGTAAATGTAAATGTAAGTGTTTTATTATCTAATTAATTCTATATTAGACACGTTACCACAGTCAGTGAAAAATACATAGCTTCTTCCTTGTTGAGGACACATAAGCTACTGTATTTTAATGCAGCTAATTAGAGACATCATGGCACAGGAACTGTCACGTGAACTTAAAAACACACAATGGGGCGACCGTGGCTGTGACAGAAACATTAGTCCTTTTCACCATATGCATTAGACAGCCTTATCACACCCTATTGAAATGTAAACAACAAAACAGGCCATGCATCAAATGATGTTTGGGATGAGAAATGAGAGTGATGGAACATTGACTTAATGTAATTTTACATTGCTTGTAATACAGCAGGGATACTGTGTGTCACATGGCTTAATAAGAAAATACCTGTTATTCTGAAACTCAACAAAGAATTTTATGTTCCTTCCATACATTGGGCCCATTCATTAGACCACTTCAGTCTAACAGCAGACTTAACAGACTTACAATAGCAACTCCAATGGGTTAAATAATGCAAGACAGATGAGAGCTGATCTAACACAGTACTCCACATGTGGTTCTCTGGGAGCTGGGGTGTCAGTTGAGCCCCTTGGGAGCCGAGGTTTAGTGGTCCTTCCTTACCCGTAACAAGGAGCACCAATTTGGTACTGATTCCGATTATATTTATTCATGAAGGTGTCATTTGGTTTTCATAGTATTTCAACATTGATCAACATGTTTAACATATTCCTCTTCTGTAGTATTTTTAATTAGCCAACATGACTAGTAATGTTTTCATTTATTGAAATATTTTGTTGTCAGTCAAACAACAAAGGGATGGTGAAGCCTGCATCTTATACCAGAAGTATGATAACCCGGTGTTGATGATTGACTTGACAATCCCTACTCTCTTGAGTGACCCAGCGGCGTGACAGCGGTTAGCGCAGACACAGGTCTGTTTGTGTCGCTGCATCGGATGGCTGAAACTAATGCAATCAATGTTGAGACTGCTGGGCAAGAACAACATTCATTCTGTAGAGACTGAGGAGCCTAACTGAAAACAAAAATACTCCCATTAGAGCAACAAGAAAGGAACGCTAAAGCCAAGCTGATGCAAGACAGAGTAATTCCTTTTTACTTTAGTCTATTCAGCAGCCATGTTTTACATTTAATTAACTTCACTTTAGACAACTCAAGATTTTAGGATGGATAAGAGAAACAGTTAAATAGAAGGTATGAAACATGCAACTCTGAAGTGTTGAGTCAAACAAAGAGGATGTGGGGAGAACGTTCTGATTCATAGGATGATTAGTCTCCCTGGTATCTGATAGGCTACACATGTCACTTGTTTGATTCATGAATACTATCTCAGCCCTTCTGCACACCATATCCTTGATGGGCCTACTGCACCTAGCCAGGACTGGCACAAGATTACCAAGGCAACCCATCGATATAGCCTACAGAAATGGTCTGCAATAATAAAGAGGCATCATTAATGACAGGTTTGTTTATTGCACACTAAAATGAACAAGACAGACATTGGAATGTGCTGTCTTTGGTGCTTCCCTGAAGGCAGAAAATAGGGGACCTTTAAATGAGCAGATCTCTCTGTTATTACAGTCCTTTATGGACTTGGTGGATTGGTGCATTCTAAAGTGCAGGCCTCGGCAGTCCTGTGGGTTATGGTCCCCTGCGCCTTAAGGCAGTGTTTTCCTGTCTGGTTCTGGGAGCTTGACCCCCTGCCTTTAAGACTGTATGACTCAGACCACAGCTGGAACCTTCTGGTTCATCTCTGGTAACAGTGGGTGGGACAACAGACTACACCTTTACTTTGCCATTGTATAGTGAGTGAGAAGGTGTGAATGGGATTTTTATGGACACAATTCCACTGGTATCACAGCAATACTCATGATGAGAAATACACAACCACTCCCTGTTATTGTCATTGATTCAGTGAATAATGAAAGATGTGAGGCTGGAGGCCAGACAGGTGGAGGACTCACTGACAGAACTCAACAGAATCAGTCAAGCATGCTGCAATGTGGCAGTTGGTTTCAACCCATGCAAGTATTTGTGTTTTCTGTTGCCTCAGCGTTAGCCTATGATGACATAAAGAATGATCGACTCTGGACATCTTGAAAGATCCGTTCAACAGTGGTTACACGAATCTTTTAACAAATAGGCCTAATCTTACCAACAAATAAGTTCTCAAAATTAGGGATCAAAACAAGATACAAGTTATTTTTATGAAAATGAGTTTATACTGCTTATTGGTTGCAGCATATCATAGCATCAGTGTAAAAGTAATTTAGCAGAATGTTGTATTCTACTGCATTGTGAGTGTGAAGTACATTGAACCAGTAACAAGTAAAGGGAAACATCTCTTTATTTCACAATCCGACATTTGTAGTGAGTACAATATGTATTTTCAATGCAATTCAATTCATGCAGAAACAACATGTTAAATAATGGGGTGATAAACTGACCAGATAGACCTAACCCAAGTTATGTAATGCTGCATAGCAGCTTGAGGTTGCTGCATAGCATGTTATGGACACAGTGGGGGTTGTTAGAGAATACCTCCCTATGTGGACTGGTAGTGGAGTCAGGACTGTTGCCTGTGGTGGTCACACAGTGAGGCAGCTATCCTGCCCGGAGCCTAGATGCATTTAAGGAGGAAGGAGTTGCAGTTGCCGCCCCTGCCGCAATCACACAGCTTCCCAATACGGGGACCCAGTCTCATAGCACACCTGTCACGCATCCCACACTGGAAGGGAGGGGAAAAGTGAGAGAGGGGGAGAGGGAGGGAGGGAGAGTGCTTTATCAAATGGCACAATTAACCTGTTAATTATGATGGAATAATGGTGTTCATTATTCAAAGCTATGGTTAAATTAAGTGAAGTTTTAATTAGTTTGATTTATGGCTGGAGAGATGTTTGTGGTTGTTCAGCATCTTTCTTTCAGTTAATTAGCGCTAGGGCCACAATCTTGATAAGTCTATAATTGCTCTGGAGTCAGGAGCATTTGGCATTTTGCGGCTCACATTTAATTACTGACATCTCAGAGTTGCTAATTGGTTTAATAGAAACTTTAAATTGAACAGCACTAGAAAAACTGTCTAGGTGGTCAACCAAAAGGAATACAATTACCAAACATTCGACTTCCTCTGCATATTTCATGGATATTCCTTACATTTAGACATAGTACACGAAATAAATAAACTGCAACAGAATTAACTTTTCACAAAGAAATAAAGTATACATTTTGGGGTAGTTTAAGTGTGATAAACACTGAAATAAAATCGACTAAATACTTGAGGGCACGGATTGTACTTACAATTGGGATGCTGCCTCGCTTGTCGGTGGATGGAAAACGGTGGTTCATCTTCCCCAGAAGAGTCTCCATCACATCCATCTGGGGTCGGAAAAGAACGTTAACAATGACCTAAATGTGCACTTAAGGGAAAATAAAACAGACTGAGTGAAAGTTTTAACATTGAACCGTGACATCAACCGTAGGCTATGTTCCTCAATAAAACTTTTTATATTGAGAGCTGTTGTTAATGCTGAATTAAGCTACATTTAAAAGTTCTTACATTTTAAGATAAAACTGTTATAGGTTACATTTAAACCAACAATATAGGCTTCTTACAAGTTCTTTTTCGTTGGCCGCGTCAAATGTCTGAGCGCCAAATTCCTCGGATGAAACTTCTTGTGACGCCTGTCCGCGGCACATCACTGACAGGAGGCCGATGCACAGCAGCCCGCGCAGCACCCCTGAGCTATCCATGGTTCTGATGCGGCACGTGGCGAATGCGGTGCGGTGGTCGCGCAAGAGAACAGGGAGGATATAGAAAGAGTCTGATTTACAGGTACAGGCTAGCGTTCTATTCACAGACTACCGGACCTTCTCCCTTTTAACTACTCGGTAGCCCCGCCTGTAAGGTCATGCTGCAACGGCAGGTTGTTAGACTGGTAGAGCAGTCGTCCTATCATGAATTGTGGGACATTGCTAGAGTCTGTCAACACGTTAACTTAAATTATTGTATGAGTGGGCCCTAAGAGAACAGGCTACTCCTTCGCCGAGATATTAGAGGATAATGTTTGAGAAGTTCCAAATGGTTGACAAGGCCAATCTTGAAAGAGACATTTGGATCAAGATTTACATTAATCTCTAAAACAACCGACACATTCACTACATTTTTATGTTAGAACTAAGGCAAAACATGTTCTTGTTTGAAATTAAACTGCTACTGTCAAATTAATAATAGAGCTAAATCTGTCTGTAGGCCAGCAGAGGGCGCTACACCTGCAGTTTTGTAGATCAACTGATGGGTGTTTCCTGAAGCGCATACTTTTGGATTTAGGAAGGAACACACCCAATGTGACATCAGTGAGGTTTTGAAGAAGAAAAAATTCTGAGCCTAGACTGTGGAGGAACAGGAGGGCCGAGAGCGCCTTCCGAACTTTTGGTTATATTCGAATATAGATAAGTGGACGAAAGTGTGCAAACTAAACTATAACTTTACAAAATCTAACCGGGGACTGGGGATTATTTGATTTGTCTAGAGAGGATGTCAATTTCTGACGAGGCAGACGGGCTTCGGCCAAGATATGGGTGTAAGTATAAGGAAACTTTTTTTTGTTTGCACACCTTTATTTCCAAAGTAAGGAAACCTTTTAAGATACATTCTGCCTGAGCCCAGCTCAGTTGCGTGTCAGTTCAGTCGCAAAACTACTGTTTAAAGCTAAATTTTAAATTAGTATGAAGTATAGTTTTATGAAGAAAAAATAACTTTTGAGAGCGTGGTAGGAGCTGACTTCCGCGTTTTCATTCATATGAACTAATTTCTTACTTTGTTTAATTTGACTATATTTACAAAGACTGATTAAGATTGTATTCGAAAAAAGATAAACAGACAATAGGTTAGCATTTTGATCTATTGCTGTCTAGTCCTTTTCTACTGGAAAGTTAGTCATTGTTCGGTTGGTCCTCTACCTTAACAGAGGAACGAGCCAGTAACTTACGGTTTCAAGGTTCTCAGAATGACTTCCACAACAGAAATAACATTCCACATATATGCAACTAACCTCAGGTGCTGTTTAATTACCGACCTTACATATACATTTTGCTCTCTCGGCCTCTTTGTGTCATTGGTCATTTTACCGTTGTATATCCTGCGGTATATGTTGAACTATCTAGAGCAAGGGCAATCCACTGAGTAGACCTAGGCAAGTTCAATGAAAGCCTGACTTATTTCAATGGTTTATAAATGAATTAACAAACACAGGGAGCAGATGGTTAGATGGCCTGAGTACACTTGTACAAGGCCTCTGGGTTTTCAAGTTCCCCAACAAAACTGAGCTTTGTATCATCACAACTTCAGCTTTTTACATCAGAAGTAGGAATGTTTGCATAATGTGGTGTGTTTGTTGGATGACAGCTGTTCTGGATGGAGTGGAGCGTCTCACAGCTGAGGAGATGGACGAGAGGAGGCAGCAGAACATGGCCTACGAGTATCTCTGTCACCTGGAGGAGGCCAAAAGGTAACAACACACCAACCTGAGAGAGAGAGAATGTGTGTGTGAGACAACACATCGTCACAGCCATTGCTGTTCTCTATGCCCTGCTCTCTGCTGTAGTTACACCTTACAACACACTCACACCTGCTCACATGTGAATGTGGCCACATGATGACTCTCACCACAGTCTAGGAAAAAGAGTGAGGTGCATGCAAAGTCTCCTGGACTCACATGCCCTCACCTTCCATAGGTGTTCTACTAACTTGCTCCTAAATATGCCTTCTGACACAGTGTTGCATGACCAGTCGTTGCAGGGTGAGATTCTGAAATTGTTGACAGCGTCTGTCTCAACATCTGGGTGGTTCCCGATAACAGACTTCCTTGAGCACCATATTCAATGAGCTATACTGACAACTCTGTATGTCTGTGAGGACTCGATGGTTTGATTTCTCAAATTCTGTTGAGATTCATCAAGTAAGGTTTTGTCAGCTATCACTTATTCAGACACCAGACTGTATGGAGAAAAATGGTCAGGAGGTCAGCAGAGCAGTGCATGTGTGTACGTGCACACTTGTGTGCTCGTGGGTGTAAAACGTGTGTACCTCTGTAGGCCTATGTTGCAGATACTTTGGTTGACTCACTAACCCAGAAGAGGAAGGAGCAAGTGCAACAGGAAGTGACTCAGTCCCTTGTTGATTTTAGTATCTCAGAAACCCGCTGTTGTCATAGTAACCGGTTCCGGTGCAGGCTTGACTGTATGTTCTGCTGTGTATGTATACTCCTCTCCCCTCATCTTTCAGATTTCACTTCCTATCCCTCTCTTCTTCACCTCTCTTCTTCTCTCGCTCCTCTTCTTCTCTGTCCGACCCCCGGGCTCCCTCAGTACTTACATGCTGCATGCTTTTTAGATGGCTTAAAAAAAACTATTTGAATTTTTAGATTAACTGCTCAGATTAACTTTTGGACATATCTTCGTTTGTTAATATTCAGGCAAAAATGTAATATTTTCATTCCATGTGTACTGTAATTCTCAGGTTTACATTACATTTATTCATTTAGCAGACGCTTTTATCCAAAGCGACTTCCAAGAGAGAGCTTTACAAAAAGTGCATAGGTCAATGATCATAAACAACGAGATAGCCCCAAAAACATTGCGGGTAACCAAATAAGTGCCAAAAGGAAGAAACGTAAGAGCATGTAGGTAAACAAATTACAAATTAAACAACATGAACCTCAAAAGTGTGAAAGTGTACCTGTAGGAAAGCAAGCAACAATAATATAATTTACAGCGGGTACAAGTAGTTATATCAGTTAAACAGATTTTTTTTTTTTAACTAACCAACAAGTCACTCAATAAGTGTCATTGTGTCCCTGGAAATAACCTAACATCGGATCCAACAAATCTTTAAGTACCGTTGTACTCCCGGAACAAGTGCGTCTTTAGCCTTTTCTTGAAGGTGTGTGGTGCACATTGTTTTCTGTCATGTTAAGGAGAAAGTGAGCTTCAGGTGACACAGAAGTAAACTCCTAGGTGTGTGTGGGGAGGCAACCTGGAGCAAATGCTCATGCCTGAATGTGCAGTATGAAGAGAATGCTTCTCACATGAGCAAACACATCACAGTGTTTTTGTGTCTCTCTCCTGATTGGTCTGACCGAATCCCTCTCATCTCCCTGTCACCTTGTCTCTCTCTCTCTCTCTCTCTCTCTCTCTCTCTCTCTCTCTCTCTCTCTCTCTCTCTCTCTCTCTCTCTCTCTCTCTCTCTCTCGCTCTCTCACTCACTCTCACTCTCACTCACTGATATGTATGCTGTATCATTATGCAAACTAGGCCTTGGAGATATACAGTAACGCTCATTTCCGTGCTGTGCCTGTATAGTTCTGCTGATATACCTCAAAGCTTAGCAACGTGCACACACAGACACTGCAGTGTGACACTGTACTGTAGTGTGGGTACAGACACTGTAGGCTAGATTTTCTGTGTAGAAAATGAAAGTCGAGCAAGGTAACCTCAGTTCAACAGGTCTGACATAGATTGTGTTTTCCCTGTTGGGAGTCAGCCTCTCCTCGTCACCCTGAGCTTGTCAGTTGGCCACAGATCTCACAGCACTGCAACGCTAATTGTTCTAAGTGTTTTCTTGTGACAGTGTGTTTCAGTGGGACAGTGTGGGAGGACTGTTGATTGCCCTCCCTGAAAGAGAGAGGTTGTGTGTGTGTGTTCCCTCCCCTCCCCTGCTGCCCCAGTAAGAGCAGTGATTGTGAGGGAGTCTTTGTTTACTCTGGCCTGAGGTGAATGATGGGGTTCCTCTCTACGTGTCTTTCCCGGAGCCACCTGAAACCTAGAGTAACGTGGATAACAACCAGAGGGACTTCCAGCAATGGGAGTGTCCAGTTATTGAAAGTCGAGAAGAACTATGCGCTCCATTAGTCTTAATCTGATAACACTCTGACAACTGTAATGTACAGGACCGTGTTGAGCATGTAGCACACTAACACTAATATTTGCTCAATGAAAGGTTCTAAAATGTAAAGGGAATGGAATGTCGGTGTCAGGTTCTTCGGAATACTATTGTCTAATGTCACTGCGATTCCTGGTATGTTGTGTGGTGCACATTCACAGAACTGGTCCTGTTGCATGAGAGAGTGAGGAGGGAGGACTGTTCTATATCCATAGCTCCAGCTTCAACCACACCTGCTCATACCTGACATGGCCCAGAACCCTCCGGGGTGTCACATACTGACACGCTGCTCTTCACAGTGATGAATATGCATTGCAGAGAATCCAGAGGGCTTAGCTCATTGTTTCTGTGTGTAAGACTGTACACATGTTTGTTTAGTCAATAAAATAAGAAACCTTTGAGGCATATCTCTCTCATAATCTCTTTGATTTTGGCAGGACCTTGTAGTTAAAAGCTTTTGTTGCATGCGTAAAATCCTTCCAGTGAAGTAAAGCTACGTTGCTATTGCAATAAATAGACACTTATGGTCAGAATGTATGACATCACTCCTCGTAGACAGCAAGGTAACATCTTTATTATGTCCTTTTCTTTTCCTCTCTTCTTTCTTTCTCTTTCTCTGCTTCTCTTCATCACCCTAACCATCGTTAGATGTGTAAATCACGTCATGCAGGGAAGCTAAGGCTTAGCCGTACACACAGTGCCCAGCCATAGGACCAAGTCAGCTAAGTCTGTTAATATACTGTAAATATCCCAGATCTCTCCTTTCATTACCAGAGTTGTTTATAGTGTCTCTCTGTGGAATGTTGCACTGGCAGACCAGTTCCCTCAGGTACAGGGAGCTTCAGAATCATTTCCTGTTTCAACTCATTTCCAGTCTTTTATGCTGCAGTGGCTAGTTATGTAATCTCTGAACTCCTGAGTGGTGTGGGAAGTGATCTCCCTGAGCAGTGAGGATAATCATCTCCTTAATTCGATTTATTTTGGTCTTTCGAAATGTCTCTGATAGCCTCTTGTGATTGGATATCGAGTTGGGTCAAGTTAGACAGTATGCCAGTCTTAGTGCCGGTTGAAAACCTTTAGTCTGTCTCTTGTTGCTAGGTTACAGCTGTGAGGACAACAGCCGAGTGAAATTTTCTGAGGTATCGACTCTCCACCTGCCTCTGAAAAAGGGGGGGGGGGGGGTGTAATGATAGAGGGAGGGAAGGAAGGGATAGAGAGAGGGAGGTGGGTAGAACAATAGATAAAGCGGCCAATAGCCTACGAAGCCGCTGCTGCATGTTCTAGAAGTCACCCTTCTGGTTTAGATACAAGCCCGGGGTAAACTCCACTGGCTGAATAGATGTAGATAAAAGGGAGAGAGACCACACCTGATAACACTGAGGAAAGAGAGAGAGACTATACCTGATAACACTGAGGAGAGAGAGAGAGATTACACCTGATAACACTGAGCAGAGAGAGAAAGAGAGAGAGACTACACCTGATAACACTGAGGAGAGGGAGAGAGACTACACCTGATAACATTGAGGAAATAGAGACTACACCTGATAACACAGAGGAGAGGGAGAAAGAGAGACTACAGCTGAGCGGAGACTATGAGCTGCTCCTGGGATGATCACACCCCTGGGATGGACCCCAGCCCTGGGGGCTGGGATTGACGTGGTAAGATTGCAGTGGATGTAACTCCTGATGTTTGGGGGTCATCCTGATGAATGGGCTCTCTGTGTGAAGCCTCCAGGGGTGCTCCACAGAGCACAGAGCTGTCCTCTCACAAGCCTGAGAACACCCCTCTATGACGGGTCACCACAGCAGGGGCAGATTGGGGGTGCTGCTATGGTTGCTTCTCACCCAGCTAGGAGCCCAAGATCTGAGAAGTTGTATTTGTATCATCTGTATGTCCTTTTGATTTACAACACACACACACACACACACACACATTGAATAGTGTATCAGCTGCCCAGTAACTGTATGAGACTTGGGAGGGGTCAGTCAGTCCAGAATTCCAGTGTTGCAGTAAAGCATGTAATGGGTAATTTGGCTCACACTCTCATCCTCTCCTCTCTTCCACTCGCTCCTAACCCTTTCTTCTCTCCCTTCGTCTCTGTGGGCTTTGTCTCTGGAATCATCGTCTGTGCAGGAAAGCATAAGCCCCTCTCTTATTCTCCCTCTGCATTGGAGACTGTTATTGGGGCAGTCCATACTTTTGCTGTGTAACCCAGTCACATCTCACCTTCAAAGATGCTGTAAAGCAGAACTGAAAATTAGTTTTCACAGTTCATCACACCACAGAAGAATTGTATGTTAAATTGTATGTAGGCTTTGAAATCGTGAGAAAATCAGCTTCTTTGCTTGATACTGGGGGGGGCGTGTCGCCTGAAGGAGCTGAAGCTCCGCCCCCTCGAATTTGTTGAATTTAGCAACAACAGCAACAAATAGCGAAATCAATTGCAGATATCAGAACAGACCTACCTGCAGACTCTGAGTGTTTTATGTGTAAATTACTTTGTCTTTGCGTCGTACCAGCTGAGTAACAGAATGCAGGTTATATAAAGTGTCTGTGATCTGACGTAGATATGTGGCTGTGACATAGATAGGTTGGGCTTTGCCCCGCCTCTTTAACTCCCGGCTGGGTGACGTGACACACTTTGGAGCTCTCTCACCAGGTCTGTACCACTTGTAGAGCTGAGAGAGTGAGGGGGGGGGGGGGGGGGGGGGGGGGAGGCACGACTGCATGAAAAGCAAACTCGTTTGTGCTCTATGTAGATAAGACATGCCACACATTTGCCTTTCCCTTCCAGGCATGGCCTTATATAAACATACCTGTCCACAGACCCACACATGCACGCACACTCTAGGCACTGGAGACATAGGAACACCTCTCCACCTTTTTAGTGCCTTGGGTGTGTCTGTAGTCAGTCATCCTTTCTGCCTCTTTGATCTTCTCCCTGACCTTCTCACTGTCCTCAGGTCTCATACCTAGTTCGAGTCCACCTGTCAGTTTCTGTAGGAACCACAGACACTTGTGTTAGATACTTCACGTCCCCTTCTCCTGAGGAGAGTGCTCTGTGGTCGACTTTAGGAAGGACCACAATGCATCATGGCAACACAGGATATCATTCTGGCATGGGAATTGAACAGGAAGCAGGTTGTGTGTGTTTGTGGTTTGAGGGAGAGGCCTGGGAGGGGGAGGTGTTCCACCAGGGAGCACGATATAGGGACTCCTTCTCTTCAGCAACACATCTAGTTCCTGGTGGAGAGCGGTGATCTCCAGCTGGAACAGAGGCCTCTGGATCATGCTGCTGATCCAGCTGTGGTTCAGCTCTGTTCCCCGTTTGGGTCTTCTCTGCACCTTATTACACTCCAGCCCTCTGGCCTCTTACAGTATGTCATGTCTAGGAATGTGTCCCGGTAGGAGTGCCTCCCGTAGGAATGTGCCTGTAGTAGAGAGGTGTCAGTATACTTTCCTGAAGAGACAGCGGAAGGTAGCGGCCTCTTCCTATTAGAGTGACCTCTGACCTGTTGACTGTCTGAGGCTTCCTGTCGTGTGCAGGAAGTAAAGGATTCCAGTGACTTTGCTCCCTCTACAACATCACCTCACAGCTTGGAAATCAACCCTGTGTATCTGCAATGCCTGTTCCAGACAATAAATAATTAGTTTGGCTGGCAATGTCAGGAGGGTGTGTCTGTGTTTGTGCTAGGCTGGACAGGGTGTGTCACCCTGATAAAATACCTATGAATATGGAGCCTTTCACTGCTCCATGCAAGAGTGAAAGGAGGGGGTTGTCCCTGCCTGTCCCACCCGAGCCCCGCTGCCCCATGGCTGGCCACGTTGGTCTGAATAGGAGGCCTGTGTCTGGAGACCCTGTGTCATGACTTCCTGTGGGGGGAGTTGTTTCAGCTGGTGGTTAGTTAGCCTGTTGCTGCAGTTCCTGTTTGTGCGCATGGGAGAGCTGGAGAGAGACTCTTTGTTGTATTCAGGATACAGTTCACCCTGCTGTGGCCTGGTTAAAAAGCAGAGGCCAGAGTTACAGAGGAGTGGGAGAGTGTTTTTGTAGGAGAGGGAAGGAGAGAGGGAGAGTGTTTGCTCTCCTCTGAGGGCTCTGTCTGACCTCAGCGCTGTCCTCTGTGATGTTCCACTGAGCCAGAGGTATTTCATATCAGAGAACATGTTCATCACACTGTGTCAACAAAGGAAGGACATATTGTAGGAAGTGTGACTCACCATCGTGTTTACCGGACCCATTGGTAAATACAGTAGAAATACAGGGCTGTTTAGATTGTTGGTTGTCTGTGTGGCTACCTCTCCCTGGCCTGTCTGTGTGATAGCTAGTCACCTCAGCATGGTTCCTCGGTGGCCCAGGACTAAAACATGCTCACAGTAAGAATGTGGCTCCTTGTCTGACCTCAGGGAATTCAAATGTTGTGCTGAAGGCATGCTAAGAACTCAGAAGATGGGAGGAGGAGAGAGAACGATGATTTAAGTGTTAAGGTTTATATTTTGTGTGAATAAACACATGATTATGTTCTATGCAATCTTGGTAGGAAGTTAAGGATGAACAGAGTCACAAACATGCAGACTCAACTTGATGCGTCAGAACAAATAAGTCCACTTGTAGGTAGATGTCAAAATGTCTCGAGGACAAGAGGGATCATATACAGGACTGTCCTCATGTATCTGTGGGCTGTATTTGACACCCCAGACACAGTGAGTGAACCAACGCAGCGTCATTTGAACTTCTTTTAACCCTCAGCTTGTTTCCCTCTCTCCTGTTGCCCTTAGTTACTGGGGCGTAGCATTTTCTAGAATTGTTCATTTTTGGTTCTGCTGCTACATAACTCATGTAAATGTTCTATTCACATGCTGCTTCACCAGTGAGTAAATATATGTGGTAGGGTTACAGAGTGTGTGTGTATTCTCATGACTATGTATGTGGTAGTGTCACAGCGCATGTGTTCTCGTTTTCATGTTTGTGGTGGCGTCACTGTGTGTGTGTGCTCATTCTTTTGACCCGTTTCTCCCAGGTCGTTGTGGGTTGGTGTGTGTGAATGTGTGTGTCTGTGTGTGTGTGTGTGTGCGCTCAGCTGTGTTGTAACGTGTCAGTCGTGCCTCCTCTCAGGTGGATGGAGGCGTGTCTGGACGAGGAGCTGCCCCCCACCACAGAGCTGGAGGAGGGGCTCAGGAATGGCGTCTACCTGGCCAAACTGGGGAACTTCTTCGCCCCTCGCACCGTTTCCATCAAGAAGATCTATGACCGCGAGCAGACCCGCTACAAGGTGAAGGCCTGACCCTGTCCCTTAACCACGCCCCCTGAGCCTACCGCCATGACCTCGCACCCCAATCAACACCCTGACCCCGCACCTAACACTGATGAGGGGGCTTCTCCAGTCAAACACTTCAAAAAATAAGATGTCTCCATGATTGAGTCAGACTTTGTAAAGAGTGAATGACGTCTGTGTGTATTGTGTGTGTGTTTCTTTTCTACAGGCCACAGGGCTCCACTTCAGACACACAGACAATGTCATCCAGTGGCTGAATGCCATGACAGAGAAGGGTCTTCCAAAGGTGGGTGAACACACACTCACACACTCACCCAGGACGACAGCGGATCTATCTCAAGCCTCTTTCACTCTCTGAATGACAATACCAGGAGACAATGTTTCTTTATTGCGCAATCCTTCATGTTGCCATACAAACCTACTCCTGTGGTGCATGCGGGGACATGTCTGGAACCCCTCCCTGCCTTGTAACCAACCTGATCCATGTGACCCTTTCAGATCTTCTACCCGGAGACCACAGATATCTACGACAGGAAAAACATGCCACGATGCATCTACTGCATACATGCCCTGAGGTAGCACACCCACCCACAAACTGACACACAAACACATACACACGTTCATGTATCTGCCCTCCCACAAAATCTCCCCCACATTCTGGAACACACTGGACGGTACGGTGCCACCACCCATGGTTCCTCGTCATCCTCCATTCAGGACGTTGTCAGAGTGATGTCATGATGTTTTTGTAAAACGTAGTGCTGAAGTCACAGTCACATGCTCCCAATTCCTCCCATTTTATTATGTCAGCTCCACAAAAAACATGGAAACATGAACTACTGAAGGCTCAGGTCACAAAACACTTCCTCTTTCACCAGTGCTTAAATTCCTCCATCAGCCTATGAGTGTTTCTCTAGATTACTTGGGTGTGTGAATCTGAAAATGCAGATTCACTTACACTTGTCTTCTGAATATCTTCAACTTGAGTTTACTTTTGTGAGGTGAACGGGCCCGTTTGCCCGTCGAGAGGCATTCTGCACCAAACGGCAGTCGTGGGAGTTTTTCACTGCCGTTTTAATAAAATGGTCCAGTCAAAAGTAAAATGGATGCGAAACCCAGAGGCTGTAAATCAGGCCTCTGGAGTCAGGAAGTCAACCAACAAAACAGAGCAGGGCCTGGGTAATGGCCAAGGGGGGCAGGAGGTAGAAGAGAGAGAGGGGGGGGTGTGCGTATGTGTGTGTGCGTCTATGTATTTGTGTTCTGTAGACTACATGACTGGCTTGTTGTTGACTTTAAGAGACACCCCCCCCCCCCCATCTCCTGCCCAATGTGGCACACAGATGCCAGAAAACTGTTCCAGCAGACCGGTTATGAGCGGACTGGCAATAGAAAAGCAGGAGTGGAGTGTAATTGTGTTTCTACCTTTACTGTCATACACACCCAGCCTGTAATGACCTGCCTAGTCTACGTTGGAAATGGCTTCTGCCCTGGCCTTGTTCTTGGATAACTCTCCATTTCACCTGTCTCTACCTAGCCTGTACCTGTTCAAGCTCGGCCTCGCCCCTCAGATCCAGGACTTGTACGGAAAGGTGGATTTTACTGGTGAGTGTGTGTCTTTTGTTTCTATCCATAACCCTTCAGTCACACACCACTTCAGATATTTTAGACAACCAACATAACTTGCCCCCCTGGCAGGACTGTATCTTAAACATGGTAAATGCTGGATGCTAAAGGCAGCACAGTGACTCATGGTATTTCCAGAGTGTAAAGGCACACAGGCATCAGTGAGGAAGAGTGAACAGCGTGGTGTTGTGTTTGGTAGGCCCCTAATGCTTCAGTAGCAGCAGTGCTGTCAGGGATTTTTCCTAGGCACCAGTCTGCAGGGCAATGTGAAACTCATTAGTGACTCTTGAGTTTTTCCTGTCGTTTGTGTTCCCGCTCTGTTCACTCCTGAGCCAGTGATCTGACTATCCTGGCTGGCCCAGACTCATCCTTCTCTCTCATCTCTCCCCTCTGTGGATTTCCCCCCCTCTCTTTCCCTCTCTCTCAGAGGAGGAGATCAACAACATGAAGAGTGAGCTGGAGAAGTATGGAATCCAGATGCCCGCTTTCAGCAAGATTGGCGGGATCCTGGCCAATGAGCTCTCAGTTGACGAGGCAGCATGTGAGCACAGCTCCAACATCAGGGGGGCGGGGCTAAGACTTTGAGCTTCAGGGGGGAGGGCTAAGGGGTAGAGCTATCGGGGGGCGTGGTTAAGGATGGGTTGAACATTAGGGGGTGGGGTCTAAGGGTTTGAGCATCACGGGCATCCTGCAAATGTTTACATGACGACGTCAGCTCACATGAAACAGGACTCGCATTGCATAATGTTGATTAAATGATTACATTACTTTCATGAAAGAAACACTTGTTTCTTCTGTGTGGAAGAGTACAGCCCAGTCAGTAGCCACAAGCAGACATTATACCCGAGTCCAGTTGATGACCATCCTCCCCTCTCCCTAGTACACGCTGCTGTCATCGCCATTAATGATGCCATCGACCACGGGGTGCCGGAGGGCACCATAGCGGCCATGCAGAACCCCAACGCCATGCTGGTCCAGCTGGACCAGGGCTCTGCCCAGCACTACCAGGACATGCTCTACCAAGCCAAGGGAGAGAAGGTGGCCAACTCACGCAAGCGGGTAGGACATCTGACCCCCTCTGAATGTACATGTAGCAGACAGTGAATGATACCTGGGAGCAGTGTTGTGTTGCAGTTGTGTGTGTGTGTGTGAGCCTGATGTTGTTCTTGCTGCCGGTCTAGCTGGGTGAGAATGCTGACGCAGAGAGGGACGTCTACGAGGAGTTGCTGACACAGGCTGAGATCCAGGGCAATGTCAACAAGGTCAACTGTAAGTGTCACACACACACGCACACACAAACCACTGAAGCACACACACATACACCAAAGCACAGTCCTCACTACCTATCTTCTTCCCATCAGTGTCCAGTGCCCTGAGTTTGGCAGAGCAGGCCCTGCTGAGTGGTGATGAGGACAGGCTGTATGACGCACTCCGGACCCAGGCTTTGGGCCTACACGGCCTCCAGTCCCAGAACAAGGGCTGGTACCTCAAGCAGCTGATGGCCGACCGTGAGAACAAAGACCAGGTAGGAAGAGCTGAGTCACAGCTCTGACCACACACACAGTCAAGTCGAGGTGCATTCCTCTTTTAAAACCGCGAACCTTTCTTTCTCAGGCCGCTCCAGGAGACGCCTTAACCAAAGATGAGCTGCAGAGCGGAGTCGACGTCGCAAACGACTTTGCCGAAGGCTACCAGAAGAGTAAGCCATCCCGTTTGGGAACCTCCCCGGCGGGGATGAGCATAGGGGTCGAGTGACGAGACGTGGGGGATCAGACGTCTGTATTTTGCGTGCGTCCGGTGCGCTTCTCACCGTCTGTGTGCTGTGTGTTCAGTGTTGCTAGCCGTGGAGAGGATCAACGCGGCCATCACGGCCGGCGTGCCAGAGCAGACGGTAGCCGAGCTCATGAACCCTGACGCCCAGCTGCCCGAGGTCTACCCCAGCGCTGCCGACCTCTACCAGAGGGAGCTGGCCAGCCTGCAGCAGCAGAGCCCGGAGGTACGCACACAAACACACGCACACACACAGGTACATGCACAAACACGTGCACGCATTCATAAATGCACACACAAGCCTCCTCCCCCCCCCCCCCCCACACACACACACACACATAAGCCTCCCCCCACACACACACTCTGTATTATCTGTATTATTGCCTGTTAGCGAGTGTGTTAGTGAGCTGATAAGCACAACATGTTTTCACTGTGTTTCCCAGGGATCCCTGTCTCACCCAGAGCTGCTGGTTGCCGTGGAGATGCTGTCATCGGTGGTCCTGATGAACAGAGCGCTTGATGTGGGTGACAGGGCGACCCTGTGGAGACAGCTGGCCAGTTCTGTTACAGGACTAAGTAACGTGGAGGACGAATACGCACAGAGGTATGCGCACGCTCACTGACACGGAGATAGTCTGTCCCTGGTCTGCTGTTGCTGAGAGATGACATGGCCCTCACCCCTGCCCACCAGGTACATGGACGAGCTGATGCGTCTAAAGGCAGCAGCCAGGGAGCAGGGATGTGACTATCTCACCTGGAACGACATCCAAGCTTGCATAGACCAGGTCAATCTGACTATACAGGAGGAGCATGAACGTGAGTGATACGCACACACGCACACACACACACACACACCCATACACATGCACACACATACACACAAGACCTCTCTCTTTTTTAAATGTTATTGTTACCCTATATCCTGTGGTCTTGTATCAACTTAAGTATTGAATTTTAGCTGGATCAAATCTTCCATTTTCCTCAGAATAAGCAGTCAGTGAGTCAAAAACATTTTCCCATTCCGTTTTCAGAGTGTTAAAGAATCTCTTTAGCCTTTGAATGCTTTGTATGTCAGCCACCATGCCTAGGCCTTGGGTTTGTGTGTGCAGGTATTGCAGCCATCGGTCAGATCAACGAGGCTCTGGATGAAGGGGACCCTCCGAAGACCCTGGAGGCCCTCCAGGACCCCTCGGCCAAGCTGACCGACGTGGACCCCTCTGTGGCCCAGCACTACTATGACAAACTGCTGGAGTCTCGAAGAGAGAAGGCACATGTAAGTGCACATGCACACACACACACACACACACACATGCTCAGACTGCACACACATACGCACATATACACAGAGAAACAGGCACAGACAGTCACACACACTTATACAATAATATACAATAAGCGTTTCAGGGGACTCCCAAAGTCTTGGTGTCCTTATTGTGGATAAAATGAGTTGGCTGAGGGCTGGACCTTTCAGCTCCCATCTGGTGGTGAGATTTTATCAGAGCCCATTGTTTCAGTGAATAGAGAGACCGTTTATCATTACAGGACTTGTTTGGTCAGAGATGAGCCTTCAGTGTCCGGATGCCCGCAGGAGTTTAGCGAAGGTCAGAATGATGCTTGGGCAGTAGGCAAACATGTGGTTTATTATGCAAACACAGCTTGACTAGAGTTACCTCACTGTGATGAAGGACAACGTATCGGCATGGTATTGAATTCATGGGATCGCACTATTGCCATTGGCCTATTGTACACGGCAAATGGCTATTGATGTTCAATGGGGGTAGGTACTTCCATTGTTAAGAGAATATACAGGTTATGCAACCATTATTTACATTTCTTTTCAAACAGTCCACATGTAGACATTCAAATTAAACATCTTCCTCTGCTTCAGCAATATCATTAGGTTGTGGGCCAAGTGTTTTTTTTCTCTAGGAACTTCCCCAGAAGCACAGAGAGCTCCATGTGATTCAGCTCTCTCATCCCCACATGACACCTCACCCCCTCTCCCCCCGCCCTTAATGATGTCATAGTGGAATCATGCTCGCTCTGTCTCTGTCTGCGCCCACTCACTTCCTGTATCTCTCCCACGTCTCTCTAGGTTATCTTTATCCCCTCCCGCCCTCTGTCTCCTTCTTTCTCTTCCACTCCTCCCTTCATCCCCCTGATCTGGTCTCCAGCCCAATTTCGATGTTGTCGCCAAGTCTGTCAGCGTAACAACAAAGCAAAGACTGAAATAGTGTGGGGCCCTTTTTTTTGCACTGTCTGTTATTCAAACTGTGTGACTCTCTTTTATAGCCCAGACAATTAGCTGTTCTCAGTGTTCACAGAGACTCCTTGTCACTGGGGAGTGAGATTAGATACACACCCATGCAGCCTCTGTCTGTGTATTTGACCTGTGTTATCTTGCCATGGTGAGGTGATGAACGTGACTCTTGTACCTGCATGTCTCTGTAGTGGTTCCAAGTATGATGTCACTGTTGGAGCGCCTTATTTGGAGTGTGTTTCCTACAGATGATGGAACTGACATGGTTGGGCTGCTGCTAAGGTCAGAGGTCAGATGCAGGGCATGGTTTACCACAGATGGTTCCGCACAGCAGCAGCTTCACTGAGGGCTGGATAGAAGCAAATGCATCTGCACAGGAAGTCATGAGAGTTTCTAGTGGGCCGAAGCTTCGGCTGAACGATCAGTTCTTTCCACTGTGTTGGCGAGTTTGTCTTTTATTGCAGAATTACACAGTAGATATAAAATATTAAAAAGGTTGGAGACCAGTAATGGAATAAATCTTGCAGTAGGTTTTTTTCTTCTGGATCCCTGTCTTATTAGTCCTTGTGGTAGTTTAGATGGTAAATTAATTATGCTTACTTCAATGTCCTGTTTCTGTGTGTTTGTGTAATCCATTATGGTATTTTCAGCCAGGTTGGCTGGAATGCTTTGCTCGTCATGATCCATCGGTCAGACGTGGAGTTCTCCTGTCCTGAAATGAGAACATGATGCTTGTTTGTTGCCAAGCCTCATTTCCCTGTTCAGAGAGAGAGAGAGAGAGAGAGAGAGAGAGAGAGAGAGCATTGGGGAGGGGGGAAAGAAAGCAAGTTATTTTCCTGCTCTTTTTTCACAGCTATAGGAAATAACAAGGCTAGGCTACCAGTCTGCTTCCTTAAAAGGGAAGAAAGCTGACCATGACCTCAGGCAGGCTCCTCTCAATGGGAACCATACTGTTGTTCGACTTGTTAGGCAATATGCTATAGGCTGTCCCTAGACATTCCCCCTTTCCCCCTCCCCACACACACACACACACACACACACACATTCATTACTGATGTGTCACTGGTAGGTTGAAGATACTGTATTGGTCAGCGGTTCATAGACAGATAAGTAGAGGTAGGTATAGAGATATAGATAAATACAACGACAAAGGGAAGTGGTTAAATCAGGAAGTTTCTGCTGGATTTCAAAGGCTTGCTGTCATGTGTTTCACATCTGATGTGCAGGGGGGGTATAGTTCTCTCCAAGTGTCTGCAGGTCATGGAGCATCACTGACTTATCTGGACTTTATTATCTGTGTTGGGATTGTCTTCCTCATGGGCTTGTGTTGCATGTGTAACTAGCCTCATTGAGCAACGGTCTTACTTGACCCTGACCCTCATGTCATCAGTTAGGCATGCACTTCTGGGTGAGGAGTAGGACTATGTGTTTGGTTTTAGTTTTTTTTCATAATTAAACACTAATATGTCATAACAACTTGACTCAGGAAATCTGATCGCACCGTTAAGCATTTAACCACTGAGATACAGCACTGTGAACGAAGGATTAGCCAACTGCCCACAGCGCCAGCTTTCAATTCCTACTTTCTAATCAGCAGTAGTTTGTTGTACTCTGTTGTTCGACAGTGAAACGCCCTGAAGCTCCCCTGCCCACATTGGCACCACACCCTTGCTGTGCCACCTGCCCTCAGTGGCTGTTGAATCACTGCTGGGGAAAATAAATAGCAATTAACTCTATTTTCAAATGTTATGTCCCAAGTCTGTGTTCAATGCAAATAAAGATCTGTGGGGGATTTAGTAGCTAGTGTATGCTAGGACATGCTCATGAGGAGCCCCACCTTTTTGTTTGGGTTTCTGTAAACTCTCCCCTGCCCCTCTCTGCCTCTCTCTCTGCCTCTCTCTCTCTCTGGGTCATCCTCTGTAAACTCTCCCCTGCCCCTCTCACCTTTACTGAAACTGACAAGAGGGGGCGGGGAAAGCGGGCGTGAGGCACAAAGAGGGGCCTGTCCTGTCGGGCCAATTAATTGCCAAGTCTCCTCACTCCGGAAACCAGCCGCAGCAGACAATGGGGAGGAGGGAGGGGCGCTATCTGGTGGTTGCCATCTGCAACTACATTGGCAGTCTACCGTGACTTCAGGAGTGGGGGAATGTTCTTGACTTGGTCAGGTCATACTTTGACTTAAGTAGGTCAAGTAAAATTAGATGATGACTGGAAAACAAGTTTCATGTATTCAATGACATACCTTGTCATTGAGGCTTACAAAAATCTACCTGATTTTGTAAGCCAAGCTGCCTTGGTATTTGCTGACTCTGCAAGTGCATATCTTCTACTGTGTGCATCAGTATCTTTGTACTCCTGGGGTTGCTGTGAGACAAACGGAGTGACACCTGTGTGACTCTTCTGCGTAGGCATGTCTTTGGTTTCCTGATGGTGTGGTTGTGGCTTAGCAAACCCATGCTCCTTCAAAAGAAACAGAGTGCCCTCAAGTGGCCATTCAGTGGAATGACACTTGTTAGTTGGAACAGAAGGCTGTGTGCTCCTCCACAGCTTTGGTTCCAGCTGTATGCAGATCTCCAATACTGTGTCGAAACATGGCTTCAGGCTGTTACGTGCAGTGTGTATTTACTATATTGTCTTCACGCTGTTATTTATAGTGTGTGTATTTTCTTCTTCCAGGAGACCCAGGATCCCTCTGCTGTGCTGTGGCTTGATGAGATCCAGAATGCCATACTTATGGCCAATAAAGATACCCAGGATGCACTGCAATGTAAGAATGATGCACAATCTCAAATGCATAAAACCCCCTCTGTGTTGTAGGCCCCTACGGGAGGAGTGTGTATGATGCCCTTGTTTCTCCTCCCTCAGTCTCGCAGGCCATCCAGGGTATCAACGAGGCGGTGGACAGCGGCGATGCGTCTCAGACCCTGGCCGCCCTGCGCTCTCCTGGGGTCGGACTCTACGGCGTCACACCAGAGTGTAGCCAGAACTACCAGGATGACCTGGCCAAGATCAAGGAGGACAAGAAGAAAGAGGGTAAGGAGACCATGGCTGATGAATGGATAGATGTATGGATTGAGGGACGGGGTGGTTGTCCAAAATGGGCAGAGTTAACCTGTGGAGGTGTCTGTGCCTCTCCTCAGGGGATAACGGAAGTGAGTGGATGAAGCACTGGGTGAAGGGAGGACACAACTACTACTACAACATGAGCACCAGAGAGGGCACCTGGGTGGAGCCCGAGGGCTTTGTCCAGAACAACACCCATCTGGACAAGGACAACATCCAGGTAGGCCAGCCCTCAGATCAGCACCAGACTGCTCTCTGATGAGACAGTGTAGCGATGGACAGTACTTAAGGGATTATGTACAAACCCACAGCCTTCAGTAGCTATCAGCTCTAATAGTTAGCAATGAAGAAGCTCTTACGCTTTCACTTTCTTTGTTATCCAACAGTCTGTGGTTTCCGGGGTAACCACCGCTTATAACCGAGAGCAGCTGTGGCTGGCCAATGAGAGTCTGATCGCTAAGCTGCAGGCTCGTTGCCGTGGCTACCTGGTGAGGAACGGCCGGAAGGAGCGGCTTGACTTCCTGAAGTCCCAGGAACCATCCGTCAACTGCATTCAGGTGAGACAAACCTCACGGTCATGCAAAGGTCACACCCTTTACTGCAAGATTACATCAGGTCATATACACAACCACCCAGGAGTTTGGATCTGTGTAACTGTATAACATACAAGACTACGCATAAGTGTTTGTTATATCGTTATGTCTCCAAGACAAGAGCGGCAGAAAAAGAACACAAGGGGGCATATCATGACAAAAGCAAATAAAAAGCCAGTATTGACCCTAAATACATTTTATTTTAATATGTACTAAATCCTAAATATTACAAAAGATGCAACACTCTGACCTGTTTATCTGGTGAACTCTCCCAGGCTCACTGGAGGGGCTTCAAGCAGAGGAAGCACTTCCGAGACAGGAAGCAGTACCTGAAGAACCACAATGATGACGCAATCAAGGTAAGTCAGGTTGGCCCACACAAAGTTGCCTGGCTGTTCCCTTTGTAGATTCGACCGAAAGCTCGAGGCTCTCAATATCTTGATGACAAAGAACAGTGTTTGTGATAATTTATTTATACAGTTAGCAGTAACATCAATGCAGTAAACACAAAGCTACTGTACTGTACACTAATTAGTAGAAGTACACGAGCATTCATCTTGAAACTGAGCATTGATGTTTTTCAGATTCAGGCAATGGTTCGGATGCATCAAGCTCGCAAGAAATACAAAGACCGCCTGAAGTACTTCAAAGACCATGTGAGTAGCTTTGCACAATTCTTTAAATGCAGATGAGCTTAACGTGAAGGATTAACATGCAGAGTAAACAGAGAGGCTGTCATGCATGCATGGAGCCCCTCGACATGGAGCCCTCTTCTGCCGTATCCAGTGACATTTGCTCTTGGACTCTTTTAGGTTTTTACGAGTCTAGATTATCATGAAGCTGTGTAAATGTCTTGGGTCATCCACCCCCTGCACCACAGAAGATGTCTGTGGCTTTCCATCTGGTATTGATCTAACAAGTCAACACTGTTTACTCTTCTGCAGATCAATGAGGTGGTGAAGATCCAAGCCTTCATTCGAGCCAACAAAGCCAGGGATGATTACAAGACACTCAGTGAGTAGAGGACGTGTTCATAGTAGACTTCCAAAGAAGTCCTCTTGATATGATTCGTGCTTTAAACTGGGTTCACAATGACCTGGACTGACACAAACAATGAATGACAGGATTTAAATGGTCAGCTCGGTCAGCGTGAAACTCATGTGAAATGTGTACTTCCAGTCAACGCGGACGACCCTCCCATGGCAGTGGTGCGTAAGTTTGTGCACCTGCTGGACCAGAGTGACCAGGACTTCCAGGAAGAACTGGACCTGATGAGACTGCGAGAGGAAGTGGTCACCAACATCCGCTCCAATCAACAGCTGGAGAACGACCTGAACTTGATGGACATCAAGATTGGCCTTCTGGTGAAGAATAAGATCACCCTGCAGGAGGTGGTGTCCCACAGCAAGAAGCTTAGCAAGAAGAACAAGAGCCAACTGTCTGACATGATGAACAAGCAGAAGGGAGGCCTTAAGGCCCTGAGTAAGGAGAAGAGGATTAAGCTAGAGGCCTACCAGTATCTCTTCTACCTACTACAGGTATGGTGAATGACAGCAGGACCCTAGTGAAGGCCTATGGCTGTTTAATAGTGTCATTTGTGTTGCTAGGGTTAACCAGAAGATATATTATACAGATTTCTCTACAACTTCAGATACAATGAAGTTGTATCTCGTGACCGTTGTATCTCCTGTAATCTGTGAAGCGTCTCTGCTCCGTCTTCTTCTCAGACAAATCCCACCTACCTGGCCAAGCTGATCTTCCAGATGCCCCAGAATAAGTCCACCAAGTTCATGGACACGGTCATCTTCACCCTGTACAACTACGCCTCCAACCAGAGGGAGGAGTACCTTCTGCTCAAGCTCTTCAAGACGGCACTGCAAGAGGAGATCAAGTGAGAAGACAATTGATACACTTTTTGACATGTTACAACAATTCCTTGCTAGGAAGACACCATTGTTTCTTTTTACTTTTGTGTTGCTTTATAACATTGCCCATGACTTCTCACTCACATGTATTATGTGTGTCCTCAGATCCAAAGTGGACCAGCTCCAGGAGATCGTCACTGGCAACCCCACGGTCATCAAGATGGTGGTTAGCTTTAACCGTGGGGCTCGCGGCCAGAACGCTCTGCGGCAGATCCTAGCGCCTGTTGTCAAGGAGATCATGGAGGACAAAACGCTGAACATCAAGACTGACCCAGTGGACATCTACAAGAACTGGGTCAACCAGATGGAGACACAGACAGGAGAGGCCAGGTACAAGAGGAGGCCTGGTCCATGACACTGGCTTCATTTTCTACCATAGTGAAAGCTGCTGTTAGTTTTGCCTGTTTACTGATGACCTCTGACCCCCTCCCTCACAGTAAACTTCCTTATGAAGTGACGCCAGAACAAGCTATGAGTCATGAGGAGGTGAGGACACGCTTGGAAGCCTCTATCAAGAACATGAGGAACGTGACAGACAAATTCCTGTCCGCCATAATTTCCTCTGTAGATAAAATCCCGTAAGTACTGAACTTTTGTACGTTTTGTGTGTATACTTTGTGGAGTCCTACCAGAGTCCTACTCCCATTGGACTGAAGATGCTGAGAGTAAAGCTGGACTTGTGTTCTGTATGGCAGATATGGGATGCGTTACATCTCCAAGGTGCTGAAGGACACCCTCAACGAGAAGTTTCCCGATGCCACAGAAGATGAGCTGGTCAAGGTCTGTTTCCCTCACCCTGAATACCCTCATACACCCTCATACTGCTTAAACACAGCCTTCAGCTTTCCTCTGTTCTACTGCCTGGTATTCTGGTGGGCTTGACTTTTTCTTGCTTTCTCTCGACTGAAAGTTGTTTCTCTCTCTTCTACTATCCTCCATTTTACGCAATCTTTCTCTCGTTTGTCTTTTGTTCTCCTTTCGTTTCTGGCTTCCCAACCTCTTGTATCCTGTACTCCCCTTTGATTTTTCCTCACTCCCTGGCCTGCTCCAGCCATCTCTCCTCTCTGGGGGATGAGTCTCTTCTCTGCCTTCGCTAACAAGGTGAGCCCCACCTGTCTTAGCTCTCCTCTCACCTGCTTACAAAACACTCCCTACATTGCATGTCTATGGATGTCAGAAATCTGAACACCGTGTTGTCTTTCTGTGTTCTAGATCGTGGGGAACCTGTTGTACTATCGCTACATGAACCCAGCCATCGTGGCTCCTGATGCTTTCGACATCATCGACTTGTCGGCTGGAGGTCAGCTGACCACAGACCAGAGGCGCAACCTGGGGTCTATCGCTAAGATGCTGCAGCATGCGGCATCCAATAAAATGTTCCTGGGAGACAACGCCCACCTGAACCCCATCAATGAGTACCTCAGCAGCTCCTACCAGAAGTTCAGGTGGGACTGATGCACCTTTGACTGACCTTTGTCCCTGGTCCATCTTCCTCTTCTGTAGTTTGTTTTACTCTTGGTTGTTTATGTTCCTGTCTGCACTCCATTCTTCTTCTTCACTGTAGGCGATTCTTTTTGTCGGCATGCGACGTCCCATCATTGGAAGACAAGTTCAACGTGGATGAGTACTCTGACCTGGTCACTCTAACCAAACCTGTTATCTACATCTCCATTGGAGAAGTCATCAACACACACACAGTCAGTTGGCACAGTCTTTCTTCTCCCCGCACCAATCTCTTCTCTTCCAATCCTCTTATCTATCTCTCTCTCTCTCTCTCTCTCTCTCTCTCTCTCTCTCTCTCTCTCTCTCTCTCTCTCTCTCTCTCTCTCTCTCTCTCTCTCTCTCTCTCTCTCTCTCTCTCTCTCTCTCTCTCTCTCTCTCTCCACTCTTCCATCTCGTCTCTCCACTCTTCCATCTCGTCTCTCCACTCTTCCATCTCGTCTCTCCTCTTCTGTTCATTCTTCATCTTTGTGTGTCCATGTCTCTGATATCCTCCTCTCTGCAGCTCTTGCTGGAGCACCAGGATGCCATAGCTCCAGACCATAACGACCCAATCCACGAGCTGCTGGAGGACCTGGGAGAGGTGCCCTCCATCGAGGCCCTCATCGGTGAGTATTGTTTCCCCTGGTGATGGTCTACTCTGGTGATGGTCTCTCCTGCGCTTAATCACTCCTACCAAGGTCCAGCTCTCCCTATTGTGTGAAGGACCCTAACCCCCCCCTCCCCTCTGCAGGTGAGAGCCCTCTCCCCCCTGGTGACCCCAACCAGGAGATGATGGGGAAGGCTGAGGTGTCCCTCACCCTCACCAACAAATTTGACCTCCCCGGAGAGGCCAACGCAGAAATGGATGCCAAGACCCTTCTGATCAAGTAGGAATCTCTCCTGGTCATTCAGAGATGAACTAGCCTCTTCGCCGGATCTGATCCTCTAGACCCATTCTAACACCTCTGACCTCTACCCTCTCTCCTCAGCACCAAGAGGCTGATCGTGGACGTCATCCGTTTCCAGCCGGGAGAGACTCTGACTGAGATCTTGGAGTCTTCAGCCAGCCCAGAACAGGTCAGTGGGATTGAAAGAGGGGTGGTGGTTTTTCTTTACTTACCACCCTAAAAGATCACCTTTGACCTTTGGAGTTGCACGATGCTACATGAACACAGTCATGTCTCTGCCTGACAGGAAGTGGAGTATCAGCGTGCGATGCAGAGGAGGGCGATTCGAGATGCCAAGACCCCTGAGAAGATGAAACAGGCCAAGCCGGTGGTGGACGACAGCCTGACACTGCAGGGAAAGAAGGACAAGATCAGGAGCAACCTGGAGAGGCTTGCGGAGCTGGGCAAGGTGCACCCTGAGAACCGTTACCAGGACCTCATCAACGACATTGCCAAGGTAGCGCTATCTTACTGTAGTGCTTTGTTGTGTATGTTGTGTGTGTAAAGTTATGTTTATATAATGATTTACAGTTAGGTCCATAAATATTTGGACATTGACACAATTTTCATCATTTTGGCTCTGTATACCACCACAATGGATTTGAAATGAAACAATCAAGATGTGCTTTAAGTGCAGACTTTCAGCTTTAATTTCAGGGTATTTACATCCAAATCAGGTGAACGGTGTAGGAATTACAACACATTTTATATGTGGCCCCCCCCTTTTTAAGGGACCAAAAATAATTGGACAAACTAACATAATCATAAATCTAATTGTCACTTTTAATACTTGGTTGCAAATCCTTTGCAGTCAATGACAGCCTGAAGTCTGGAACCCATAGACATCACCAGACGCTGGGTTTCGTCCCTGGTGATGCTCTGCCAGGCCTCTACTGCAACTGTCTTCAGTTCCTGCTTGTTCTTGGGGCATTTTCCCTTCAGTTTTGTCTTTAGCAAGTGAAATGCATGCTCAATTGGATTTAGGTCAGGTGATTGACTTGGCCATTGCAGAACATTCCACTTCTTTGCCTTAAAAAACTCTTTGGTTGCTTTCGCAGTATGCTTTGGGTCATTGTCCATCTGCACTGTGAAGCGCCGTCCTATGAGTTCTGAAGCATTTGGCTGAATCTGAGCAGATAATATTGCCAGAAACACTTCAGAATTCATCCTACTGCTTTTGTCAGCAGTCACATCATCGATAAATACAAGGGAACCAGTTCCATTGGCAGCCATACATGCCCACGCCATAACACTACCTCCACCATGCTTCACTGATGAGGTGGTATGCTTTGGATCATGAGCAGTTCCTTCCCTTCTCCATACTCTTCTCTTCCCATCATTCTGGTACAAGTTGATCTTGGTCTCATCTGTCCATAGGATGTTGTTCCAGAACTGTACAGGGTCTTTTAGATGTTTTTTGGCAAACTCTAATCTGGTCTTCCTGTTTTTGAGACTCACCAATGGTTTACATCTTGTGGTGAACCCTCTGTATTTACTCTGGTGAAGTCTTCTCTTAATTTTTGACTTTGACACAGATACGCCTACCTCCTGGAGAGTGTTCTTGATCTGGCCAACTGTTTTGAAGGGGTTTTTCTTCACCAGGGAAAGAATTCTTCTGTCATCCACCACAGTTGTTTTCCGTGGTCTTCCGGGTCTTTTGGTGTTGCTGAGCTCACCAGTGCGTTCTTTCTTTTTAAGAATGTACCAAACAGTTGATTTGGCCACACCTAATGTTTTTGCTATCTCTCTGATAGGTTTGTTTTGATTTTTCAGCCTAACGATGGCTTGCTTCACTGATGGTGACAGCTCTTTGGACTTCATATTGAGAGTTGACAGCAACAGATTCAAAACACAAATACCATACTTGAAATGAACTCTAGACCTTTTATCTGCTCCTTGTCAATGAAATAACGAACTCCCATGAGGGAATAACATACACCTGGCCATGGAACAGCTGAGCAGCCAATTGTCCAATTACTTTTGGTCCCTTAAAAAGGGGGGGGCCATATATCAAATGTGTTGTAATTCCTACACCGTTCACCTGATTTGGATGTAAAAACCCTGAAATTAAAGCTGAAAGTCTGCACTTCCATTGTGGTGGTATACAGAGCCAAAATGATAAATTGTGTCAATGTCCAAATATTTATGGACCTAACTGTAGTTTGAGATTGATGTTTATTCTGGCGTAATATGGGTTTGCGGCTTCATTCCAGGACATCAGAAATCAGCGAAGGTATCGCCAGCGAAGGAAGGCGGAACTAGTGAAGCTGCAGCAGACAAACACTGCCCTCAACTCCAAAACCGCCTTCTACAATGTGCAGATTGACTACTACAACCAGTACATCAAAACCTGCATGGACAACCTGGCCAGCAAGGGCAAGTAAGTATTGGCATCAACTCCCATTATCACATCTCATACTGGAGTCCTTCTCCAGTAGTATCTATGATTTCAGAGCCTACATTCAACATGCAATGTTAAAACTCAACATGCCCCATCAGATCCTCCTGATATCGAGTAGATACCTGCGTGGTTCTTCCTGTTCTGGGTCTGTCTTATAGGGTGGGTGGAAGCAAGTAAACATTGTCTGTACAAACCGATCTCTTCTTCTCTCCTCAGACTATCTAAGAAACCCGGTGACGCCAAGGCCAAGAAGAGTAAACAAGTGTCTCAGAAATACACCGCTGCTCGTCTGCATGAAAAGGGCGTGCTCATCGAGATAGAGGACCTGCAGACCAACCAGTAAGATCAATCAGTCAATCAATAACTAAACTAATCCTGTATAGTGCAAATAGATGTACCGTATGCTCAAAAGGTATTCACCTTGTTTTCTCTGTCCTTTCCTCAGGTTTAAGAATGTCATCTTTGAGATCTCGCCATCAGAAGCTGTTGGAGTGTTCGATGTGAAGGCCAAGTTCATGGGAGTACACCTGGAGACGTTGATGTTAGAATACCAGGTATGACATGTGGACAAGGGCGAGCAGGATCATGTCACTGTCTGTGTAGCAACATTTTGATTGATGAGATTACAACAGTATGTCTGTTTCTTTCCCTCAGGATCTTCTCCAGCTGCAATATGAAGGTGTTGCAGTGATGAAGCTTTTTGATAGGGCTACTATCAACGTCAATCTCCTCATCTTCTTGCTCAATAAGAAGTTTTACGGAAAATAGAGGGAGGAATCGAAGCACAAGCAAGGGAGAGGAAAGTGCTATGGACACTGTGGAAAATACAACATCCCACTTAAAGAGACACGAGCTAAAAGCCTTTTCCTCAGCACACGTTTCTGTCTCCATTGTCTTCTCTGCACTACCACACTTGTGCCTCAGCATCGTCATGTGCCTTATTCTCCAAAGACAAGTCTGCCAGCACGTGATGAACGGCTGGTGGTTGGTGGTTTGTGTAGCTTAGTTTAAGAATAGTTCCTTATCATTATCACTTTGCTTGGAATATTTGCAAACTACTTGTGCATGAATGCTTGTAGAATTAATGTTCTGTGTAAAAAGATTTTTATTTCTTTGTTTTTTCAATGTGTTGGTAAAAACAGGAACTGTGTCTAGGATGCCCAGCTAAGGATGTGCAGTACTTATGGGTAGCCTCTTGCAGGCCTGGCATCCACCTGGTATCCACCTATTACTAAAGCACTCTGACCCAGGGACTGTCTCCTGTCTGGCCCACACCAAATCTCTTAACGTGGCCCGCTAACTCTGCTCCTCCCTGCCTTTGCTCTAGTACATACTAGATCACAAAGCACCATGCATGTGTAAGAGGAGATACTTGACACAAGTATTCTTATCACTCAAGATATCAGGTAAACATGTTCCTTAACACTTTGGTCACCCTTACTTTGTCCTTGCTATGAAATGTTGCAGTCACTGTAAGCCGTAAGAAATGATCTGGAAGAGTAGCTTAAGCTGACAATTCAAAATACTTTTGATTTATCATGCTTTTTGTTAAATAAATTCATAATCAAAAGCTGTCCCTATTTATATTTTAAGTGTTGTTAGTCCTCAGTATAACTAACCTTTGTTGAGACAAAGACAAATAGTTGTTTTTACTATATTCAGACATACATTTCCAGTTAATATTACACTGTGCAAAGTGTTTCAAATGAGTGCAGTATTTTAGTATAATGTGTACAGACATTGCTGTGTTCTAGTAGATTTCTCATGATTTTTGAACTGAAACACTTGGAATTAATTGTATTACAATTAGACTTATTTTAGGAAACATCTTTTTATACTGCCCATATGATATATCCACTGTCTCCTTATTTGTAGTTTGTAGCCATTTTGTTAAGTTTAGTTACAGTGGCTCATACAAAAATGTCAGAACATATTCTCCTTTGCTGTCTGTCTAATTCTCATTACAGTCCAATGAATGTTTTACTTGTTTAAAATAAAGCTTCAATAATGATTTTTTTGTATTAATTTCACTCTAATACACTGAAATCATTGGGATGCATATATGTCAATTTGACTCATTAACAGTAGTAACAGCAGAACTGAATTTAGAGATGGCAACCATGGCAGCATATTCTCAGTCAGATGTTATGCAGTTAAATGTTTGAATATGACAGTGAATAGGACGTATTATAAAACTACAAAAAAAATGAATAGACCTTCAGGTAGGCTAAATGCAAATGATGTCTGCCAGGTATTATTTAACTGGAGCAGTGTGTTACTGGTATATTATTTTTGCAACGTGGAATCGGGAACAGTAATGATGCTTTTTATTAGTGTGTAATATTCAGGATACATGAATGGTACAGTACATTCACATGAGTAATTCACACGATCTATACATGGTTCATGACGGCGTATAAAAGCCAATCTTTTTTATATATACCTACAATGGCCTTAATACACCGAGGCGAAGTTAGTTTCATATTAGACATTCGTCTCACTTTCGGAAGACGCTACATTGCAGCTTCGCGTTAGGGACCGGGTGAAAATTACCCATACAATTTAGAAAAATTATGACTTATATTTTTATGAATATAAAACCTCAAACGGACACCAGAGTATTCTAACAATGTCTGTTCCACAGCCTTTACCTTTTCGATTACGTTTCAAACAAAATGATACTAGCGTTTCCCGAACGTGAGACTAATGTTTAATGTCGAATATGAAACTAACTTCACCTCGCTCCTTAATACGCCAGTATGAATTGTACAGTAGGCAACATTCACATGATTAATTCACACGATTTATACACATGATTTATGACCATTACTAAAGAACTGATACAATGTATAACATTAAATTAGCACACAACTAATTTTGGTAAAGGGACAGAATGAAACGTGAATACAATAAACATATAGGCCTACAGCAGGTTACACAGGCACTCTGGCACGCACGCTGTAAAACAAAGTCAACATACTGTATTTCTTCACTTCATGTTAACATGTAGTATTACACAATCATCTAAAATGTTCAACAGTCATTCACTGCCTTCTTGTGGACCATATTGGTACTTATGTTGTTCTAACCAGCTGGTGTTTATCATGCAGCAGCACAGACAGGATCGCAGACAAGAATGTTCTGAGACTGAGTAACTACAGTAACTACAAGGCTACGGGTATACTTTTTTTTTGGCCGGGGAATGTTATGTGGTGCGTAGCTAAACAACAGAGAGCATCGTGATTTTTCAAAAATAAGATTCAAGTCAGTTCGTTTTAGATAAATCAACAGAGCGCGGCATGTATTTACTATGGATGTTGCTGATGGAGTTGTAGCTGTGTGTGACACGATCTGTCGATAACATTTATCTGGAGTTAGGATTTGGAAACACTGCTTTAGAATTTGTTGAGAAGATGGATTACGATTTTCCCTTTTAAAAGAAGGCTGTTTTTATATATATATCATTATTTGGTAACATCAGTACCAAATCCGCGGACACTTGTTGAAATACCAAAAACGTCTGCAAAGAAGTTGTAGCTTGCTAGAAGCTTTCAAGCTAACTCGCGCGTCGCAGCTGCGTATCACAGTATTATCAATGAACGGAGTGAGCAATCTATTTTCCCCATTTCTAAAACCAGCGAACAATAAGAAAAAAAGATCAGTGCGTGTCCACTTATAACTGTAGATATTTTCGCAATTTGACAAACAAATTTACGTTTTCTGAAGCATTTTAACCCCTAGCAAGCTAGGAAACGGAGCAACACTGTCAGTGACAGCAGCTTGGCCAGGCAGTAAGCTAGGCTAGTTTGGTAGCGTTACGTTACGCGAGCGGATTGAGATTCAAATAAATTGTTCTTCATTGAGAATAGCTCGGTTAGCTAGCCTAGCTAGCTATTGCAATCAAACAGGTAGCTTTGCAGTATATATAATGCGATTAACCCAGAGGACTAACTTTGATCGATTATACCACTAGATAGCTCGCTAAGTTTTATGCCTGTCGTGTAGCGGTAAAAGCGACAATTCGTTTGTTTACTTAGTTAGCTGACTAGCTAGCTAGTCTGGTCACAAACTTGTGACAGCTGAGTGACAGCTACTGTATCCAGCGTCGTTATGTGGCCATCGAATCTGACGACTTTCACTACGTTTTTGTAACATCAGTGATGGATAACAAAGAAATGGACTATTACATCGTCAACAATAACTGATTCGTTTTTGGTGCGCTGTGCTTCAAAGATTCGCCTCAAGTTCAAAGTAAAGTTTTGAAACTGCGGCCCACACAATGTCCGGATCACCGGGCTCGGGTGGTTCGAACCCGAGGAAGTTCAGTGAAAAGATTGCGCTACACAACCAGAAACAAGCGGAAGAGACGCGGGCCTTCGAACAGCTTATGACAGATCTCACTGTCTCAAGGGTAAGCAAATCCATCCTAATCAAACGCATAGAAAAAAAGTTATGTCTAGGTCCAATGGTTTGTTGTTGAAACTGCTACACCTAGCTAATCCTAATTCCTGTGTATAATTATCTCAAGTACTGTGACCTTTTTATCATCCAGTGTGAGAGGAAATACTTCAAAATAATAACTATTGTCACTCACACTGTTCAAATCTAATTCTTGATTCTTTGGGGTGTAGTTTGTTTGACTAGGACTGCTTTTTATAAACAATCACCCTTTACGCAATCTGCTTTTACTTTACTGTTTTGCTTCACTCGCAATTCAACAAGACACATCAATTAATTCTACTCAATGGTTAGGCTTCAACTCTCAAATAGCTTTTCACTGGATCACACACTCCCGCTGCTGTTCTCTATGATATGCATCAAGGTCACCACATATTTTTTCTCTCTCCAAAGGAAAATTATCAGTGTTATTGGATTGATGTTTGATGACTCGTGTAATTCTGCTCTGTGTAGTGGGCTGCAGGTCTGTAGTAAAGATGGCATGGGCATCTTTGCATTGATAGCAGACGCTTGAACTGAGTCTTAGGTTGTTGCACCAGCCCTATTCCACGTTTTTCTAGCTCACTAATTTCACCATGTAGTATTAATAGGTTCATAGGTGTGGAGGAGGACAATTAGTGAGTCATTTTATCATGCTATTCCAAGTGCACATTAAACAAATAATTTTTCCCATGTTATCTGCCTGTGTTGACAAGAACTGTTATGGTTTTTCACAGCCACAAATAGGCTACAACTCATCTGGAATGCTTTTGATTCACAACACAGTATTCAGTAGATTTGGTGAATGGGTAGTAAGCAAGTTTCTACTTCGTTACTGATATGTAGAAAATATGCTTTTAGGTTCGGTCTTCACCTTCATAAAAAATGAATGCATACTGTACAAACATTGTGAAATGAAAACAGTCTCCAGGGAAAATAGAGGGGTTCTATTCAAGTTACTTTCATGCCTTTGGTTCACAATAGTCTTCTTTTATGAAAGTGAGAGAGAGTTTGAACATGTGCAGTTAAAGAGGATGTGGTCTTGGGGCTACACCAAATTAAGCTGTCCATAAGGTATGACTTGTCAGTGACCCTGGGGAGACAGAGTAGCCCAGTGAGTGGGCTCTGTCTCCAGGGCTGAGCCAGGGGATGGGACACACTGCCAGCAAACAGCCAGAATTAGAAATAGCTGCTTCAACATTCGCAACGGTGACTGGAAGACTGAGTTGAAAATACTTAAGTGGCATTGAATTAAGGTTTGTTGTACTTGAATGTAAACTGATACTTCTGTGTACCACCGTGGGCGGCAGGTTGTTTCCACAAAGAGGGATCACTAAGAGACCTGCAGTCCTTGACTAATATTCCAATATTGTTGTATTTCCCCTCATAGCTGAATATGAAACATATTATTGCTTTGCTATCAGAATCTTGAGTTTCTGATTCTACTTTGTCAAATGAGACATCAACTATCAGTGACACTTTTGTTCTCTCTGAGATGGTCTTTCCAGTCTGTGTAAATTCATTGATAACATCAAATGAGGTCAGTCTTTGAGATTCAAATTTTGTCCTTTCACTAGTGTGAGGAAGAATCCCCCACTGATTTGCCTATTCCTGATCAGAATTGATAATTGACTGTGTTTACCTTACCTTGGCAGAACAAGCCCTGCCCTGTGGTTCCTCTGTGGGCCCTTCTAACCTGAACGGTGGTACTGTGGCAGTGGTTTAGAGAACACCATAAGTTCATTTCTAAGAATTGAGTGTGCTTCACAGTCCCATGTTCAGTCTGGAGAAGTATTGTACCTTCTCTTCATTCTCATCTGTTCCTTCCTCTCTCTCTCTCTCTCTCTCTCTGTCTGTCTGTCTCTCTCTGTCTGTCTGTCTGTCTGTCTGTCTCTGTCTCTGTCTCTCTCTCTCTCTCTCTCTCTCTCTGTGAGGTCTGTGTGTGCCATGTTTGCTGACAGACTTCTGTAGTCTACCCAGATCGTGATGGCCATGGTGTGTTGGTGTTTTGACAGGTGCAGTTTCAGAAGATCCAGCAGCTTCGTTTGTCTCAGACAAGGGCCCAGTACTACGGAGGCTCCCTGCCCAACGTCAACCAGATAGGCAATGCCAGTACCGACTTCCAGGTGAGACTCAGATCTTATTGGCCCCAGAACTGAAACAGGGGGGGGGGGGGCTAGAGGGCACTACACCCACCCCCCACTGTAAGGTCACTACTCACAGCCTATGTTCACAGCTGGGGAACAATCACCATCTATACTTATATGCACATTTGTGGCAGAAAAATAAACTGTAAAACGTGCCTATCCTGGTCAGTTCCCCCGCATCAAGAGGCGTTTACTGTAAAAGGACAGTATAGTATGACTGTTTCTGGAAACACACTCACTTTTAATAACTGTCTTTACCAGAAACAGGGGTTTTGTTCAAAGGCTAAAGTTTCTTAAGACCAGAGAAGCTAAACCACATGACGCTCTGATTACGCCTGATTTTCTTCCCTCTCCAAGGCACGGCACATCTCTGTGCTGTTGTTTCAGAAATGCAAAGCTGCCTTGGGGATGCTAAATAATTCAGATATTCTTCCAACTCAGACCGGCTACACAGAGCATGTGTGCTGTTTAGATCTTCTGGCTGGAGTGGGCTCTGGTCCCATCAGGAAGACTGGGGTGAATGTGATACAAGCAGTGTTTCTCAGTAGCTCCCGGCCCGTATCCGTGTCAGTCCTCTAAGGAGAGCCCAGGATACAGTAGTCGCTCCAGGTGAAAGTGCCCTTGTTGCTTGGAAGAAAGGCTCTTTTAGCAGTGAAGCAGTGATCCCTGGACTGAGATTGGCTGCAGAAACCAAAGCCAGTCCAGTGAAAGCCTTTCTCAGAATGGAGTCCATTCAGTCTCCCCAGGGATGTTCTCAGGGCTCAATGGGGACTACTTAATTGTATTCATTTGTTAATGGTTACTTTTTAATGATTGGATGGCCTTTACTGTTTGAGTGGTTTGCCGAAGGATGCCAAAGGGTAGACTTTGTGTTGTGCATGAATTTGCTGCAGCAAAATGTATGTTTTCATGTTGTCAGTTCATAACGGTTAATTATTTAACTTCCAGTTGTCACTGTTTTTCGCTGGCCTCTCTTTCGCCCACTGTTTAGGGAGAAGTTTTTTCTTATTTATCTACCCATATTTTTAACCTCTCTCTGTCTCTCTCTGTCTCTCTCTGTCTCTCTCTGTCTCCCTCTCTGTCTCTCTCTGTCTCTCTCTGTCTCTCTCTCTCTGTCTGTCTCCCTCTCTGTCTCTCTCTCTGTCTCTCTCTCTGTCTCTCTCTCTCTCTCTCTCTCTCTCTCTCTCTCTCTCTCTCTCTCTCTCTCTCTCTCTCTCTCTCTCTCTCTCTCTGCCTCTCTCTCTCTCTCTCTCTCTCTCTGCCTCTCTCTCTCTCTCTCTCTGCCTCTCTCTGTCTCTGTCTCTCTCTCTCTCTCTGCCTCTGTCTCCTCTGTCTCTGTCTCTCTCTGTCTCTTGCTCTCTCAGGGAGGTTTCCAAGCAGGACTGGACTCAGTCCGTGGGACGCGTCACCATGGTCTGGTGGAGAGGGTCCACAGAGAACGCAACCGCATCAACTCCCCCCACCGGCGACCCATCGACAAGCACGGACGGCAGATATCCTTCCCTGAACCAGAACTCAGCTTGGCCTTCCCTCCTAAGCCTGTGCTCCTTCAATGTTCCCCTGTCAGCCCCCTTTGAAAGGCACACCTGACACATCTCACAGGCTGTACTCCAAGGAAGCCTACATGCTCTTAACATCTAGACACTAGAAACTGCGTTCTCTTGTTAGTTAGCAGTTTCTTCATGCTGTGGGTGATTTTGGCTGTGTGTGGTGTGAATGTATCTCTGTGTTCATTGACCTTCGCTAGTGTGGGTAGATGCTGAGGCCCTAGGCGCAGAGTTAGTCATTATGATAACATGTACAGCAATATATTGCAGTGCAGCCTACCAAGGCTTAGACATTGACAGTGGGATAGATTTTGGAGGGATGTTTTTGGTTTAATGGAATACACTGTGTATGTGTGTGTGTTCATGCATGTGTTTATGTAGTATTGTGTTTGTGGTTATGTACTGCGTGTGATTTTGACTTTCAAGAACTGGGCCAGAGGACTGTGCTTGAATAAGGGGGTTGGAGTGTGGTGGTGAGAGTGGTCCGAAGGGCTGGAGGGCTGTTATCTTCAGAGAGTGGACAGTATATGGCGAGTCTTAATGCGTGTATCGACAATCGGCTTCTTCGAAAAGGTTGCTTGCTTTTCCCGGTGGCAAAGCAGCAAAGCGGTAGTGCTCATGTGTGTTTGCTCCAAAAAGGGCACCCTTTCCCTGTCCTATCATCCTGACAGGTCCCAGGATGATGGTGAGACAGGTCCCAGGATGATGGTGAGACAGGTAGAAGAAGACCGATTGTTATGCAAGCCCTCCAGCGCCTGACATTACACTCCATGTCTTGGGATATCCATCCCTGTATTGGGGTTCTCTTTAGGACCCAGCAGCTTCCTTTCACTGCAGAACACACTCAACCCTCTCTTTTTATTTATTCAACCAATAGTTTTTCACAGAGGTTCTGCTGAGGAAGTGTGTTCCCATCGAGCTGCTAATTTATGCCGAGTTTATAGAGTTGATGATGAAAATGAATTACTCACTTTGAGTTGGGACCCACTCGTATGTATGAACACAAACTCTAACCCCCCATTCCCTCTCCTCACGACTCTGTCGGTACTGGAAGAGTCAAAATCTCTCAAGGGGGGGGAGAAGTGCGTGTGTGTGTGGTACTGAGACAGCACTGTGCAGCATATGATCTTCACACTGGGGGAGGGAAGAGGCTGGGCAGAGGACTGTCTGCTGGCCAACTTAGATTTTCACTCCAAGGTTTTTTTTTCTTTCTTTTTCTTCTTTTTTTTTTTCTTCTTTTTTTTTTCTGCAGGCGCCAGATGTCCCACACAGTGGAAGCTTGTTTTTCACAAATGAGGCGAACTGTATCTGCCAAGACTAGACAGGCGGTGAAGGAGAGCGTTTGCCAGACGCTTCACGTCGGAGCTCTTCTCCTTTTCATGCACACGCTGTCGCTTTTTGATCGCGTCGGTTCGTGAATTCCGTTCTGCGAAATGATTCCTGCGTCCAGGCCTGGGCCCCTGATTCTGCTGCAGAGTGGGCTTGTTCTGTGCCCGTCCTCATGTTCACTCCTCCCTGGGCCTGGGACCACCACCAGCCTGGTGATGTCACACACACTCAGGTGGTGGAAGGGACCTGACAAGGCTCTCTCTCTCTTGCCCTCTCTTTGTCTCTCTGTCCCTATTCTCTCCCCCCCTCTCTTATTTACTCTCTCTCGGCAACCCACAGTTAATTGGCATAAAGGGATCTTCACTGTAGTCCTCCCATGCCTTCCGGCTTGAGGAACAAGACCATGTGTGTTACTGACGAGTGACTCCTGGTGCTGGCCTGTGTTCCTCCCGAGCTCCTGGCTCCATCTGTTTGCATTCAGACACTGAGATGTCAGCCGTAGAGCCAGATGATCACCACGGCGTCCCTCAGCACCGAGAGAGAGATCCTCTGTCGGCGTTATGTGCCCAGACGGCCCAAGGAGGGATCTGTTAGACAACCTTCTGAGGCGCGATCTACCCTGGTACTGGAGCAGGTGGCGTTTCTGTCAGTGTGCCTGTGAGTCATGCAGTCATTCCTGCACCCGCCCGTCAGAGAGAGCACACCCTGCTGTCTGGAGGGATGACGGCTGTTTGTTGCCACACAATCCTCCGGTAACCTGTCGGACAGGATCCTGACATCTGCTGCCTTACTGGACCGTCCAAACAATTCGTCCCCTCGGCTCCTCCTGGCGTGCGTGTGTTTCTTTTCAAAGCGAGGGAGCTTGTCTCTTGAATGCTCTGGCTTCGGAGTGAGTGAGCAGTGATGGGGCTTGGCAGGGGTAGAGGGAGTCCTACTGTCAGCTGAGAAGACATGGTTCAGCCAGGCTGTGCTGATGTTCAGGGGACACAAGTCCAGTCTGAAGGCCTGAGATTGGCAACAGAGCTGAGAGGCAGAAGCAAAAACAACAACATGCTAAAGAAAGCACTGTACCCACTGTTGGTTAAACCCTCTCTGACTTTACCTCATCTGTACTGCCCAGAGACAAAGACAGGAACTGGGCTCAGGCAGTTAATACCAGGGCTATAATGCTGACTTTGTTTCTCAGACTTCTTGAACAAGACGGCGGTATTGTCCACTCTAAATTGTCGCCCACTTGAACGTTTTTTTGTGTGTGTGTGTGTGTGTTCGCATGTTCACAAGCATTCACGTTGTAAACGGTCCATTTGTCTCGACATGTTTCCCTGCTCTCCCGTATAGGCTACCATGCATATTTTCTGTGTAATCATGCCCTGTTCATACACAGCATCATATAACTGTAGAGGTTCAAGTTACTGTTTAGTGTCTGCAATGTTTGTTGTAGTGCTAATGCTCGTTTCAGAGTTAAGTGTTGCTGCTAGAGTCACTAAGCTGTTTCAGTGCTGTTGATTCCCTTGACTGCGCCCACGTGGAGAGCTCGCCGTATGGAAACGTGTACCTGTCCCCTCCACCCGACAACAACTGGAGAAGGTGAGTGCTTCCTCCCCTTGCTCAGTCACTACTAGAAACAACTTCCTGTATTCTCTCCTGTTAGCAGTGATTCAAGAGTGTGTGCCTGTATTTGCTGAGTCATGACTACCTTGGTATGGTTGAGTCAATCAGAAGGAAAGTGAATTGCGCAACCTCTCTGATGTTTGCAGTTGTAAAGGGGATGTTTGTATTTGCATCGTCTGCTCGGAGATGCTTAAGGTGTATGAACTGATCACAGCTGATTGGACAGGCAATGCTAGCCTCAGGAAGGCTGAATCTACAAAGATGCTTTTGACAGATAGCCTTTTGGTTTAAAGGTCAGATGCAACAGCATCCTGCTGGCACTCAGGTTCCACACTGTCACAGGGTGAAGCCAGTCCACAGCACCAGGCTGCCCTGCTCTCACTGTCTCCTACCCAACCACAAATAACATCTGGCGGATGTTAACTGATAGGCTGGCTTGTTTTTAAGGTGCCCGTGCAGACAACATCCTTGTTTTCAGTTAAACTGCCTGGTTCTACCTACCCAGAGCTGGTGGTGTAATTACTGGACGTTTTTTCTCCTGTGTTTACAAGGGAGTGAATTACAGCCCTGCAATAAAAGGCTTTGCCATGCCCCTCTTCTCTCTCTCTCTCTCTCTCTCTCTCTCTCTCTCTCTCTCTCTCTCTCTCTCTCTCTCTCTCTTTCTGTGCTCTCGCTCCTACTCTCTCCTTCCTCTTTACCGCTCTCTCTTTCTCTGCTCTCCCTTTTGTCCTTCCTCTTTCTCTCTGCCTCCTCTCTCCGCAGTTGTGTTTTGAATGTCGGCTTGGCAAGCGGCCAGCAGCCCTCCGCCCTCCTCCTCCCTTGCACTGCAGAAGCTGAGCCACAGCCCAGAGCCCGTCGCTGGCCTCCATGTTGACTGTACAGTAACGACTTGTAAAACTGAATGGGGTCCACGCCCTCATATCACTGTTGACAGCAGAGAACAGGTTGGCCGCGGAGCCTCCTGACTGGGCGAACAGACTCTGCCCGTGACCTTGTGTTCTCAGAACGGAGGCAGACCGCTGGGTGGGCCATGTGCCACTCTGGGTCAGAGCAGTGTGGACCAGCCTAACGGATAACTTGATTCTCCTAGAAGGGAATTCTGCTGGGAAATGCATTTCAGTCCGACGTGGATCCTTACGAAAGACAGCATGTGTTTAATCCTAACTTATGAATCATTTCAAATCCATTACGGTTAAGACAAAAACCATGCCTAAACTGTGTGTCAGTTTAATATTTTTGGAGATGAGAATGATTTGTATTTGTAATTATCTCTGCTTTAACCCCTTTCAGTAGGGCTTAGGTGACATGGTTCTAGTGCTAACAGGCAAATGCCAGTGACTCCACCTCTAACAGAACTGGTAGAACATGTTGGCTTGGTAACCACTTGTTTCCATTATAAAAAAGAAAAAAAGAAAATAACAGGTCATTGGCAAGCAGTGGTTCTCTGAGCCTTAAGAAGATGTTAGGCCTGCTTGAACGACATCACACCAACATGATGTCATGAGTGTAACAGTCCAGGTTCTCTGGATACGCATGGCCATGAGAAAGGCAAGTGTCGCAGGCAGTCTGCCGCCTTAACAAAGGAATCAATACAAGTTATTGTATTAAAAAGGAAGCTTGGTTGGAATACTGTGTTTATGGTCCTTCTGTTGTGTGAGGGAATGACCAAGAAGGCACACGAGAACTGAGTAGGGTGCAAAATATTCAGGGGTTTATTACTTACATTTGAACGGATGGAACACATGGACAAAGTAAATAAAACCGAGTAGTGAAGATAAAAACAATACATGAGAACCAACCAATGCCTCATACGCACAGAGGTCTTCCTTCTAGGTTGGTTCTTCCTTTCTCCCCTCTGCTTGCTCCTCTCACAGTGATATAAGCCTGGGCTGCCACAATAAATATAGGGAGGGGACGCCATACATCCTCCCACTTAATAATCGGAGCAAAATTGGAGCAAACACCCCTACAGCCCAGACAGGGATGGGAGCTTCCCATCCACTCTGGAACCCCATTTAAGCATCATGTTTTCCAGTCGGACACCCTTTACTGGAACACGGCAGCCATGCTGCCCTCATGATGATCAAAGAAAGAGGTAACAAAAAGGCTGAAACTAAACAAACAAAGATATGGTAAACCAAAGGCAATAAAGTTGATATGAGAACTAAGGAACAAAAGCTATGTGACGTGTGTTATTCATGTGAAGACGGTTGTACGGTGTTGCTGAATGTTAACATGTACATAAAGAAAATAAGGATGTTTAAGTCCCTGTGTGGGCCGCTGTTAGGCGTCCATCACATGTTGCCTTTCAAACCACAGCCTTTGAAGCGGCCTGTCCATCCCCTGGGAATGGAGCTCTCCTTGTCCCCATGAGACTGGCCCCAGCCTCCTGGTTCTGCAGTGTGGCCTTCAGCAACTAGACACAGCAGCATGGAACTACCATCTGCCTCCACCTTCAGTGCCCCTGGAGCCACATCGCTGTGTTACGTGGACACTGTCCCCCCCCCCTGCAACTGGGGCTTTCACTGTGCACTTAAGAGGTCCGAGGTCAGGAACCTTGGAAAGGTGCCTCGTCCATCTGCTTCGGTTCTTTAGTGGTACGTGTTCATAGGTTGAATTCATTTCCGGAGCCTAAGTGGCTGTATTCTGGACCAGGCAGGCGCCTGACAAGGGAACGGGCTCTGTTCTGTTTCGTTTTTTCCGTGTTGAGGATTGCTCGTAGTTTTGTCGTGTTCAGCTCTCATCCCAGCCGGTCTGTTCCATCGCCTTAAGGAAAACTAAAGCTTTGCATTGTGAAAGCAATTTGGGTTGGTCTTGGTCCCGTAGCCTAAATCTTTAATGGTGTGTGTGTTGTTGCAGCTCTTGTTCAGAGAGCAGAGGAAGGCTGAATCCCTCTCCGATCGACAGTACCTGCCAGACCTGAGTCACTGAGCTGGATTTAGGTTATTTGTAGTGGTGGATTTATGGTATTTCATTTCATGCAGCAGTAAAGGAAGTAGGAGGACAGGGCTGACTACAAGATCAGACCAGACCAGGGCCAGGACAGACCAGGGGCAGGACAGACCAGGGCCAGGACAGACCAGGGCCAGAGTAGAGTAAACGAATCATCGGAAGGAGATGAGGATTCTGGGAGCCTCTGAGGTCACATGGGTCATTCCAGCTATGCGTGATCTGACGCGGAGAATATAGCTACCACCATAAAACACCTCCAGAAATGTCTAGCATCCCAGTTTGACCGCAGAGATGTGCGAGTTGTGCAGGCTTATGAATGAGTTGCACCCTCTCATCTGAGACGACGGGAGCATAGCTCCACACAACCCCACCAGCTGCTCCGAGCGCTCCCCCGGCTGCCCCCCGTGTGTGTCCAGTTGACTTGACCCTGCACCCAGTTGAAGCAGACCCTTGTTCTGGATTTGACCTCGAGGGTCACACACCTAGGTGTTCCCCCACCCCCCCCCAGTGAGAGGACTGTGTTGTGAGTGAGGGGTTGCAGATATACTGGTGTTTGTGACGAGACTCGGAGAGACGTGTCCTGCAGGGCCGTGCTAGGAGCCAGATGCTCCGCTGATCTCTCTCCGGGGAGAGAGAGCGGAGGGGGAAGTGTTTACAGAGCCGGCCACATCTGCATTGCATTACCGCCGGGCGCACAAATCCCTTTTTAACCCCTTCGGCGCCGGCCCTCGTCCGTGTACCACAGGCTTGCTCCTGCCCGGCCGTGTGGCGGTGGCCTGTCAGAGGCAGTGGCCTGTCAGAGGCAGTGGCCTGTCAGAGGCAGTGGCCTGTCAGAGGCAGTGGCCTGTCAGAGGCAGCGTTTAAGAGCGCGGGAGAGGGATTGCAGATCCCGTGTATAGACAGCGGGAGCGTGTCAGAGCGATGCATGCGTGTTTGCTTTGCAGGGGTGTTCGAGGGTACGTGATGAAAGTGCTGGGCCGGTGCGACACAGTGTCCCGGGCTTCTCCTGTGAGCGGCCGGGGGTCAGTGCTGCGGGACCCGCAGACATGCAAGGGAACGTTTCACAAAGCCTCTCACTGTTCTGGCCAACAGATTATAAATCCGGATCGGTGATAAAGATTGATGCCCTTTTTATTTTTAGCTTGTCATTTCTTTTTCTCTCATTTGGTCAAAATACTAAAACGAATAAATAGAATTCCTGTTCCCTGCTGTAGAACTATATAAGGCTGTTTGACCCTGTCGTTTCCATGTTAAGGAGTTTGTGGTTGGGTTGTGTGTATTTGGAGCAGACCGGCAGAACACATCTCCCCTGGGACCTGTAGTTTCAATGGTGCCTGGCCAGAGGCTGTTGTCTTGTCCTGGTTCCTGGGTCCTGAGGCCTGAGCACAGACATCCCCACAGAACACAGCTGGCCTGGGTCATTAGCTGGGGTCACTGCCTCTGTTCCAGTCCCACGCCCTCCTCCACCCCCACCCACCCATCACTGGCCAGCTCTTCCTACACTGGCCTCTCTGGGGACGGCATCCAAAAAACGCGGCCCAGAGGACGGGATCACACAGCCATGCGCTCCTTTAGATGCAGCTGGGTGGGATTCTGATTTCTTGAATGTGTCTGGGGGTATTCTCATTGTAGAATGGAGCTGGAATGGGATTGTGATTCTAGAATGGAGCTGGAATGGGATTGTGATTCTAGAAGGGAGCTTAGTGGGATTGTGATTCTAGAATGGAGCTTGGTGGGATTGTGGTTCTACTTTCTAGAATGGAGTAGGATTGTGATAGTCTCAGATCAGATCCCAGGATGAGTGCCACAGCAGCAGCCTGCCCCAACATGCTACAGCTGAATAAAGACTACAACAGAGGCTCTCAGATGGATGGAACCACATGCCTCCACTCCTGAGTGATATTTGGCTGCTTGGGTGGAGTGTAAATCTCTGTGTGCGTGTGTGTGTGTGTGTGTTGATTCTGTGTTTATCCTCCATGCTGCACCATTTGACCTCTAATCGTCTGGTGGCTATGTTCATAAACCTGTCTTTACCATTTGCAGATATATATATATTTTCCCCCTGTTCTAAGAGTCCCGTTTGGTAATAGTGGGAATACACAGAAAGTAGGATGAGAGGGAGGAATGTGTAGGTAGAGGCAGAGAGAGGGGAGGTAAGTAGGCTCTGGGATGAAACGAGAGTGAAGGGGAGGGAGGGAGGGATGGCTGGTCTGCCATATGGCCTGTGCTGCTAAGCCCTGGTACAGAGCAGCGCAGGGGGAGGGACAAACAGCTTCACTTGGAAATGTGCATCGAAGCTGCTGTTATCTGGGGGGGGTGGGGGGGAACAGGACCGGCCACACAGCTCTGTCTGTCTGGTGCCCTGCCAGACTCTCCTGCCCTGCCGGACTCTCCTGCCCTGCTGTTTCCTTGCGTGTGTTTGCGGTACTGATTACATCAAATCTGCGTCCTGGTCATTAAGCATGCATGCCACGGAACAAGAGGCTTAAACCATCAGTCTATAGCCCTGCGCTGCACAGTCTGACCAGGTCCCCTGTCCTGATGAGCCTTCTCTGTACCTTCACCAGCACGCCCACGTCTCTTGCGTTAGCATTGGGTGCGTTTGGGTGTGTGTCACACTCCCACTGTGATCCCCAAGGTATCACTAGAGGTAGGTTTTGCAGGTGATGTAACGCCCGCTGTGCGGGCAGGTCGATAAGCGAGCCCAGCCTTGTGACATGACAGGTGGAGAGGTGTGGCCCTCCTTTATTACCCCTGCTCCTCTCCCCCGACCGATTAGGAAGAGTCAAAGTGCAGTGATGGTCCTCCCAGGGTGGGGACGGGCGTCCCCTTCAGGCAGGGGAGAGGATCCACTGCAGGCAGGGGAGAGGATCCACTGCAGGCAGGGGAGAGGATCCACTGCAGGCAGGGGAGAGGATCCACTGCAGGCAGGGGAGAGGATCCACTGCAGGCAGGGGAGAGGATCCACTGCAGGCAGGGGAGAGGATCCACTGCAGGCAGGGGAGAGGATCCACTGCAGGCAGGGGAGAGGATCCACTGCAGGCAGGGGAGGGCTCGGGTACTGCTGGTACATTTACATTTAGTCATTTAGCAGACGCTCTTATCCAGAGCGACTTACAGTAAGTACAGGGACATTCCCCCGAGGCAAGTAGGGTGAAGTGACTTGCCCAAGGACACAACGTCATTTGGCACGGCTGGGAATCGAACTGGCAACCTTCAGATTACTAGCCCGACTCCCTCACCGCTCAGCCATCTGACTCCCAGCTGTGGTATGTGGTACTGCGGCACAGCGGTACTGTGGGATCACCACAGTGGACAGCTTTCTAACTGGGAGAGAATCTGGGTTTCATGGTTCACTGAGTCCAGCTGTCTTGACACACACTGCACAGCACTGTACAGCAGTGTGTGTATGTTCAAGGTTAGAACCATCTGTACCTCAAGACTAAGTGACTGTTATAGAGCTGTGTTGTCTTGGTTTGAAGGAAAATCATTTCAGTCTTGTATCACGCAATCTGCATGCCAGGAAAACATGCCGCCGACATCAGTTGGAGTTTTGAAGGTTCCTTCATGTGGAATCAAGATGGTGTTTGTGTGTTTAATTTTTATTTCAGTACTTGGACACATTGTGGCAGAATTCCATTGAAGATCATTTTTCCCTTGCCATTGTTGTGGGCTGAAGAAGGACTGCACTTGATCACATGTTTACTTTTGTATTGTGCCTGTTGCCAGACAAACCTATCTCTCCAGGGGGTTGTGATCAGACGGGGGCGGCTTCTGATTTCTTGTGCAATCTACTGCAGTGATACCCCCCCACATACACACTTAGAATTCCATCCTCCTTTTTTAGCGGTGTGCATCTCTCATCTCCTGTGGCCCCCAGTTAGAGAAGCACTGTTCTACAGTGCCTCATCTACTGCACCTGTTTTTCTCTTCACTCTCTCAGGGGGCAAGTTTGTCTGGATCATTTGTGTGTAGCAATTATGTATGATTTATTCTCACTTACTCTCTTGTACTGAACCCAGTACAGGGGGAGTAACCAACAAGCGTCTTGGGATGTCCTCCTCTAAATGTCTGTCATGTCTCTATCTCTGTACATCTCTCTCTCTCTCTCTCTGGTCTTTCTTTGTATTTTTATCTGTATCTCTCCTCTGGTATCTCTGTATCTCTCTCTCTCTGGTCTCTCTTTGTCTCTGAAGGGAGCAGCAGCCGTGGACTGAGGAGAAACGCCCTGGGTTTAGATTAATATCACAGCTCAACAGGTGACCTTTGACCTCTACAGTCGTTCCTCTCTCTCACGTAGACCGGCCTCTCCGGACCACTTTATCACTCTGCTCTCTTCTGACTGTCTCTGTCCTCTGTGATGCTCTGCCAGGACCCTCCTCATCCCGACCATCACTTGATCCTCCCCCGCTTATTTATTCTGTCAGATGAGGCTCTCATACACAGGGTCGCAAAGTCAGAACATTACTCTACTGTGGTCTGAGTGGTTATCTCTCCCTGTATCTCTCTCTCTCTCTCTCTCTCTCTCTCTCTGCATCTCTCTCTCTGCATCTCTCTCTCCGTTTCTCTCACTCACTCTTTTTAATGCAGCACTAATCAATCGTTTTTCCTCACTAACCCTTTGAGCTTTAGGACACCACAGTGCCCCGTGCTGCCACTAACACCGCCGGCGTGAATCCACAGCTGATTCACGCCTTCCTTTAACCAGTTCTCTCTTCCTCCTGACGCCACCAAACACAGACACACAGGCCTCGGCCAATCAGCGGGGCTCGTGAAATGGGTCGAATGAGAAAACAGCGTCAGCTTCTGTCTCCAGGTCAGGGATGTCTGAGGGCAACAGGGAGGGGTGACTGAGCCAGCGCTAGGAGAGGGACATGTCCAGAGAGGGAGAGAGGCAGGAACACAGCCACTGGAGCTTAATGGAGAGCACTCGAGAAAGCCCTCAGTTGTAGCGAGTGAAAGGGAGGCACGTGAGTGCCAAGGTGTACGCGCGGCCACTTGTCGCAGCGGGTTCATGAATGAATGAATGAGTGCGCGCGTGCCCGAGGTCCTCATCGAGCGAGTGTGTGCCAGCGAAGGTGCGTTTCGAGATTGCATGAATGAATCAGCGAATGAGTGTGTGTGTGTGTGTTCTTATCAGCAGGGCCTAAAGGAGAGTGAGGGTTCACAGGAGTGTGTAGGCAGAGCAGAACTCTGACCAGGATGACTCAGTCCCTCACTCAGTGCGCCAGGCAGTCTCGTGTCCGGGTCCAGCGTGTCCCGGCACTAACATCCTCCTCCTCTTCCCCGTCTCTCTCCTCCTACACAGAACCAATTCGGACTCTGCGCTGCACACGAGCGCCATGAACCCCAACCCCCAGGATCCTTTCGGAATGAACCAGCAGATGGGCAGAGGGCCACCCCAGCGCAACGGTGAGAGCACACGCACACCCACACACACACACACACAGAACCATGCAGCAGTGTAGCATGGCACATGCTCAGGTGAGAAGAAGCCACACCTTAGCCAAACGGGAAGATTTTCAACTGAGGCTCAGTCCCCTCGCTCGCTCACTCCCCTCGCTCACGCCCCTCCCTTCCCCCCTCACTGTCTGGCTCGTTCACACACGTGTGCACGCTCGGCTCCCGTACATGCCGGGCTGCAGCGACGGGCTGCAGCGCCGGGCTGCAGCGCCGGGCTGCAGCAGCAGTGGGCTGCAGCAGCAGTGGGCTGCAGCGCCGGGCTGCAGCAGCAGTGGGCTGCAGCAGCAGTGGGCTGCAGCAGCAGTGGGCTGCAGCAGCAGTGGGCTGCAGCAGCAGTGGGCTGCAGCAGCGGGCTGCAGCAGCGGGCTGCAGCAGCGCCGCGCTCCCGTCAGGGTAATCACGGTGGTGTTTGTGTTCCTCTCTGTAAGTAACTTATTAACAGAGAACACAGTTCATCTCTCCGGCTCTGCTCACTTTGCAAACACAAAATGGATGCTCAAGAGATGCTTGTCCATGGCTGGCGCTGAGCTTTGGCGCTGAGCTTTGTCTCTGACCAGGGTAATATCCGTGTAGTGCTTCAGTTGGCGCTTGCCGCTATATTACATGATTTTGTTTTGGGAGCGCAAATGTTCCTCAGACCCCCCCCCTCCCTTGTTGGGCTGGAGTGACAAGGCGTGTTGCTCCCGTGTGAAGCTGAGGTGATTTTGACATCTTTATTGCATGGAAAGCTGACAGGCTCTCTGTAGGGCCCTGTGGTGGATTACTACTGCCTTTGTTTAGCCAACAAGTTTAAACAGGATATTGTCCAAAGATCCGGTCCAAGCGTGAGTTTCAAATACAAACAGAATCTCTACACGCCGACAAGGCTGAGGGTGTTTGGTTTCTGCCGCTCTGCCTGCACCGCACACTCATCTGAGCCTTTCTGTCAGGTGGGCGCAACTGCTCACTTCTCAATCAATGTTTTTTTAGGCTTTTCTGCTTTATTAATAATAGTAAGACAGGAAAGGGGGGGGGGGGGGGTAGAGAGAGAGAGAGGATGACTTGCAGCAAAGGTCGCGGGCTGGAATAGGGCCCGGGTTGCTGTGGTAGGCCTTAGCTTAATGTAGTATGCCATGTTATTACGCCCCCTGCAACCACTAGAATGGTTGACGGTAGGATGATTATGACCTTGTTATTACTTGACTGTCGGCATTCACACCTGTATGGTGTATGAACACACAGCCCTGAGCTGCCTCACATGAAGTGGAAACAACTACAAGTAGAGACAGGCTCCTGCTCTACATCAGACACCTTCCCTGCTCTAGACCAGACACCTTCCCTGGTCTAGACCAGACACCTTCCCTGCTTCAGACCAGACACCTTCCCTGCTCTAGACCAGACACCTTCCCTGCTTCAGACCAGACACCTTCCCTGCTCTAGACCAGACACCTTCCCTGCTTCAGACCAGACACCTTCCCTGCTCTAGACCAGACACCTTCCCTGCTTCAGACCAGACACCTTCCCTGCTCTACATCAGACACCTTCCCTGCTCTAGACCAGACACCTTCCCTGGTCTAGACCAGACACCTTCCCTGCTTCAGACCAGACACCTTCCCTGCTTCAGACCAGACACCTTCCCTGCTCTAGACCAGACACCTTCCCTGCTTCAGACCAGACACCTTCCCTGCTCTAGACCAGACACCTTCCCTGCTTCAGACCAGACACCTTCCCTGCTCTAGACCAGACACCTTCCCTGCTTCAGACCAGACACCTTCCCTGCTCTAGACCAGACACCTTCCCTGCTCTAGACTAGAGACCTGAGTATAGTATTGGGACAGGAACACAGTCAGTGTAGATTGGGCCAGGAACACTCTTCTGGTTTCTGTCAGTAGCATCTGTGAGCAGTGATGGAGTTGGAGGTGGAGTCACCTGGCGGTGTGGGACATCTCTCTGCTCTTGTTGTGTCTGTGCTCTAACAAGCTGAGAGCTGACCGTGCTAACAAACAGACCGCTGAGCATGAGAGGGAAAGGAGACGGGGTTTGAAGGGAGGAGTGAAGAGGGTCGTTACAAGAGCACACAGAGAAAAAGGCTTGAAGAGGAAAGAAGGAGAAAGATGTGCAGAGATATTTTGTGTGACGCTGGAGAGAAGAAAGGGAATGAGAGGGAGATGGAATGAGACAAGGCACAAGAGGGAAGGAGGAGTGCTGGTCTGGCGCCCTGCCTGCTGTTGGTAAGAGAGGAGGGGGAGGAGGAGGAGGAGGAGGAGGAGAAAGAGCTTCTGTCCTATTTCGGATCATAGAGACCCAGGAAAACAATGGTCCTCTTTCTAGTCTCCCTGGGCCTTTGGTCACTCAGCCCAGCCCTGTGCTCTGCTCTGCCCTGCCCCCCACTCCGCTCCTCTCTCTCTCTCTCTCTCTCTCTCTCTCTCTCTCTCTCTCTCTCTCTCTCTGTTTTTCTCTTCTCACACACTCCTCTCTCTCTTCTCCCTCCATCACTTCCTCTTGCTTTTGCAATGTCTAGCAGCCTTTAAGGATAGAGTGTGATTTGAGCCTGTGTGTGAGACACCGCTAATATACTAACAACCCAGACCGGGCTCTCTAGTCAGAGGAAGTGACGCCCTACATGCATACATGGGGCACCTGGGGAAGGGGTTACACTTTGATTTATGGGTCTTGTTTTAGTTTTTTTAATCCTTCTCTCTATCCATCCCTCCGTTTGCCTCTTCTTCTGTCTCTCTCTTTCTGTCTCTCCTTCGGTCTCTCGATCTGATGGTGCCTGGGGAGCAGCCAGTGTCAACGAGGCTGAGGTGGATGGCTCTGGTGATGGTGAGTTGGCCTGTCCCTGCTTTCTCTCGCTTCTCACACACACACACACACACCTGTGTCTCAGCCTGTCCCCCCGCCCAGACGAGCTGTACATTGATCTGGCTGTGTTCCATTGTGACCATCGGCAGGCCTGTGTGTTCCTGTGTCCACAGTGTTCTCCTTCCCCTCCCTGTCGAACGAGGAGGGGCTCCTGGGAGTCAGCAAGCCCCTGCCCAAGCAGCTGTGGGAGGCCAAGAAGGTAAGCCCCCCGGCATGCCGAGACGGTCACTGCAGCAGGCTGCCACACAGGCCAGCCTCAGGGGACTCTGGGTAATCACGCTGATCATTACCTGTTCCAGGTCCAGTCTCTCTCCTCGCGACCCAAATCCTGTGAAGTGCCTGGAATCAAGTAAGTCATTAAGATCGTAATGAAACACCATGAACATATCTATCCCCCCCCCCCCCCCCCCCACATAGTGTAATAGAAGATTAAAACAAAACAAATACGTGAGCAATGAAGGTTAGGGTGGTTTGATGCACTTCCTCATTACTCAGCTGCAGTTAGGACCCTCCTGTTGTGTTGTCTGAGAGTACACTCAGGGAGCAGTGAATCAGGATCTGCCCAGGCCTCGTCCTGCTGACTCACACAGGGAGAACGACTGGCGTGTGAGGCTGCTATTGTTGCTGTTTGTTTGGACGCAGGACTAGGCCTGGCAGAGGGGCGGCCATATGAGGCACAATATTGTTCTCGGGTGTTTGTGGTCAGTGCTGACAGCAGTCTAGTCAGTACAGTGAGTCAGGACGACTCCACACCATGCCATCCTGCAGGGCTTCCTCCAAGCTGCCTCGCAGCCTCGCAGCGCCACAGCCCGGTCCCCTAGCTGTCTCTAACGCCTCTCTCTCCTTCCTGTCCCAGTATTTTTCCGTCCCCGGAGCAGAACGCTGGCCTGTCCCACTACCAGGGCTCGCTGAACACGGGCGGCTCTCTCCCGGACCTCAGCAACCTGCACTTCCCCTCCCCGCTGCCCACCCCCCTGGACCCCGAGGACGGGGGCGCCTGCCCCAACTTGAGCGGGGGCAGCAGCACCGGCAACCTGCCCGCCGCCATGATGCACCTGGGTATAGGAAGCACCCAGGGTGGGTTCAGGGGGCGGGGGGGGGGCGGCTTATGTTTAGGTAATGGTGTTATATGTGTGTTGCGTTTAGGTGAAGGTATTGTGCGTGACTTGTGTTTACTTGAAGGTGTTATGGGTGTGTGTGTGTTTTGTGTTTAGTTGAAGGTGTTATGGGTGTGTGTGTTTTGTGTTTAGTTGAAGGTGTTATGGGTGTGTGTGTTTTGTGTTTAGTTGAGGGTGTTATGGGTGTGGGTGTGTGTGTCTGGTGTTTAGATGTAGGTTTTGAATGAGTGTGTTTAGATCAAGGTTTGAGTGAAGTGTGTGTGTGTGTAGTGATCCCATGGGGGCTCCCCTTGATGGTTTCTTCTCTCAGGTAGTGAGCTGTTGGAGCTGGTACTGCTGGGGCCTGTGGTGAGGCTGTGTGTCGTGGAGCAGCTCTCTGAAGCATGTGAACGTAGAGAGACGTCTCGGTCTCCCCAGCCTCCTCCCTCTCCACTCTCTATCCGATCACGGCTATGTCCGCTCTCTCTCTGGCTTTCCTCCTTTGTGTGTGTGTGTGTGTGTGTGTGTGTGTGTGTGTGTGTGTGTGTGTGTGTGTGTGTGTGTGCGTGCGTGCGTGCGTGCGTGCGTGTGTGTGCATGCGTGTGTGTGTGTGTGTTATATACACTCTTTTATGCATCCTTTCAGTCTGGCTGGAGAACCAAGACTCAGATGAACTTTGGCCCTATTCTGAATTCAAACAAACAGCTCATTTCTTTGCTCTCTGTTTTCTTGCTCTGTTCCGCCGCCCTTATTTCCCTCAGTCCTCCCTTCTCTCTCCTCTCTATCTCTTAATCTCTCTCTCTCCCTGTCTCCCTTTGTCTCACTAAAGTTGGAGAGTGAATAATTCAGTCCCAGTGTTTTGGGTGTGGTTTGGACAGAGGGCTGGATAACAGAACACATATCATATCCTGTCTGCTGTCTCCCAGGCCCGTGTCTTAACACAGCCACTCTCTCCCCCCTCCTTCAATCCAAGACAGAAAGAGGGGGGGGGGACTGATCCTTGACTGGCATCAGTACCGCTCCGAGCTGTCCGGCTCACACCGTCTCTGGTTCTCTCTCGTCCTCCAGGCCTGTCCTCGTCTCTGAGCAACCCTTCCATCCAGGCCTCGCTCAGCAACTCCCAGCTGCACTCGTCCCTCAGCAACCCCTCCATCCACTCGTCGCTGCGCCTGGCGTCTCTCTCCAGCCCTCCCCCGGGGGCCATGAGCAGCTCGCCGCGGCGGCGCCCCGCCCCCATCAGCCCCCTCACCCTCTCGCCCGGGGCAGAGCAACGCAGGGGCCTGGCCAAGCAGCTGTCCCCCACCATGTCGCCCTCGCTGTTGCCCATCACACAGGTACACACACACACACACACAGGAATACACACAGGTACACACACAGGAATACGCACACACACACACACAGGTGCACACACGCTCACGCACAGGTACACGTACACACACATACACACAGGTACACACGCATGAATACACGAATGCACGCACGCGCACACACACACATACACAGGTATACAGACATGCACACATACAGAGGTAAAGCACACACACAGATAGGTATACACATAGGAGCATGCATGTTCCCCCCCCCCATCAGCGCTACATAGTGAGCTTTGTGATGTCCTGTGTCCTGCCCAGGGTGTAGCTCTGGACACCAGCAGCATGCCCATGGAGCCCCCCCCTCCCTATCCTCTCTACCAGCAGACCCAGCACACAGTGGGGCAGGGGGGGCAGCAGTGTCAACAACAACAACATCACCACCAACAACACCATCACCAACAACAACAACACCATCACCAACAACAGCAGCAGCAGCAGCAGCAGCCAGTTTCCCCTCTCCAGAACCTTCCCCTGGACTTCAACTCCAGCCCTGTGAGTGAGAGAGCAGTCTGTCTGTGGCTCCGTCCTCATGTCCACTCACCCCCTCCTATCCCACCACCCTTTCTCTGTTTCTGTGGGTTTAATGTGGCGCGTGTGTGTGTGTGTGTGTGTGTGTGTGTGTGTGTGCCTGCCTCTGTGTGTGTGTGTGTGTGTGTGTGAGAGAGAGAGTCTGGCAGTCTGGGTGGTCGGATAAGAGGCAGGGATATTAATAGTCTCTCCAGGCTTGCTTTCTGAGCACCCCACTGATCTCTCTGTCTCTGGTGAACTCTCCTCTCCTGTTCACCTGATTGGTCCCTTGCACAAAGTGCTCCATACCCCTTTCCACAACACATCCACTAAACCTAATGCTCTGCTCTTTGCTCAATGAATACAAAATTCTTGGTAACAGAGACCAAAATCCGATGTTCAAAAGGAGATGGTAATTGTCTCAGGCCTTTGGCCCAATCATCAGTCAGTGAGCTTGATTGGAGCCTGCCTGTTGTGTTTGTAGAAGCACACACAGGTCCCAGGAGGACTTAGTTAGGATCTGCATAACCATATAACCATACCTGCATAACCATATCCCCTATCGGGGTTCAAAGTGATCCTGCGTGGAGCTGCTTGGGCACCAACATGCTCCTAACTGTCTTGTGTCGTCTCCTCGGTCTCTCCCAGCACAACAACATGGCAGCGTTCTTCAACGACCCCTTCATGGACACCCAGTTCTCCAGTCGCCAGGCCAAGACCCTGTCCTACCAGGTAAGCCAGAGGGCCGGGGGCAGGGGGCCGGGGGCAGGGGGGGAACATGACGCAGCAGGCTCTCTCTCCTCTCCAAGGCCTCTCAAAGAGCACTCACTGTTGTGCTCGCACCTCAGCAGAGATCAGACAGGTCACGTGGCTGTGGGACTTAACTGGTCCATAGGCACTCGTTTGGTCTTTGGATCCAAGCATCAGTCGACAAGTATGAATGCTATTTGTGATACACAGAGAGGTATGGATATTCTTGGTGTGCAGAGGGTCATGGTGCCTTTGCTCTCCCCAGTTGGACCAGTATAACATGCTGGAGAACGCCATGAGCTCCATGGCCGGGGGCTCCTGTTTCGACCCCTCCTCCTTCTACTGCTCGCAGGCCGCCCTCATGGGACTGGGCGGTTCCCACGGCAACCTGCAGGACCTGCAGATGAGGCCCAACATGTTGTATTCCAACTGTAGTGGAGGGGTGCCCAATATCATCCTCACAGGTAGGCCTGGGGGGGGGGGGGGATGTTTCAATGCCTGTACTGTCGTTTGTGTGTCAATGCAACTTTTAAATGCTGTGCTGCTGAATCAAATAAAGGTCCAATTCAATCCAAATGGATAAAAGGGTTTAGGCCTAGTAGAAGAGAGCACCATGCGCTGACCACGATCCGTCTCCCTCCAGACGACTCCAACCCCAGCCTGTCTAAGGACATCAGCAGCATCCTCTCTGCCGTCCCAGAGTGCTTCGACTCCGAAGGCTTCCCATTGGAGGACGAGCTGCGCATCGAGCCCCTCAGCCTGGACGGACTGAGCATGCTCAGTGACCCTGACATGGTCCTGCCTGACCCATCTGTGGAGGACAGCTTCCGCAGTGATAGACTGTGAAAACAATCACACACACACACACACACAAACATCAACAGCTAAGACCACACACACACACACACACACACGTGTACAATTGTAGAAGTACATGCATGCAGACAATCTGATCTTGGAGCCATTGCTGCGCTCGCCCACCACTGCCACTGAGATGAGACTAATGTGAATACGCAGACACGCACGCGCACACTTGCTTGCACACTCGCACCATGACAGAGGAACAGACATGTGAACAGACCCTGTTTACAAATAACATTGTGAACCTTTTCACACATCCCGTGTAATCATTCACCGTAAGAGATGTCTGCAGCACACATCCTGTACATCTGCTTACTCCATACACACACACACACACGCACACACACACCAACACGCACGCATACACACACGCATACATCCCTTTCCTCCATGTGCAGCCTCTCCTCTGAGGCAGGCCTGGGAGCCTGTAACCTGCAGCAGTGCTGGTGTTGGAGCACGACAGCCCAGAGGGAGAGAGGTACACGTTCCCACTTTGTCCATCTTCCTCCGCCACGGTCAAGCAGCTCTCCCTCTGAAGACTGGGAGACAGTCCCAGCGGGACAACCCCTCTCTCTGAGCGGGACAGTCCCGCTCAGAGAGAGGGGCTCGGCCCTGGAGCTCTCTGCGTGGTCGTCTCTCTGTCAGATGTGCTGTTCCGGGTTATATAGCAGCAGGATCCTGGGGCCCTCTAGGGGGAGAGATGGGTGCTGTGAACCCCAGAGAGGCTGCCTGTCCTCCTGACAGTCTCCAGCGCTCTCTCTCTCTATATATCTCTTTCTCTCTCTGTCTCTCTCACACGCACAAACACACACATGAAGACACACCCCATGCTGTGTGTTCACAGCCACGTGCAGGCATGGCGAGCCCGGTCACCACGGCAACCGGCGACATGGCAACACCGTTGCCGTGGTTACGGCCCACAGCAAGCCCATCGCCATGCAAAGCGGCGTCTCGGGGAGAGTGTGTGTTGGCAGCACCAATGTTCCTCACTTTCTGACCCCCCACCATCCCTCCTCCCCTGAGGACACAAAACCGTCACCAGCGCGGGGGGCCAGCACTGCTCTGATGCCATACAGTACTAGCAGGGCTGTGCCAGGCCAACCAGCCTGCCTTGTCCCCAATACTGATACATGGTCAGGCTACAGCCAGGCCTGCCAAGGCCACTGATGACCCACCAGGCATGGTACACATGAAGACTGGGAGGAGCCGTCAGTCTGGACGAAGCATTGTTTTTTTACGTCTTTCCTTGCATACACAGGCCTAGTATATTTTTTTTACAAAGTTGTTTGCCACAGATATATATATATATATACATACAAAATAAGTAAATATATATATATACACAGTATATAAAAATGCCTCATTAATTGCAGTCTGACTAGAATGTATTTTTCCAACGAGACTAAAAGGGCAAACCGTTTACAAAGAAGTTTTAATATGACAACGATACTTAATATTAGAGTACAAGTTTAAAAGCTTTTTGTTACAAAACTAAAAGATATTGTTGCGACCAGATCTATTTTCTTGTCACAACATGAATAGATACAGTTGCCCCTGTCTGCAGACACCAGTAGACTGACCTCCAGACACTGTCTGGGGCACCTCTGGCTGTTAGTGGTGGTTATGAGGACCTCTTCCCTTTTAATACAGGAGAGTGGGTGTCTGGAAGTGCTGTGACAGCCTAAACCATGGAAAGGAAAGGTTTGTTTTTAGCTTGTTTATCTTTACGTGTATATCCATTATATAAGAAACTGTTTATTTTACCTTTTTTGTACTGACTTGTAATGCGCTCTTTCTATGTGTATAGTCTTGTTGGTTTTTAATGAGGGAACACTCTTTGCTAATTGTGGATAGATAATTTTCGCACTGGACTGACTCACTACCCCCTCTTCCTCTCTCCATGCTGTCGTGAAGATCCCAGTAATGGTTGAATCGAGACCTCAAAGAATTGCTTTTATTTTGAACACTTAAAAGTAGTTACTGTGGACATCCGGTATAATATTGGCTTGTATGATATTTTTGCACTGAGCACATCCCATTCTGTGGATTGAATATTAATTTGATAATATATATAAGTATATATTACAGTATAAATAAATACATATATTTTATGGCATATATTTTACCCTAAAACCCAAAGATCACTTTTTGAGAATGAATCAAGCCATAGTCAGGACAGACTGAGGTGAGGCTTTACATTGTCATCTTAGTCTGTGTGATAATATATCATGATAATATAGCTAAAAATACACATACTTTAGGGAATATGGTTAATTGTTTCATAACCCAAAGGCCTCAATGTTTGTTTTTCCCTAATAACATCGTTCATTCAGGGCTCTGCTGTTTAGTGCCCCCTTAGGGTCAACTGATGCATTTTTACTTTAGGATGCTATGAGATTTTAAATGGATTGAAACTTTAAGTGCATTCTAGAGTAAAAATAAATAAATGAGATGGGGAAAAATGTCTCCTCCCAGGGAAAGTAACAAACTTGCTTGTTTGGCTATGCACTTTTTTAATCTGTGAACAAGTGAATCGTAGAGGCAGCCTGTTGAGCAGGCAACCGGCTAAAATTATGCAATGATCATTTTTATTATCTAGATTGTAATTCCCTTTCTTCAGATTTTTGTACAATATGTTTCTATAACTGAATTTTTAAAACAAGACCAATATGTGTGCGATGTCCACAGTGAAGAGGCTGGAGATGAGCGGAGAAGAACAGTCGTGTCTGAGTCCACTCATTAGTTTCCTCTCACACACTGGTTCAGTCTTACTGCAGTGGAGACGTCCTCTACGTTGCATAGTTGTACTGCTGCATTGGGTGTTATCTTTGTTCCGTCTCACCCATGTCAGGTGTCATAGCAGCTACGTCATCAGAGTTGTGAACCTGGCGTGCTTGCTGTGCGAAGTGTGCATGACACTTATTTTTCTCTGGTGCTTGGGACACCTAACATTCTCTCTGGTTCCAGCACTTTCTATTCACAAAAAAACACGTCTGAAGCCTTGGACCAGCTCTGCGACAGGTTCACTTTGTTTTTTTTATTTAAAAAAGTTTTGTAATTAATTTCAATTACAGTACTTATCAGTACATATCAGCTTTTTTACCTTGTATAAAGGTTGATAGCTTATGTACTGTGTGCAATGAGGAAAGACTGGGTAAAGCATGTCTAGGTCTGGTCATTCCAGTCTCCTGTTCTGGCCAGATTGTTTTCCAGACCCATGAAACCTTGATCACTGCCTGAATGCATTTGATAATGTATCCGTTCTTCTGAACCCTGCCTCCCTGCTAGTCTCCCAGCCTCCGGATGGGCTGACCTCTGCTGCCTTACTTCTAAGAATGTCCCTCTGTGACCTCTGACCCCTTGTGACACGCTACTTATACTGTGAGTTTTTATCCCTGTTCGATTTTTCTCTGCTTTCGTTTATACTTTTACTCTCTTGCTTATTTTCAGGCTTGTAGGTTGGCTTTTTTCCCCCAGATTTTAATACCAATGTTAGAGCTAATGTTATTGTTGTTGATGTGTAGTGTTGTTGAAGGATTCTTTCTCTCTTTTTTTGGCTTTGTTCTGTTTTTGTTTTTGTTTTTTGTTACCTTTTAAAGAAAATGTACAGTTCTATTATTTAAATAATGTTTCTTGTCCACTAGTGTTACTACTTTTTTTGTAATATGTCATTTTAAATCTTCTCATTTTTTCAAATATAAAATTTACTACACCACAAGGCTTTTTGGTTTGTGATGTATATGTTATAGTGCTTACCTTTTGATTTAATATAAACAATAAAACCCTATACTGTGTATCAAGCTCCAGGTTACTGTTTTACTTGTCACTCATTGTGCTGTTGTAGGATCAGTTACTTGTTAAAGACTGAGAGATTTTAGAGCCAGCAGATATCTGGGTTCATATGAACTGGATAGACAAATAGGTGTGCTCCCTCAAATCACCAATAGGTGGAGGTAGTGGAGAATAAACAGGTCAAGATTCTGTACAGGATGGAATGGAGAACTGCAGGTGCTGTCAATCATGATGGCTTTGCAATTTTCACAAGTCGTCAAAAAGATACAAATACACTACTGCACTACTTCAGATGGCTCTAAAGTCTGTACTCTGATTGGGTAAAAGGCCAAGTAGATTTCACATGAAAAGGGGGATGGGGGAAGTGGTCCTCTCAACAGGAAAAAACCCTTCCGGTGTACACCTTGATTTCAGGTAGAACCAGAACACATTTGGCCTGTTATTACCTGTTGGAGATCTAGCACTCTGTATAATGGATGTGAAAACAAGCCACCCTGTTATTATAGTTAGATGGTTGTGAGACATGATGGAGAAAGAGAGCACAGTACACTCATTCATACGCACAGCACCATGGAATTTATCATGCTTGAACTAAGTCAAAATGCCAAAGCTGTCATTTTTTGGAGCATGTCATTTTAAATCACTTTTCTTGTTCTCTAAATAGCATCATATTACCCATCTGTACACTTTAATTTGTGGCTTCGTTAGGCACTAAATATATAAGTACAGCTTTCTGTTTGTATTGTGTAAGACTGCTGGCTGGTACCGAAGCAGAAATCTCTGTGTTGTTGTCAGTCACATTTCAGAGTTGCATGAATTCTTCCATTATCTCCAAAAGTGTTCTGGCCCGTTTTCCAGTCCTAACTCTATCACAACATGTAGCTTTTTTTTAGAAAAAGCATGATAAAAAGGATATCTTGTTTATTTGTTAAGCCACAAATTGGAGTCAGATGGTGCTAATCACAGCCTCTTCTGTATAGCCTGAACAGAGACTGGTGCACCTGGAGTGTGCTGAGGGGCCTTCGACACCGTCCAGTTGCAGCTCCATCCACGTGAGACGAAGGACCTCAAACAATCTCCTTCTTTGGTTATCATGGCTTTATCTCCTTGATGTTCTCTGTTTCTGTTTCATGCTGTCTTCCTCCCTACACTCCTCCCTCTTTTCTCTCTCCCCCTCTCTCTCCCCCTATCTCTCTCTCTCCTCCTATCTCTCCCCTCTCTCTCTCTCTCTCTCTCTCTCTCTCCTACTATCTCTCCCCCCTCTCTCTCTCTCTCTCTCTCTCTCTCTCTCTCTCTCTCTCTCTCTCTCTCTCTCTCTCTCTCTCTCTCTCTCTCTCTCTCTCTCTCTCTCTCTCTCTGTGTCAGGCCATAAAAGCTGTTATCGTTAGGAGGTTTGACAGTTCTGTCCTGTTGGAGCACTGTAGGATTAAAGTCTCCAGTTTGGCCTCACAGTAAATCCTGCCTTCTGTGTGTGTGGATGGGGCCATGGCTATTCTCCATGGATGCCCTGGGTCCTCGGATGGTGGTCAGGACACACTGCTGGGTAATCAGCCTTCTTTCTCCACGTAGGTCCAGCCACCCATGACTACATCTCGGGAGTGGGCTATGGGACCGACTTTCATGAGAAAATATAGCAGACACTGGAGTGTGTGTAGCAGGGCTCAATACACAGTTGACACACACACACACACGCAGGACAGGGAATACAAGCAGACAGATGGATTGTGAAGCCTACTGGGCTACAGCCAAGTCCTAAAATCAGAACTCACTCAGTGGTAGGGCAGATTTCTGCTGCGTGCACAAATACACACACACACACACGCAGTGATGAGAGGATGAGCAGCATTACGGCCCATCAGAGTGAAGTCTGATGTGGGCCTGGGGTAGGGAAGAAGCCAGCTCAGCATTCCTCTGTGGATGACGTTACTCAGTAAACTGTCTCCAGGGGTCAGATGGTGGGAAACTTTGAACAGTGTTTAATTGTTTTGTTAAAGTAATTAATGATCCCTAGTAAGTCACTGTGAGGCCAGGGGCTACATGCCTGCCGGTAGCAGTAAACCACCTCCAGACCTCCAGCACCACAGCCAGACAGAGCGTTCCGGAAAGTGGCTGGGGCAGTCAACAGCAGAAGACTGGGGAAAGCTCCTGGTTGTGGAATATCAGGTGTGGAAGAAAAAGCATCCATTCTTTATTAACAGTGTGACTTCAGTCTAGGTTCTGGAATATATACACATTTATCATTCAGCTGAGTAGAGAGAGAGAGAGCAACATCAGACAAGAAACAGGACTCAGGAATGATGAAAAGATCAAAGACATGGTAACGGTCTGCTGCAAAGTCTCTGAGGCATGGAGGTCCTTTTCATGGTGAACACAGAGAACAGACTGTTTGACAGAAAAGCTTGCATTGCACAGGACATGTCGAACACACACACATTAAGATAACGATAGCTATTACGAAATAAGGTACTGGTAGGTTACTACTTGATCTACTGATTAGGATAGATATATGTGAATGGGTAAATCCTTTGATTTCTCCCACACGGGATGACAGAACCTGGATGTCCTCATAGTTCCTTCACATACTCCCTCTCTCGCCTCTCCCTCTCTCGCGTCCTTTCTCATTTGATGTCTTTGATCTCTTTTTATTTCATTTATTTCTCTCTCTGTTCATCTCATTCCAGTGGACCACCCAACACTGTAAATAAAGGTGAGATCCAAATGAACAGTCCTCCCTTCCTCCCTTTCGTCTTCTTTATCCCTCTCTCTTGCCCTCCCTTCCTTCTTACCTCTGTGATCCGACCTCTGTTTCCGCTTGCTGCTCTGACCGCTCTGGGCTCGTTAACTCCCCCTGGGCCTCTGAGCCGTGCTGGGGAGCCAGGGTGGGCTAATTCAATAACAGTCTCCTGGGAACTTCCCGGGCCTTGAACTGCTGTTGCCTCTGTTTCCCCATGTCCCCGGACGGGGGCCCAAAAAACACTTTCAAATCTCCTCACTGACGAAGTACCTACACATTTCTTGTATAATCTACCTTGTAATACTTGTGATGACACACTCAATGCATTTTTTGGACATTCACATTTTTCAAAACGTGTTTCTAGGCGTTCTCCTCTTCGCTCTCTGGTCCTCTCATCAGTGAACGTGGCCGTTTGTTGTGCACAGCAATCTCTGTCTCTGAGATTCCTATGACTGTTTTTTTCCATGTTTTGCTGGTGTTTATGTGCTACAGTATATCCTGGTCTTCCTGTGCTGTATGTCATCCTACCTTGGGATGACACTGAGCAACAAACACACACACACCAGCAGCAGCACTAAACACAGCCAGGAGCAAGGCTGATGTCTGGACCAAGCTTCTCTGTCTATTTCCAGAGCTGAAATGATTCAAATGTCATCGGTACTAGAGAACTGCAGATGTACAGACCAGATTACTGTTCCATCTATCACTGTATTTAAGGTTGACAGTGTCGTACTGTAGTACATTTCTTATCTGCAGAAGCATTTGACATTAGGGCCTCCTACTGTATGCACCAGAGAGGGTGAGTGTGGTTCAGGATGTCCTGACCTGGAATGAAAGACTCAAAAGCTTCACTCCCTAGTCCATGGGTGCTGCTTGGTATGCTGCATAGCACTAAAAACAAACTCTCACAGCAAAATGTTTTCTTTCAGAATGTGTTTTTCACATGTATTGGAATGTACTGTTCCTCAATATGGTTCATTTTCAACTTTTTTACCATGATTATCTCAGATTTTATATCAGATTTTCCTCCATGAGCTGCCAAGTTACTAATTGTTTTTACATGTTCCACTTATTTTCTTTTTGCTCTTGTTCAGGGTTTGTTCACCCCCCCCCCCCCAATATCCAGTATTATTAACAACCAAAAACCAATACTAATTCAATATCATGCACACACTCACAAGTGCAGACTCATGGGACTGTTCTTGATCCTCTACTTGTCATCTCCCCAGTCAGCTGCTCTCTATCTGAAATTAAATAGACAGTTAACACATATGAAGCAAGCACATCAACAAAACAAAGCCCCTGGTTACCATACAGTATAAATAAAAACAAATACAATGTATTATTATTATTATTACAGTGTCCTTGCTTGCAACCTGAAATAGCATGCTGGGATTGGCGTCAGAGAAAACAACATAACTATGTTGTAGTGGGGGGTGACAGAAATAGCCATATCCCTCCACAACAGGATCAGCACTTAACAGATCAAAATAAGTTCTATTCCCAGATCTGAAGGACTATCAACTTCTCATGTTTCCTGTTCTAGATATAAAATGTTGTGAATGAAAGGTTGGATTTCACTTTAATGGCTTGGTGGTATTCTATAATCTATTATTGTTTTCAGGAGCTGATAAACTGTTGCCACAATTTTGCAGTCACATCTGCTGACCAAAATTAGACACACTTGTTTACTCTCGTTATTTTCCATTGCTCTCCAAAAAATATCCACTAACATAACACCCAGTGGCCGGCGATGACATTCAGAGGCATGCTCTGGAGTTGACTCACCCTGCAGCTGTGTTTACTGGTCTTTAGGGTTTGTATTCAGATGTCCAGAGAAGGCCTCTTACCTCTCTCCTCCTAACACACTACTCTCACATAAATCTTTCTCTTCCTGTCTTTGTCTTTGTCTTTCTCCCTCTTTCTCTTTTCTTTCTTTGTGTCTCTCCAATCTCTCTCCATCTCCATTTCTCTGCATCTGTTTCCTTCTCTCCCTGTCTCTTTCTCTCATCCTCTATGTTTATCCTTCTTTTCCTTTCTATTTCTCTCTCTCTTCCTCTCTCTTTCTCCCTCTTCCTCTCTCTCTCTCTCTCTCTCTCTCTATCTCTCTCTCTGTCCTTCTGTACTGTCTCTCAGACTACTGTTCCACTCATGTAAACACTGGTCTTCAGCAGCATCTGTGCTACATCAGCGTGTGATTATTTAACTTACAGTAATATCCCTAAATCTCCAAGCTCCAATCCTAGGTGATGTGAGAGGGCCCAGGGAAGGAGGTGTTGCTTGTCTGACCTCCTGGTCAAACCAAACACTCTAAAGCAGTGTTCCGCATCACCCAGAACAGACACAGACCGAGGTTTCTCTCTTATTTATCCTGTCCTCTGTTCAGTCACAGAACACAGGGCTTTAGAAAGGAACACTTCCACGGTTCGAACTGTTGGGAACTGGCACGAGCAATCCCCTTGTCTCATGTCACAAGCAGCACAAATCTCTCATGGCCAAACATTTTCATGCCTCGAAGTGGCATGAAAATGTTTGTGCTTCACAAAATCCATGACTTTGCCTAACCCTGCTTCATAGACGGCTCATCAGTGCTGATTGTTGCAGTGAGATACCAGAGATGTTGTCGATACCTTATAACCGTGAGGAGAACCATCTGTCCTCTTTCTCTGCAGCTGGTACAGATCCCACGGTGGTCACATTAATAAATAACCCCAAAGGAGATGTGGAGTCTGTGTGACCAACCGTCACGGCTTGTTCATATTTTACCCAACAAACTATTCAGTACACAGAATGCTAAAACTCCGGGAAAACATCTTTGTTGCGGGCTTTTTAAACCTTCCTGACAGCAGTAAATCAACGTCGCTGTTCCCTTTTTCTTGAGCTTCTTTATTTTACAAACCATATGCATGCCATCCATCAGGGGTTCACAGCTTGTGAAGGGCATGTATACAGTGTCTGTCTCTCAGCCCTTCCCAGCATTCACAGAGAGACCAATCAATCACACCTGTTGCCGAGGCAACAGAGGTCTTCGTCAAAGGAGATCAGGAAAAGCCTGAGGTTTCTTATTGAACACTGCCATGTTGAAAGACTGGAAGGCCTGTAGTGTCTGTTGTAGGGGTTCAGATGGCTGAGCGGTTAGGGAATGGGGCTATTAATCAGAAGGTTGCCGGTTCGATTCCCGGCCGTGCAAAAAAATTAAGTTGTGTCCTTGGGCAAGGCACTCCACCCTACTTGGAGAATGTCCCTGTACTTACTGTGAGTCGCTCTGGATAAGAGAGTCTGCTAAATGACTACATGTGATAAATGTAAATTTAATGTATTAGATTGTATGGAAACCTTCACTTTTGTCTATTACTGTAACTCTGGGTGCAACGATAAACCACTCTACAATTAGCTGGAATGGTGCTAGTCGCCTAAAGCGCCCTGGAGCCCCAAACACATACTGTGTCCTGATGTCCTGATGACATCTCGATGACAAGATCTTTGAATGGGTTTTTTCTCACGCGTCAAGCCCTCACACACACACATACACACACACACACATGTGGTGGATTAGTGTATCACACAATCTGGGAGTGACTTGTGGGGCATTTCCATAGCTCTCTCAACCTGATGCTTCATGTATCAATCTGACTCTAGCACATACACAGTGTACAACAAGTGTGTTATTGTAGGTTTAGAAAGGTAATTCTACAAGGTTGTTGGTGAACTCCATCTACTGCTCAGTGCATGATCAGCAGTTATAGTAGTTCATTAAAGAAATCAGTTTCCAGCCCGTCTCTGTTGAGGCTGCTTATAATCCGGTGATATATGCCTTCTTGCACTGAGACTAAAGATCTCTCATCAAACCCATTCTGCTTATCAAGTGTTACTATCCACCTTGGCAGATAGCCAAGCCTAGGAAAGAGCATCTGATAGCATGTGTTTGTGTGTGTGTGTGTGTGGGTGTGTGGCCCTTTGATGCTTACTCGTACGGGTTCTGTATCTGCTGAGCTATGAAAGAACATCACACAGGTGACCTTCTCACTCTTAAGGTAATGATTACTGTACCTTTTTTTTTACATCAACTGTCAGCTCTCTTTAAACACCTTGAAGACTAAAAGCTGTGAAGATAATAATGGAGGATTGGAAATGCAGTGGATCATCTCTCTGCAAGTTAAGACAAGTTGATAGAGGCAGTGGGCTACTTTACTAATCAGCACAGAGACAGGCCTCACTGACACAGGAGGAAAGGCTGAGGGGCATGTGCATCATTGATGTATAGGGGCTTTAGCCCCCTATTGTAATCGTTGGTTTTCTTCTTCTTGTTTTCTTCCCCACAGGTAGTCTATGGCAGCCTTATGAACCCCCATAAGTAGGGAAATGATGCAATTTGGCACACTTCTAGATATGACCATGAATATTATCTGGACCAACTATGGGGTCTCTAGGACCAACTCTAGTGCCACCACGAGTTATAATTTTTGAAGACTGTCTCAAAGAAAATACATTTAGTTCATCAGATTACCCTCCTCCTGCTGATCACAATCCATATCTTACATGAAGGCTCCACCCATTCCAATAGTCACCATTTTGAAATGTACAGTGAACATTTCTTTCGCTACTCCTCCTCCAAATCTTGTCCAATCTGGTTAAAAATCGGCTCAGATGATGTTTGGACAGAGAAAATGTCATCCTTCTGGACACTGCTCATCCATTTGATATTATATCTGGACAAAATGTCAGCCTTCTGGACACTGCCCATTCATTTGATATTGCATCTGGACAAAATGTCAGCCTTCTGGACAATGAAATATACATTTATATTTACATAATATAATAGCCCTATCAAAGAACTGAAGCATTCTCAATCACTCACTGTTCACACTGTTCAACCAGAGTGACAACACTCCACCTCTATAATCACTCCGGATAACGGCTGACTGGGTAGAGGCAACAGTAAGCTACAGTACTTACGTTTCACTATGGATACCATTCTCTATGATACAAATATGATGATGCTCTGATGCGTTTCTAATGTCAGGTGTAAGCCTACTGTCACAGCCTCTAAGTAATTCAAGGTTAAATCCCATAATTCAAGATCATGTGCTGGATTGGCAGTGCTGCCCTCTCTGCCTGCCTTGTGACAGGGGGTTTAGGGTAGATAGTTGTCTTTAGCTGAGTTCACAGTAAGGCCATGTTGTTTCTTCATAATGTCTTCGTCATGGAGACTTTCCGTGCGTAATCCTGGAAAGGACAAACACTGTGAAAGCACTGTAGGAAATTGAAGATTATCTGCCTTTAATGCCAAGTCCGGTGAACGGGCACATTGTTTCCTGACAAATATACCATAGCCTCTACGCTTTATCCTTCCTATCTCCACTGACACAACGTTAATGTTACAATCTTTTGTCTGACATACCACAAAGAGATGTAGCCTATCTGAAGAGGGTTAAACACCCATACATAGGCAGGAGATGCCGGGGGGAGAAAGATACGCCCCTTAAAAGGGGGACCTGCTGATTTCCCCTAAAAAGCAGTGAATAAGTGTCGGCATTAAGGGAATTACAGAGATGTCCAGACTTGCAAGTACAGATGATGTTAATGTTTCTGAGGAATAGCCTACTGTCAGCCAGTACAGGAGTGCTGCAGGAAGAGAAGGAGGGGTGTGTGCAATAAGGCCCTAGAGACAAACATACCAGCACACCTATCGCCAGAGATCTTATTTCACTCTTGGTGTTCTTTACTCATCTCACTTTCTACTGAGGAATGTGCCCCGAATAAGTTATTCTTTGGGCTGTACTTTAATTGGAACATTGTTGTGAGCTCAGAAAAGTATGCTGTTGGCTTAACTGTGTTGACCATATCTGACACAATCAAACATTGAATTCTATAGGCATATTTGTTTAATTAATGCCCCTCAAATGTCAATGGTTCTACAGTCGAGAGCGATACAACTCTCGATTGGACGCGCTTAATTTAAAGGAGGCGTGTTCACAACGAATGATCGGAATTCAGCATAAACTGGTAGACTCAGGTGTAGCGTGTTCTGTGCAAAGGTAGGGATAAATATGATCACTGTAAACACCTCTTAGTTGTCGTTATATTAGGCGGCCTGTTAAAGTTCACGATTGATGAGCGATACTCTTCTCTTCTTCTTGTTTACACGTTTTTCTGGAAATTATTTTGCCTTCATTTAACGCTTGGGACTGCTGTGAGATGAGGAATGGGAGAATAAAGTAATCGCAGCTGCCAACTGCTTCTCTCGCTAAAGAAAACACAATTATCAGGGATTTAAGATAATTTAGTGTACATTGTTGTTTTTTCCTAAGTTTTTCCGCGGCTTTGAACCTGAGCCTCCTCACAGCTAACCGTTTGGATTTAGCTCAAGTAATGCATGATGGCTTGCAAGATGTTTTCATATGTGATGTATCTGTAAGGCAAATGTTCTCAGATATAAAACTCACCTGCGCCTCTCGTCACCCATCCATATGAACCTGCTTTGGCAAGGTTTCATTTTTAAATGGAAAGTTCTTGATGAAAGTCGGCTATAACGCAGCTTCTGCTTAAAGGTATGATTAAACAGTGGAGCACACTGCTGAAGAAAACCTGCATGCCTGGAAAATAAGGATTTTTTTTTCCTTGTGAAGTTTTCATCAAGAGATGTCCAATGAAAAGTGTGTAGAGGGTCTGCACTTTGCTTGGATGGAGACCAGGGAGTAGAAGAGCATCTACTGTTTGGGAATATTTGGAGTAACGCACACAGATGTTCTGCGAAGGTTCGGAAGTGATAGTAACCCCGAAGGTTCGATATTATGGATGTTTTTGAATTAGAATCCTTAGTTATCGAGCACACCGAGTCTATAATGTGCATTGGATTAGAGTTCACACTTTTCAGACAATAAAGAAACAATAATACCGCACCTGACATCGAAGAAAATATAGTTAGCTCGTCTGACAAGGACCCATTATGTCAACTCTCTTTACCAGGTAAGTTACAATGTTTATACATGTACTTTGACACACTGCTGTGCATAACATCAGTTATTCAGATACAAAGGTATCTTACTTTAATCAACGTTATACTATGTCCCTTAGGGAAGATAAAATATTCCACGTGTTTTACCTTGATTAAATTGACGTGATTTATTGACTTGGCAACTCTCATACAGTGTCATGACCATAGAGCCTTGAGTGACTCTTTGTGTCCTGTAATGAAGAGATATAAGGTCATAAACGCCAGACAGACTGAATTACTGTATGTCACAAATGCTACTCCCAGGTCAATCTAGCTCTGAAATAATTATTTATTTAGTTTATTAATATGTAATCTATATATGTTATTCTAACAATGTGAAATGCTATTGCACGTTCATGTGAGGGAATCGGACTAGTAATCCGAAGGTTGCCAGTTCGATTCCCGTTCATGCCAACTGACGTTGTGTCCTTGGGCAAGGCACTTCACCCTACTTGCCTCGGGGGAATGTCCCTGTACTTACTGTAAGTCGCTCTGGATAAGAGCGTCTGCTAAATGACTAAATGTAAATGTAAATGTGTCATCTAATGCACAGCAGAATCTGTGTGTCATGTCCAGATAATGGGAGGACTGCTGTGATAAACAGTGTGTGTATATGTGAGTGTTCCTGACAGGGTCTCAGCCAGGTCCTGTGTGGTAGTGTTATGAGGTCACTCTCCAACCATACCTCATGGAGGCTGAGTGTAAACCCTGGCTGAGCATTCCTTACATCCTTCCACACTGCCTTTATCTCCAAATGCCACAGACTATAAATACCCTGCTCATATTTATCTCATCACAGCCCCAGCATGAGAGTAGCCGTGGATGAGGAGGGGGCTGGACTGTGCCTGGGTGCTCTGACTCTAACTCCATGTGAAGTTACGTACATGTCTGCTGAAGGGTGGCAATAGCCAGACCTGCTTTCATCCACATCACGTAGAGAACACTCTGGAAAAACAAACAAACTCACCAACCAGAAACAGTGTGTCATCTGAAGTTATCTGACTTTGTGGTGCTGCAGCCTTTTGTCTATGACAGTGTTATGGCTGGATGGGATTCGCTGTGGTGTCGCTGTTCTGTCTGTCAGTCTGCTGTCAGATTGGCTGGTCTGGATATGAGAACTAGAGAGAGTCAGACTCCAGGCAGCTTTTCTGTCTCATATCCCTCCAGAGGAAAACTCATTTGGGAATGAGCCATCGAACAGACTGAAAGTGCTTACTGAAGAGTGAGCATATCCAGTACCCGAAAGAAGCCTCTAATTAAAGTAGCAACTACAGAATGTCGTCACTGTCCCCGGAGGTGGAATTTCCATCCCCTGACAGTGGGCATGTTTATGCATGAGAAGGGCTGATTAATACTTAAATAAAGAAAGACTATGTTTTTGCTGGTCGTGAATAGAGTAAAGAGACTGTTCATGTTACAGACTAGAGTGTGTCAAGGTACACTTAGATAAGAATGAAGAGCTCCGATTCTGGAATACAGACTGACCTATCTAAAGTAGCTGACCCTCTTGAGCTAGTCAGGTGGGAAACAGTGTCATGGTTGTTTTGAAATGTTTCTTAGTGACCTGAAAGGGACATTGAAGCTGGTGACCATCCCTGCCTGTTCAGGGGTGAGTGCAGGCCATCTCCCCAAGAGTGAGTATGACCGTAGATGGCTAGACTGGCGGAGGAGCTGTCTCCGTCAAAATGGTTGCTAAAAGATAATCTTATAATCCCTGAGGTATGACATGGTACCAGGTCTGTACTGGTAGCCTTAGATGAGCTGATGTTATGGCTCGGTCAGGAGGTCCAAAAACAAGGAGACAAACACCAGTTTCTCAACAACAAACAAACAAACAAAAAAGAAGTGTGTTTTCCACACAGAAACCTCACCCTGTTGATCCCTCGCCAGGGCCATTGAGTTTCGGATCACTACTGTCTCACTGGTGGCCAGCAGAGTTTGGGTTCAAAGGTAGTCACTAACATCTGTTAAAGCTTGAGTCCACTCATTCTTCCTGATCTATATGCACCAGACCCTAGACCAGGTCTCTCAGTGGTGGGTCACAGCTAAGTCCTATTGGTCGGATGGCTAAGGAATGGGCCCTGGGTAGAAGCATTAGTTGTGCTCACTTGAAGGGTGAGAGGTCAATTGAGAAGGATTTGAGATGCTCATAGCTCCGGAACAGTAACTGCTGGCCCAGACAATGCGATGCCTCACCAACCAGAGACTCCACTGGTCTCCAAAGGTTGTCAGTCAGGTGGCGTGACAGGGGCTATGCTACGTCCGTTCCTATGACATGTCACACAGCATCAATGTTCAAATGTCACAGTCTCACCTGAAATATATATTAGCAATAAAGCTGCCAATTGATGCCAGAGGAAGCTAAGAGGGTGTTTAAAGCTCGTGTTTGTTTGTAGGGACTAGAGAGCAGCATGGGGTTTAGGAGAGCTTCAAAGCTTTGAGAAGTCAACCAGATAATTCCATTATGAGAAATAGGATGGGGTGAATGGAAGTATTTCTGCCTTTGGCCTTTGAACGGGGAGTTCATGACCCTATAGTTAACTCCTGTGATCCTGGCAGACAGGTTGAAGGACAGGTTTCACCCAGGAGGGTTTAGACCCAGCATTGACTGTGTATGGATCTGCCGCAACATTGTTTACTCTCTGATTGTTGTATTCACAGTTTGTTATATTGTAGTAGTTTAGCTATGACTACCAGTCAGTGCCAGGCTGAAACACACAAACAGGCGTTCTGCCTGACGGAATGTGCCTTTGGGACCATATGTTTTGAATGATGCTTGGACGATAAAGGGCGGTTTAATCTTGATAAGTGCTCTACCATGAAATTCTGATGAATGTCCCTCTGTACACAACGTCAGTGTTAGTGAGATGGAGCGGGTCGTAGGAAGGGGGTGTGTTTTTTCTGCACTCGAGGGCTAAAGTCAATTAAAATAAAGGACTTGTCTCTTATTGATTAAAGCCATTTACTTCTCCCTCCCTGCCCTTTGGCCAGTGTCTAATGTGCTGCCATAGTCTTAATGAGAGCTGTGTGTGTGTATGCGTGTGCGTGTGTGTGTGTGTTTTGGGGGGGACGGGGATGACCCCCATAACCCCCCGGCCTGTGATCAACATGGCCCTTTCAGACCATTCACGTTAAGGTCAAAGACTGCCTATTCATCTTATTTAAATGAACTAAAAAGTACTCGACAGTGATGAAGAATGTGTTTTGTCCAACTCATTAAAGGAGTGACTAAATTCAGCTGAGTTCTGGGTTCTGGGGGGGGGGGGGGGGTGCTGGTCGTGTGCATTGCATGCCGCAATATCTGATCAAAATGACAGTTCTCTCTACAGTCAGAGCTCGCGCATGAAGGTGGAACGTAAGGGAGATACCCTTTCCAAAACTTAACGTAAGGGCGTAATAGTTTGTGAAAGACCCAGAGAAACACAAATGTCCGATGAGGCAAAATCCCGGACAATTTTGGAATCCCTGCCGTACACATTTTTTAGGTGAGAGCTTTTTAGAGAGCTCTGGAGGGAGAGCCAGCCTAGGTGAGTGTGAGGGAGGTGTGTGTCGTTTAACTGACTACGGACCTGGGACTGAGCCAAAAAGAGCCCGGCCACCTAGATGTTTAGGGGATCCTTTGTCATCAACACATCAACCTTCTGACAGAGAGCATGTTTTGTGTCTGATAAACAAGCAGTGCCAGGAAGCATTTAGTGGGCTTTCCAAGAATTGAAGGCATTTCGGAGAAAACACACTCAAGTCTTTGGTGAGTCAATCGGTGTGTATGTGGACGTGCATATGTCTGTGTGTGTGTGGGAAACACAGAGACAGAGAGAGTAATGAGCAATAATTCTGGTGTTGAAGCATGTTGTGTGCATGTGTGTGGTCTCCGTGTATGCTGCTCGTCCTCACAGAGAACACGGGCTGAGGTGACTGAAGACAGGAAGCTGTGCTGGTTCCAGAAAAACAGAGTTGTGGCGACACTCATAAACACTGTTTGTTCACTGACACTCCCAGTCAACGGGTGACTGTGTGTTGCTGCGTAACTGTTGTAACATGTAGGCCTGGTGGTGAAAGGTCACAGCTACATACTGAGCTGGATATTCACCTATTGTGTGTCTGAAAGAGGGGGGGGGGGGGGGGTGAACCCTGTCAAGCAGCGCGTCTCACTGGGAGTGTGGGAGTTAATAATGATTGTGAGGGTGTGGAAGTCTTAATGACTCTGGGGGAGACGGGGCATTCCTGACCTTGGATCCTGCCCACAGGGGCTCCAGGAGCACGGCTGCTTATTTGTTGTTATTATCAGTGACCCTGCAACCTCAGAGCCACGGCTTTCTTTTAAGTGGAGCCCAAAAGGCCCTGCTCTCTCTCTCTCTCTCTCTCTCTCTCTCTCTCTCTCTCTCTCTCTCTCTCTCTCTCTCTCTCTCTCTCTCTCTCTCTCTCTCCCTTGCTCTCTCTCTCTGCCTCTCTCTCTTTTTCTTTATCTTTGTTTGAGATTCCATCTAGGAGTGGCAGATGAGGGAGGGTGTGGAGGTATAATTGGCTGACTGTGTTTATTTTCTTTTTGTCTCCAGGAGGCTATCTCTGTGCCAGACGCTGACCTTCATCTCCCTGCTGGTCTCTTCCGTCCGCCTGTCCACCCAACAGAGTGTAGGTCGCTCTCTCCGCAACTCCCCCCTGTCACACAACATTCACACAAACAAGTGGAGTACAGCTATGGAGTGTAATGCTGGCCATCCAGCCCTCATCCAGCCATCCAGCCCCTCTTCCAATCATATCACCCTCATCCAGCCTTGCAGCTCTCATACAGACATCCTGACCCACTCGACCATACAACCCTCATCCAGCCATGAGTCTGAGTCTGACATCCTGCTCGCCAACGAGCACCTTTCCCACAGTAAAAAAAAAAAAAAAAAAACCTTTGACAGAGAACCTGATTAGCTTAATCTGTGCTGAGAAAATCCCTGCTCTCCAGTTTCACTGGGGAAAATCCACCTCATTTAGATGCTATACAAATCAAAGCACCCTGACCAGCATCAGATGTGAGCAGGCCCGCTGGCCACGGAGACCTGGAAGTGTGCTGATTGGATTGTTTTTGTAGCGTGTTAGCGTGCTAATGTGATGTTGGCACAGTAAAGGTAGCTATGGTGCTACAGGCAGGTATCAGCTCTCCATCTCTGAACACTCTGATTGCAGCCCTCCTTCCTCCTCTGAGCACGGCGGCCATCTTTCATCGCTGTTTGTGTGGTTGTCAGAGAGAGCGCCTCAGGGGAAACCACCCGTTCCTGGAGACGGGTGGTGACCTACCCCCCCTGCTTACACACACAGACTAAAATAGCCTCCTGTACACAGTCAGTGACAGGAGAACTGGAGATACCTGCTGCATAACCCCTTCCTCATCTTCCTCAAACAAAGCCAGGTTTCTACCATTAGCGTGACTTTCCCTAGTCTAACCCCTGTCCGCCCCCCCCCCCCCCCCCCAGTCTCAAGTTACCCTGCTTAGCGGACGGCTCAGACTGGTACTAAAGCAACAATAGGCTCCTCAAAGTGACAGCGATCAGAACCTCAGGTGAATTCACTGGCTTGTTCACACCATCTGTTGGCTGGGTCTCTTTCTCTCTACCTCAGCCAGCCCTGCCAGTAGCTCCAGGCACCTGGGGCTGCTAGATACCTCCAAGCCCAGCCATGTCCATCAACCAGCAGGCATCACTGTCATTCCTCAAACAGGGCTGGAGAGGGAGGAAAGGAGACAGGGAGGTGTGTACAGGAATGATCAAACGGAGCTCTCTCAGAGATTTGTTCATCAACTTGTTGGTTGTTCATAGATTATCCTTTCTGGCAGCCAAGACAAGCAGATTACCCATAAGCCTCTCTGTAAAAACTGGTGAGGAACGTTTTTCCCCCCTTAAAGTCTTTTGGGGGGTTCAGGGGAACTCGAGGGGGGGAGTGTGGGCGTTTGAAAGGTTAGAGGTTGTTTTCGTTAATCTAGCAGGCCAGGCCTTCTCATCTCCAACTGTTATTGACTCTAATTTGACTGGGGGTAGCGGTAATGAGGGCAGCCCCAGGTCACCATGCCATGGAAAATGATGGAAAGCAGTCCTGCGGTTGAGTGTGTGCGTGTGTACATGTGATCCTGTGTGTGTGTGCGTGTGTACATGTGATCCTGTGTATGTGGGTGTGTCTACATACACACAGGTCCAGTTTATTATACTCCTGACCCCTCACAGTGAGATGCCAGTTCTGTCAGTCCCAAAGTCAGAAAGGCAGGATTCCTGAACTGAGCAGTATGGAATCAGCCTCACTGTAGTGTTACAGCAGGAGATAGTGTCAGGAATAATGACTAATGGTCAGATTGGACCACTTTATTCAGAAGGTGAGTGCAAAGAATGCATGGCCTCCCGCATCTCTGGTGTGGATGTTAAGGGTTAGAAGCTGTGCTCCTGTATGAACGCTAAGTGGGAGGTCTGCCAGGTAAATCCACCTCAAGGCATGTGGAATGCATTGGAATGTTTTTGAAAAAAACATTTTCTCAAATAATTTGTGTCATGTGTGGCCATGTTAACAGTTGTCACACAAGGCGCAGTCTCACAGGCACACTTGAAATAGATTCACGCGATGGATCAGATTTCATCTCATACTGACAGACAAAGCATTGTGTGTTTTCAATGTGTAGCTTACTCACGCACCTAACCCTAACAGGCACACACACATGCACCTAACCCTAACAGGCACACACACACGCACCTAACCCTAACAGGCACACACACATGCACCTAACCCTAACAGGCACACACACACACCTAACCCTAACAGGCACACACACACACCTAACCCTAACAGGAACACACACACACCTAACCGTCACACAGGCACACACACACACACACCTAACCGTCACACAGACACACACACACACACACACCTAACCGTCACACAGGCACACACACACACACCAAACCCTAACCTCACACGGCACCCATCCCAGCCAATTCAAACTAACACACACATACACCCCCTCCCCATTCCTCATACTGACTCAACACACACAAACACACACACACACCTTCCCTGAGTACTCTCTCCTCTACGGGGGGTTGTGGTGTGTTGACAGCTGCTGTTCAACAGGCCTGATCCTCCAGCACATTGAGGCTGCAGACTGAAGCTGCAGCACATTGAGGCTGCAGACTGAAGCTGCAGCACATTGAGGCTGCAGACTGAGGCTGCAGCACATTGAGGCTGCAGACTGCAGCACATTGAGGCTGCAGACTGAAGCAGCGTGATGGGAGAGTGGGAGAGTGATGTTATCCACGCTGTAATCACAGTTAGACATGGGCACTGCTTCTTAGCCATTTATCATTTGATACTTGGAATGAATCTACCGTGGGGTTTTGTATTCATAAAAAATCTAAACATTCTTCAGAAGATGTATGCCTCCGGATGGTTCCATAAATGTTTGTTCCCCCGTGTCTCAGTCTTCTTGGTTGTCCGAGTGGGGTCCTTCCGGGGGTCCTCCGGTGGGGCGTCCGCTGCGTGCCCGTCGACAGCTGAGCTACAGGAACGAGTGGGCTTCCTGGACCGGCTGGTCTGTGTGCTCCCGCAGCTGTGGGGGCGGGGCCTCGGTACGCACGCGCACCTGCATCACCAGGTACTGACCAGGACCAATCCAAACGCACATCAGAATATTTCAGTTATTGTTATTTTGATTTGCATACATTGTCTTGCTGTGATTTTCGTATGCTCTTCATCCTCATTCCTTTATATTCATTTATAATACATTTCCTGTGTGGTCAATCTCATTTCATTTCCTAGAAACCCAGTGGGAGGCCCATGTCCTGGTGACCCCAGACAGTACAAGATCTGCAACACCAAGGTGATTTCATGTGTTAATCAAGGTGAACGTATGTGTTCCGCATGACTCGACAGTGAGTTCTAGGTTTGTTCCACTGCAGCTGTAGAGGATTACATTGTCCTCATCTGTCATTGCAAATACTTCAGAACGAGAAGTGAAATGTACTTCAGAGCTTAAAAGGTGTGCTCAGGGCAGGAGGGACTGCATTTGAGCACGCAGGAGGAATTCTGTCTGGGTGTATCACTGAAACATTAACTGTTTCTCACCTGCTTATGTTACAGTCAGTCAGTCAGTCTGAAACCGGGGTTCATTTCCTTTGAGGTGTGAACTTGGAGGTCACCTTGCCTCAGACCGGTTAGGGTGTATTTATATATATGTGTGTGTGTGTGTATACTGTGGATGTATGCCTGTGTGTGTCTATGCATACGTGCGTGTACACGTGTGTAGGTCTGTGTGTGTTTAAACACGTACACAGACACATGTGCATGCATACGCACACACACACACACACACACACACACACACACACACACACACACACACACACACACACACAGTGAGTCACTACCGGGCATCTTGATCAAGTATAGACCAACTTGGTGGTAAGACTTGTTGAAGCAAGCCTTGTTCCAGAAGATGTTTGTGATGTGGTAGGGCTGATTCCACCTCCTCACCTGTCTGTGTTGCTAACGGTCTGTGCAGGAGTGTGCTGTGGGCTCGGAGGACTTCAGAGAGATGCAGTGTGCTGCCTTCAACGGCAGACCTCACATGGCTGGAAGCTCCTACACATGGACCACCTTCCACGGAGGTCTGTGACACACATGGCATGACCCTCTGACCCCTGGCATGACCCTCTGACCCCTGGCATGACCCTCTGACCCCTGGCTGGCCCTCTGATGTGGGAGCGGATGAGTGTGTTGGACTAGGTTTTCCAATGGTGCAATGGTGGGGTCTGCTTGTTGTTTAGCCACACCTAGGTTAAGAGTTATCTCGATGAACTTTGACTTGTTCTAACCTATAGCCTCTGCACCCCCCCCCCCCCCCCCACAAACACTCTACACCCTGGGCCAGCATGTTTCCTACCTACTAGGGAGTCAGATGGATGAGTGGTTAGGGAATCGGGCTATTAATCAGAAAGTTCGATTCCCGGCCGTGCCAAATGACGTTGTGTCCTTGGGCAAGGCACTTCACCCTACTTGCCTAGGGGGAATGTCCCTGTACTTACTGTAAGTCGCTCTGGATAAGAGCGTCTGCTAAATGACTAAATGTAATGTAATGTACCTCCACCGCTCCACCGAGACTGTGCCTCATACTGTATGTCCCTGTACTAATGATCCCCCCGCTCCCCCAGGCTCTAACCCCTGTGAGCTGAGCTGCTTGGCTCTGGGACAGAACTTCTACTACAATTTTGGCCGGGTTCTGGACGGCACAGCCTGCGGCAAGGAGCCTGGCGCCGTGTGTGTCAACGGCCGCTGCTTGGTGAGTGACGACCCGCAGAGAGCCTTCTGCGGAACTGTGTGTTTGGGAATACGATGCTGGGGTATGACACTGTCCTTCTTCCTCCAACTGTTCTCTTTCTTTTCACTATTTTACTGTCCACCTATTTAATCCCCTCTCCCTCTCTCCCTCTTTCGCTCCCTTTCTCCCCCTGTCTCTTGTTAGTGTTGTCGTTGTGTTGACCGCTCTGGCTGGTGTTCTCAGGAGCAGGGCTCATGCTGTGAGTCAGAGCCAGAGGCCATACACCAATGTAGACTGGAGCCTTCACATGATATTAAAACACTCGCTGGTTCACAGAGCTCACAGCTCCACTGCTAGCCCTGCGACCCTGGGGGGAGTCCCCTGCTCACCCTTTCTTCCCCAGATACGCTCACACACACACACGTGCACACACGTACACACAGAGACAAAAGCACACCACGCATACACAAACACACACACCATACACACATACTTCCCCTACGCCTGGAGGTTAGTTGAAGCACGGTTGCATTTCCAGTTGTTAGGACTACATTAGGGCCCTCCAGAAAAATCCAAACGTGTTTACAGTATGTGTATACAGTATGCACTGTACCAAAGGATGAGCTCATTTGCGTGAGCTAATTCATTGTGTGTGTACAAACTTTAGTGTGTGTGTTTGCATGTGTATACACCAGTGGATTTATGAGCCGTTAGGACAGTGGTGGCCCTGAGCTGGCTGAGGTCAGAGGTGGGCGGGCCTGACACGGGAAGCAGGTCCTAACTACAGCTGGACTGGAAGGCAGCATGACACAGATGTAGTCCAGACCTCAGCCCATACGGCTGAGGTTAACGACAGTTTGTTTGGAACGCAGGGCCTCCCTGGGAGGAGCAACGCGGGGTTACTGTGGACTGCATCCTGTTGTGGACACACAGATGTGAGGAGAGAGTGTTTGTGTGTGTGCGAGTCCAGGGAAATGATTATAGCTTAGCTAGATTGCCAGGTTCAGCTGAGGAACCTCCCTCTTGATTGGCTTTCTGTGCAGTGAAGGAGGTTGGAGGCAGATGCTGTAATCTGTCTACTGCCACAGCCTCTTGATTCCACACACACACACACACACACACACACACACTCCTCACTCCTCAGCTCATCCATAGTCTGTGTGTGTGTGTCTGGTATAGCTGTTTACTCTCCAATCCTATCACTCTTCAGCTCTCTCTGTCCTGTCTTTGTTCCTCTGTGGTTTGGTTAAGTAAATACCTGCAGGGATGCATTGTGTATGTGTGTGTATGTCTGCGTTTGTGTGCGTATTCACCGACTGCTACACAAGGTGGATAGGGGCCAGTGATGCTGTGCAACATCAGGGTGACATGCTCATAATGGGTGAGGTCAGAGGTCAGGGCTGGCCTGTCCTCTATAGACCGGGAGACTGGGACCACCGCAGTCATCACCCCATTCAGACCCTGTCAGAGGAACATGCCTGGACACACAGAGGGTTAGGAAGGAACCAAGGGGATCCCTGTGCAGCTGGAAGCTGCTGCAACAAACCCCTCTTTTACTATGTCCCTTTACAGTTACCAAATCTGGTCATCTCTAATGAAATGGGAGAATGTATGTGCTATTATCGATGTTGACTGTGTTTTTTAACACTGTGTGTGTGTGTGTGTGTGTGTTTAGATGCCGGGCTGTGACCTGATCCTGGGCTCAGAGCAGCAGGAGGATGCCTGTATGGTGTGTGGAGGACAAAACACCACCTGTCTGCATCACAGGAGTGTATACCAGAACAACGGTCAGGAAGCAGGTAAACACACACACACACAAACATTCCCAGAGATACACCATCTGTAATAGTTACCATGCCAGCCAGTTGTCAGGCCATTACATACTTTGTAAATTATAGCAGTTTCAGGCCCATTTAAGAAAAAGCCAGTCTTGTCACACGAGGCGAAATCTTGAACAGGCACTTCAATTTTAGGGTTTGTTCCACATATGTAAGGCAGGCAATTATTCTGAGGATTATTAGCCTTCGATAAGAGAACATTAAACATTGTGACAGTTTTACTAAATGGCACTGGCAGCCGGCCATAAGAATCCAACTCCGGTACCATAGCTCCATAAATCCAGTCCTGATGTGTTCCGTTTGAGAGATGATGTGAAGGGGAGGTCAAGGCGGAGCTACGCCCATTGTGAGCAGGGGCGAAGCACAGGCCACCAAGCTCACAGTCTGGCCCTCTGCCACATAGCATTCTCCATCTAAGTGGTTCCTGCAGGATAGTGACTCAGGCACAGAAAACCTACACATAACCACAACAAGCGCACACAAACACACAGACACATACGCACATGAAAAGAGAGCACCCGGACACCTCTGGCGTGTGATTGGGCTGGGTCTGCCGTTCTGGAACCAGTGCTCTTGTTCAGAAAGCATGGCGTGTGGGCCCTGGCAGAGCGGAGAGATAGAGAACCCACATGAAGACTGAGCCTGAGGGAGGAGAGAAGAGGCTGATAATAGCAGCTTTGTTTGGGTGCGCGGGCAGGCTTGGGTGGTGACTCCCGCTCCTGCAGCTGAGTCGCGCTAACAGGAGCCGCCTGGAGGGCTGGGCCAGCACACAGAGCTGCTCCTCACAGGGTCAGAGGTCAAGGTTCTCCTCACACTGTCTGGCAGGAGCTCCGGAGCAGCTCTATAACTCATGCTTTACTTGAGCTAGAATAAAGCTGAAGTTCATAACTTAACCTGTGGATGAACTTGAGCCGTTCTTCCAGAGACTCAGTGATGGGGCTTGCTGTCTGAGGGAGAGGTGATGAATGGTGTCAATCTTGGGGTTTTCTTTTCACACGCTAACAGCAGGGGCACCTCAGAGCTGTCTCTGGGTCCTGGCAAGGCCCCCCAGTGAAATATCACTCCCTCCAAATAAGGGGATTTATGTTGGCTCTGATGAATCAGTCCTCTCCATTCTTAGAAGCTCTGCTTATAAACTGCTCACTGCTCATTGATGCACAGTTTGAAGTTGTTTATGTAATTTCTTGACTTCATTAAATCAGGAGTCGTAATAGCTTTAAGGGCATGTCCCGAGCACACACCAGTATCAGTGTCTGTCCTCCCTGGCCTCAGTGTTAACAACATAAAGGTTTCTTTTGTCTAGCCGGTCCGTTTGGGTACAACGAAGTGGCCATGATTCCAGCAGGCGCCACACACATCCGCGTTACTGACAACAGCAGGAACTACCTCGGTAAGAGACGCATCACAAACATACTCACACACACACTCGTATGCACAAGCACACGCGCACGCACACACTACAGCAACAGCTTTCTGCAGCTGCTTTTCCAGTTAACACCCAAGGGCATCTATTCTCACACTCATTTACAAGACCAAAATAACAGGTCCTGGGCCGGAGCTGCCTGCCTGTGATGCTGAAACAGAACACTCATAAAGGCTTTATCGGGGCGCAGGGGCGGGGCGCAGGGGCGGGGCGTGGGTCCAGGCAGCCAGGTGGGCAGACTTTATTCTTATGTGGAAAATATCTCCCATATATACTGGCTTCTCTATAAAGACTGCTTGGGCGTCATTGTGCTGTGCTGTAGTCAACCTTTCATTGTGCTGTGAGACAAGTTAGTGATATGGACATCAAACTTTGACCTGTGAGCAACAATGTAATATTGACAGACCTTGATTACAGATGGCAAACCAAGTGACTTGTGCATGTCTCACTCAGTACACAAACCCACACACAAGTCTAGTACCTCCTGTATTACCCCTGCACCCCCATCCCTCCCTCTCTGCCTCCCTTCTTTCCTTCCTTCCATTCTTCCTTCCTTCTTTCATGGCCTCCCACCATCTTCTCTCATCCCTTCTCCTCCCCTCTCAGCACTCCAGAACGGCCAATCCCAGTTTGTGATCAACGGGAACTGGAAGATCAGTGTTCCAGGAGAGTACAGCGTGGCAGGGACCAAGCTGCTGTACCGCCGCTCCGCAGACACCTGGGAGAGCTTCGAGGTCCCTGGCCCCACCCTGGAGGACCTGCACGTCATGGTCAGAACCCCACGGCCCGGCCTGGTCACAGCGTGTGCTCCAGATCTGTGGTCATAGTGCGGTCAGGGTTAGGTGGCAACCTGCTTGTCGGATTATTATGTCAGTTTAATCAGATAGGTTTAAGGGTGCTCAGTCGGCTACAGCTTTACTGCTGCTATTCTAGGATGTTTATACTGTACATTCCCAATCCATTAAAGCTGTTTAGTCTACTTGAATCATTCTAAAGGGTTACCATATGGTTGCTTTGTCTTCAGGTGTTAGCAACAGACAGAAACCCAGGAATAGAGTATGAGTACTGGCTCCCTCCTGAGAGCTTCGCCCTCTACCACGGGCGGAGGAGCCCGCTACGCCAGCCCCACCACACGGCCAGCTACATCCCCTGGGCCCCACCCACCACCACCTCCACCCGGCCTCCTCCCGTCACCACACACCCCTACTGGGGTGAGATCTGCTCCTCTGCTCCACCATCACCTGTGCTTTTAAAGGATTTTCAAATTATTTAAATTTATGCAAAGTAAATATTAACAAGGGTGCTATAAATTACATACATTATGTAATTTATAGCATTACAGTATAGTCAATGTTTTGAAATAAAAATACTTTCTCAACTTTTCCAATCTGTTCTGGCCTACCTCTTACTGGACCCTTAGTTCTCCCTGGAGGCTGGCCTGTCAAGCCCCATCAAGAGCCTCACCAACAACCTCACCTCCAGCCTCACCAACAGCCTCACCAACAACCTTACCTCCAGCCTCACCAACAGCCTCACCTCCAGCCTCACCAACAGCCTCACCTCCAGCCTCACCAACAACCTCACCTCCAGCCTCACCAACAACCTTACCTCCAGCCTCACCAACAACCTCACCTCCAGCCTCATCAACAGCCTCACCTCCAGCCTCCCCGCCAGCCCCGACTGGAGAGAGATGAGTCTAGGAGAAACCAGCTGCCTCAGTCCTCTCGTGGAGGTGAGTACTGGACTGAACAGTTCCATGTGTCACACCTGTCTTCCCAACTCCACAATCCGTACAACTCTTTCTGTTATATACTCTTCACCAACCCGACTTTGCAGTGCATATACAATGTATTTGCTGAATACATGTATTTCTGTCACCTAGAATTCTCCAATTGTTCGGTTCATCTTGCAGGGCATTGTGGGAAATGTAGGCAAGTACGTGGTCGAGGGGAGCGCCAGAGACAGTATTGCCAGAAAGACTTTGGTAAGTCTGACCTTCATACTATAGGACCAACATGATCCAGAACAATGAACCCCTGACTAAAACTGTGTCTTCCACCAATATCATCATGCTCTCTTCTGTCCAGTCTTCCGGGTCAAAATCCTGACCAAGCTGCATCGAGGTGAGGAGACGCGCTACGATGTCCAGATCATCCACACCTACCGGAACCGCTTCCGCCTGGAGCACAGGGAGTTCCTGTGGGTTCCCAACGTATGTGACTGCCCCAACCTGGAGGAGGGCCGCCAGTACGTGCTGATGGTGCGTCGTCACATCAACTATGAGCACACTCTGGACCGCATCCTGCTGGAGGAGGACAGCTACGTGGTGCCCTATAAACCCAGAGAGGACTCTCTGCTGCGCCACCTCGAGGGGCGCTGTAGTAACAGAGGATCCGGGCCCTCGGCGAGACATAGGAGCTTAGCCTAGAGACATAACTGTACACACACACGCATTCACAGAATCATCTTAGACACTCTTGTGGTGATTTGGCAGATATATTTGGGAAATTGTTTGTGTGTGTCACTGTTGAACACCTTTTTCATCCGCCCGCCTCTGGAAGGCAAAAAGACACAAAGTTGATGGAAACCACTATAAATTCCAAAATGGTGGATCCAGACATCCAGTCTGGATGTGGTAGGGACTGCGCTTAGGTTAACAGACTTGCCATGTTAAGAAACCAGAAACTCTTTAAGAGTATGAAGCTCTCTAGCTTACCAAGATATAGCACTTTAGGTGGACAGTAATTCCCACCTTTAAACTTCAAATACCAAAGAGAAGAACATTGATCTAAATGGCCAAGAATATTTGTTTGTGTGTGTTTATTGTTTGCTTAAATTGTTGATAGACTAACCATCACTTTTGGCAACGCAAAGCCATAATATGTTCAAGTTTCAAAGAAATATTGTGTGTGCCTTTTACGTTTATATCTCGTCTCACCTTTTTATTACAAAGATAATTCTGACTATTTAAGTGTCAAATGATTAGCTAGAACTAATATTATTTGCTGTATATTTGTGTTTTTAAGCCTTTAAGATATTTTATTTTCATAATCTGTAATGCATTTTCCTGAACTGAGGTTTTCATATTTAATAATGTGTCCCTTAGTCTGCTTTGTCATATAAACCTTTTACTACGGTATTATTTACTATGAAAATATGAAAATACAGTATTTTTTGGTGTGGCACTGAGTAGCTTCAATTATAAGAAATATATTTTATTTCAATGGCTTTCGAATCATTTGTAGCTGAAATGTACATTAACCACTGTGTGTGTACCAGTTACATAATATTTATCACATTATGTGCTTTATTTTAATGTATCAGTTACATCTTACTTCAGCACTGTACAAATGTCACTTTATTTTCAGGGACCCTTTATCAATGGCCTGTAGATTCTAACTAATAATAGACATTCTACAAACTATCAACTAACCCTAACTTTAACCAACTGTTACATGGTTGTAGTTAATAATTTGCTGAAAATATTTAATGTAAAAGTCGTACAATTATTGATCAGGACCCCTTACTAGAAAATGGGCACTGTTTTTTGTGTAACATTGGTAAACAGTTGAACAAATCACTCGACGCAAGTCTGTGTTTCTTTATAAAAATGTATTTACAAAAAAATAACATGACATCTGCTACCGTGGTTACATGAACTGCATTCCAGAGAATCTAGAGTTCTACAGAGCACTGTGCCTAGACTGTGGAGGCTTTATGTCCCCGCTAGCTCGCCACATCAGGGCCGAAGCAGAGTGCTTCCCCTGCAATCTGAGCCTCCCACCTCACACACTGGAAATATGGTCATTGTGGGGTTCACTTAACTATGCATTTACTAAGATTTGTCTCTCAATTTAAGTTAAACTTTCACCAAGGCATGAGACGCAGAACTGGTATTCATTCATACAGTTAGTGTAAGATTTGTACTGGGGACAAATACATCCAAATTAGAGGGAGTTAGAAATGTACATACTGTACCGTAACATTTTCAGATAAATATATATGTAAACATATGTAAACATTTCAAAAGGATTTCAATACCTATTTCTACTGAGAATATGTAGTGCCAAATCTACTCCCGGTTTTAAAACCAGTCATTACAATACTAAGTTACATCTTAATTTTGAAAAGTAAAAATGCTGTCACTGTTCTCTACATCTCCGGTCTAACAGTAATTATAACTACAGCTCACCCTTTTTTGTTCCCTTTGGCAATTTGTAGCTCATTTCCAAACCACAGTGAAGTCATCTGTAGTGGCACCTCTCCTGGTCTCAGGGCCTGTGAGCTGCGAGCCTCATCAGGCTGGTCACATGCTGTTTTTACAGGGTGACGGACCCTTAGAGCAGTGTTCTGATTGGTTCAGTCCTTCCTCATTGCAGTATGAGTCTCTG